>NC_136891.1:19878615-20261115 GCF_949152265.1 Phoxinus phoxinus
TCAAATTCAAATTCGTCAACCTGTTATCCAATTTTAGAATGACTTTTTGATTATTTATATTATACATTGTCTATAAATTATTTTGTTAATTCAAATAAAACAAATATATTTATTTATATATAGCACTTTATACAATATAGTATGGAAACTTGTATCCGCCACGGAATAAAAAAAACATTTTATGCGACTTTATATCACACAATTCTGACTGTTGAGTTTATATAACGCAGTTCTGAGACGATTTTTTTTTTTTGACATCTGATTGTATCAGTGCAGTTTAATTGATAATATTACTGAATATCAATCTTAAATACTGTTTTTTAAATCTCTAGTCAAGTCAGGTCACCATTATTTATCTAGTGCTTTTTACAATACATATTTTTTTCAAAGCAGCTTTAGGAACAGTAAATTAATGCAAGAAAGATTGTTTTGGCTGTACAGCAGCTCTAGAAGAAAGTAATTTAAGTAAGTTTTAATAATCTAATCAATGTTTATTTGTTAGAAGAAAACAAAATCATGCGAATGGTGAATGGTGAATGTCATTGATCAATGAGGTTGATCAACCTCCATGAAGGTAAAGCTATATTTACTTTTTAGCTGCATGAAATCTTGCAGACTTTAACTGATTACTTGAATGAAGTATGCTGAACACATTTTTTCCTGCTATGTTTTTAGAATGATTTTGAAAATCTACTCATTAGAAATACAACAAGAATACAATTCAACTGCTAGCCTAAGGCCCTGGAAATCATCTGTCGATAGCTTTGCCCTAATCTCTATACAAGCACATTTATATTTATAGCTTTGATTTGGAACAATGCCTCCAGTAAACTATTGTATCCATATGATAACCTATGATGAAATACACTTGCACATCCACAAAACACTCAAATGGCCATTCAAATGTTGATATGTTTGATTAAAAATATGTATGGCTGTGGGTTACAGAATCTCTAGTCTCTAATTTTCTTATTGATATAAACCCAATTTGTTATGTTGTAAACATTTGCTGTCTGCAGGAATACATCTTGTGGCCCTACAGTTGTGTAATTCAAATCAAGCAAAACACGCCGTTCCCTGCCACGGTCTGGTGCCCACTCTTGCAACCTCTCAATTGGTTAATGTGGGGTTTAATGACGACCAATTAAAGCGGATCAGTGAGCAGGACGCACAAACAGCGCCATGTCACAGTCAGCTTGGACCTCTGGACACAGTCCTGGAGCGAGCCCAATTACCCCTTCAGACCACACACATCTTACCCCAAATGACTGAAAGCAGCCCTCTGTCTTTTATCCAATCTGGAGATCTTCCTATAGATTCATATCTGCGATTACAGGCTAATCCAATTTTGTGAGCTATCATCCTCTGGTCTGGTGACCACATGTGCAGTGGTGCTGGAGCGTGTGTTCAGAGGAATAACCTCAAGCACATCAAGTCGATGGTACGATCTGATGGCCAGTGGCTGAACCAAAATATAAAACAGCAAAAGTAAATAATCCTGACACAAGCTGCAGAGCAAACTCCTGCATTATGAATAAACTTGCTTTTGTAGTCAATGTTTTAAGGATAATCTAGCACATTATCTAAAAGAAAGGAACGGTCAAACGAGGCTAATTTCATCTAATGCATGCTTTTTGGCGACTGATCGTGACAGCAAATCTGACGTGATACATTGGAGTACAATACGCTACAAGCGCCTGTGGTTATGTAGGGTAACTGTGAAGATTATCGTGAAATCTTTTATCCAAGGATGTGCGAGATTGTATGTCAGAGATAATGCATGCGGCGGCTTTTTCCTGATGAAATTATTAAGTCATAACATTGTAGAGATATTCAGACAGACGAAAGATAACAGGAAAAGTCTTTTTAGACATCACTTTATTGGAGCCGCTGCCAGTAGCAATAGTCCAGGCTCCGAGGCAATATTAGAAATTGTATAACATTGGATATGTTTCTTAAAACAAGTCAATTTCTCAAGCTTTTTCTGCATGGTATTTAACTGAATTTTATTTCAACGTGGACAATTGCTGCCTTCAAGTCATGTCGGAATGATTGTATTTATGAGTTGAGTGAATACCATTGAGGGAATCTTTGGATTTTCTTTAATCCCCAACATTTTTTTGTGTTCAGAATAATAGTGGAAACAAATTGGTATAATTTACTATCCCCTTGAGTATACCGGCCAAGTTTTGTCTGGTTTAGCATGGATCAGTTGGTGGTAGATGTCATAAAACAAAAGAATCTGGCTACAAAAAGCATATTTTTTCCTTTGGTGGCCGTGTATTTAAAAAACTACATTTTTCAGTATTGTCTGTGAAATAACAAGAACTCAAAACATGCTTTGCTCTTAATTTTGTTGCACCAGCACTGCAAAGTATCCAGTCTTTATGAGGTATGAGAAATATTAAAATTAATAATGGCCTAATTTGCCCAGCAAATTACCTCAAATGATAGCTCTGTGAAAATGTGGTGTCATACATGCGATTTCCCCCCCAAACCTGTTAAAAGTGCGAACCCTGCCACGCAGTCACCTGTCAAGATAAATTCTGTGTTCATGATTTCAATAATAATTGAATAATTATACTACCAGTTCTTTACTAAGGGTAGAGTTAGGGGTTAATATTTCAGAATCAGATGTGGGGTGAGGTCTTTTAAAAATGTGTACTAGCATAACATAATATTTTAATTAAATAAAAGTGTCAGGGTTCTGTCACTTCTGTCTGGTCTATTTCTTGGTTTTGTGACAGAGCCCTGACACTCCTATGTTGTCTTGTCTCTGTGCCTGGTTTCATGTGCTTTCATGTCTTGTCCTGTACTGTGTAGCACGCAGCTTGTGTTCTACACTAGCTGTGTGCTTTCATGTTGTCATGTTTTGTGTGAACACGTGGCTTATGAGTGTTTTCATTAGCTTCGTGTTCATGTCTCGTTTTGTGTGAGTACATGGCTTGTCATGCATGTTTCCTTGTGCCATGTGTTCTCCAGTTAATCGTCTAGCCCCTCCCATCTTGTTACCTTATTATTGATTAATTTGCCCCACCTGTCCTCCATCGTTATCTCCTTTGTTTGCTCTCCCTATTTATTCTCCTTGTGTTTTCAGTCCTGTGCTTTTTCGTCGTTGTATGTACACCGTGTGTTTCCCTGTTGTCCAAGTCTAGCCTAGTAAATTCTGTCTTGTTTTCCCCCTCGGGGTAGTTTTTGTTTGGTTTATTTTTATTATTATTAAAACCCATTCTCCTGCAATTGAGTCCTTGCTTCTTCTCCTCAACCCCTGACAAAAAGGTCACTTACTGTACTTGAAGGGCTAGTTCACCTAAAAATAAAAAGGTTGTCATCAGTTACTCAGCCTTAAGTTGTTCCAAACCTGTATGAGTTTCTTTCTTCTGCTGAACACAAAATAAGATTTTTTTTTTTTTTTTTTTTTTTTACAATCAAACTGTTGACAGTAGCCATCGACCTCCATAGAAGAAGAAAAAAATGTCAATGGCTACCGTCAACATTCTTTAAAATATCTTATTTTGTGTTCAACAGAAGAAAGAAACTTTCTTTAGGATAAGTAGGATAAGTAAATGATGACAACATTTTGGGGTGAATTATCCCTTTACAGAGAGTCCACTTAAGTACAATTTTAAAAGTGCACTTTGTAATAATGTCAAATGAACTGTTCTCTATTTGTCAGTCACTTTGACATGGTGTTGATGACTGATACTAGAGGTTGCACTTAGGGCCCTCAAACGGTCAGGGTTCGGTTAAGGGATGAGGCGAGGAATCAAGATGCAAAAACGTTTTATTCTGCTATGCACAAGGTCACAGCGTCAAGTGCTGAGGGTGACATGAGGAGCTTTTCCGCCGGGTAAATCCCCACAGATCTCCCATTCCTCATTTTGCACGTTGCATCTAGTGGAGGTCCTGGATGAGTTAGGCGGCTTGTCTCATTGTGTGCCAAATTTCCAACGCTATCTCACGACCAATTCGTACGAATTTGTACGACCTCACTCGTACGAATTTGTACGATTTGTCTAAACCCACGTGACGGTTGGGTTTAGGGGCGGGGTCAGGAGTAGGTCATTCGTATGAATTCATACGATTTTGGCAAATCGTAAAATATGTACGATTTAGCAAAAAACTTACAAATTCGTACGAGTGAGGTCGTATGAATTGGTACGAATTAGCCACCTCGTAAAATTCGTACGAATTGCCGTGAGATCGGGTTGAAATTTCTCATTCGGGCTCCAGATGAGGACGAACTGTCGATTGCAGCATCGGAGAGCGGGCTTATGCCCTCCGATGCTGAAGACTCGGCTGGGCTTCCACTTGGGTGTGACAGTTCAGTCTGAGTTTGACGAAGAGTTGGCAGCCATGCTTTCCCTGTCTGCCGTGAGCATTGGGCTGGAGTGGAATCCCCCACCCTGTCCCGAGCATTCGCAGCTGGATGATTGGTATCTGTGTTCGGAGTGTGACTCACAGCCGCACCCCGCCCCAGTGCATTTCTTCCCGGAGGTGCATGAAGAGCTCACAAAGTCATAGAAGGCACCTTTTACTTCCAGGTCCTGCTTCACAAACTTTTACGCCTTCACTACCCTCGCCGGTGCGGCAGCCAGGGGGTACAAGGAGGTTCCACAGATGAAGCAAGCAATTGAGGTGCATGTATGGCCGCAAAACACTGCCGCCTGTCGGAATCGTCCCACACTCCCGTTTTGAACTGCAAAGGCTTGCAGCTCTGCTGGGCAGGCTGCCTCCACCCTGCAAGCCATGACCAAGACATAAAAAAAGATCTGCACAAGGATAGTTCTGAACCGAGATTGATGCAAGAGCTGCACTCAGCCCCCGACTTTACTCTACAAGCGATAAAGGTCGCAGTGTGGCCTCTCGGCCAGTCGATGTCTCCTATGGTGGTCCAGGAACTTTGCCCAGCAGTTCTCGGCAGTTAAGAAGCACATCTACATCTACACGTACATCTGGCCTCTGTGTGATTCCCGCACAGGTCTCAGTCACCGGCTGGTTCCAGTTGGGGTTCACAAAGCAAGGTAGGTGTTCCAGTACACCCACTGCCACAGTTTCCATATGCGATGCGATACTTCCCGACATGCTTTGCTTGCCACCCCACTGCCGATATGTCAAACATGATTGCTCCTCTGATGCCACTCATGAAAAGTTTGGAAGCCTGGCTAGTGCTTTCCAACCCATCGCGCTGGCTCATCAGGAAAATCAGACTCGGCTATGTGACCCAATCTTACGTTCAGCCCTTGGACAGACCTTACATTTCTATGGGCAGGAGTACCCCTAGAACAAGTGTCCAGGAACGTTGTTGTCACAACAGATGCGTTCAAGTCAGGCTAGGGTGCCATAAGCAATGGGTACGCAGCCTCGGGGTACTGGATAGGACCTCATCTGCGCTGGCATGAGTTGCTAGCGGTGTTGCTGGCCATGCGGAGGTTTCAGCGAATCCCTCTGAGGAAAGACCTTCTTTCTCAGGGATAGAACGTGGACAGGACAGGAAGTGGAATACTTGAGTGGGCTATCATCACCGGTGATAGACACTACCACTCAGGCTAGAGCCCCCTTTATGAGGTGGGCCTATTGCTTTGAAGTGGAGTCTGTTCGCTAATTGGTGTTCTTCCTGAGGAGAAGACCCACAGAGATGCACAGTTGGGACAGTGCTTTCCTTCCTGCAGGAGAGGTTGGAGGGACAGCTGTCCCCCTCTACCTTGAAGGTGCATGTGGCCGCCATAACGGTTTTTCACTTATGTTGACTAACATTCTACAGCACATGTAAAGTACTTGATACAATTTATAATATTTCAAAGGCAATAGAAGTTCTTCTGAAATTAAATATAAATCATTTCATATTAAGTGCTACTTAAGTGGGTAAATAAATTATCTAAATTTCAGTTTATTTAATTTAATATACATTTAAACTATAATACATTTTAATTTAATTGCAAATAACATTTAAGTGTCCAAAAACATTACATTAAATTCACACTTAAGTATTTTCTTTTTTCTTTTATTTCTGTTATTACCAGAAGTATGCTAAAGTGCACTTCTTTTTATAAGGGAAATTACTGAGATTGCTGTCTTTTGAGTCTTCAATGACATTCTAAGGGACGTCACAGAACACCATGGCAGCACCATAATACACGTCCAAAACTAAGATAATATCAAGGACAGGTATACATTTTTGCATTTATGTTAATGTAAAACAGTATGATCCTCTCATTTCAGTGCTGCATCTGGGTCTGCAGGCCCATGCAGAGATCTGTGGTTCAGTGCCTTGGAGAGGAGAGAACGACTTTTAATAAACAAACTAATGGATCCCATACGCAGCCCCTCACTTCGCTCTTTTTATTGCTCTCTCAGTACAAGCAGAAAAGCTGCATTCAGAGCATCATAATTAGAGAAAGGGAGAGAGAGAGATGTGGAGAGAGATAAAGAGAAAGGCTGAGAGAGATGGAGAGAGAGAGAGAGAGAGAGAGAGAGAGAGAGAGAGAGAGAGAGAGAGAGAGAGAGAGAGAGAGAGAGAGAGAGAGAGAGAAACCAACAATTAACTGGCGTCACAGTGTTTATAGCTAAAGTTTGTTTAAGGGCGATGGCTTTCATATCTGGGCCCTGACCTTTCAAAAGCATGTTCTAAATTAGCTTTTGATGCTGCGATACCACCAGGCCACTTGCATCAGCTATAAACCATGTGATCTGCATTGGGCAATACAGTATTACCGGTACTTTTAAAGTTTAGTCATTGGTTATTTGTTAGAAAATAAATACAAAAGTAATGTACGTTACACCTTATAGCCCACCTTCTTCAGAAACACACTTATGACGACCTCAAAACAAATAATGAAGTTAACTGAATAAAAAAAAAACACATACTTGTTAGACACAAAAAGAACACCACTTGTCATCATCTAGTAGAGGAAGATGTAAATTAGGCTAAACTTCTGGTTTTAGCCACACCTAATCTGATTATATTGGAATACAGACACGGGTCTATATAAATTACTGCATTGCTCATTGCGCTCTAAACTGCCAGCAGGCGGTAAAGCCACAGGAAGTGTTCAAGTGGCCATATTGGTATTCCCAACTGACAGAGGGTATCAATGGGTGCTTCTCAATTCTTATTTGTGCAACCTCATTACCTTTCCTCGTTTCCTTTCCTCGTGTCTCAGCTGCATCCCCTGTAGGATACGAGGGAAGGCTACAAGGAAAGAAAAGGAGGACGGAGCAACTGAATGAAAGCTTTTTTTATACATTGGAATACTTGGTCACTCAGCGTCACTTCACAGCGTCATCAGCAGCGCTCAAATGATCTGCCCTTATGTTGCTGAAGTTTGGTTATTTAAGAAATTCATAATAAATAATAATGAAGCAAGATACCCTGTTGAAATATGTGAGATGTGTGGTTTATATAAACTGCAAATTAAAGTATAAATTAAAATTATTGTGACCGATGTGAAGGGGGAGGAGAATTGATGCGTGCGTCACGTTAAGTGGATGCACCCGTGTATCCTCGCTCATAACTCCCCTGGACGTCTCCTCACTCCTCAATCATCGCCTCCTCGCGGTGCAATAATAGAATTGAGATGTCCTTCAAGATGGCTGAGCTCGATCGGTTTCCAGGTCATAGGATGGAGGACGGGGGAGTGAGGAGACGAGGAGGGAACCCCTTGAGAAGCACCCCTTGACTTACAGCCAAAACCTTGCCCTAAAAATCACACGATTTGCAGGGAATCAGTGGGACAGGATTAGTTTTTAGGATATATATCTGTAAATTAATTGCTACTTCGGACGTTATTGGTAATGTTTATGGGGCAGGATAAGCGATATATAGAAATAGTTAGGATGGGTGTGTCTAATGCACACTGCCGACAGAGATAACTAGACTAAAAAAAAAATATGTATGTAATGGTGCAGGAAATATTAAGTATGAACATATATCTGGTATTATTAACAGAAATCAAATATACAATAATTATTATAATACTGTCAAGGTTTGAGTCTGTTTGTCATGTTTTGAGTTTGTTTCTGATCTGGTTTCCTGTCTAGGTTGCCAATCAGTTCTGTCCGTTGCCTGTTTGTTTCCTTGGTAACTGATTTGATTTGAGTTTCAGTTCAGGTGTGTCTCGTTAATTAGTCTCAGTAGTTCCTCTGTTTGCTGTGTATTTAAACCATGTGTGTCTTTCAGTTCGTTGTCAGTTCTACCGTCATTACAACATTGGATGTGTTGTTTCCTGTGAGTGTGAAGTTTTGAGTTTGTTCTTGAAATTAAAGTTAAAGCTACTGCATTTAGATCCTGTTTCAACTCTGCTGCAACCAACGCTGACAAATACATATACTAGTCCTTATTAAATGGCATATTGTATTAAAATCCAAGGTTTACCATGCATCCACTTGCTCAGAGTGGAAAATTTGCAAATAAAGCTTCATGATCAAAGTGTGGCATGTTTAAAAGCCACACGCTGTCAGCTTTATTTCTAAGAATAAGTTGTGAAGTGTGTTTATTATTTCCTGATTTCCTTTTTGTTGACCAACATCCACTGCAGACTCTTGGAAACCTTTAAAAAGCTGCAGGTCAGCTCAAATTTGACAGCTTTTTATTGTTATTTGTATATATTGTTGAGCTAATTATTGCTGAAAACCTTGTTGAATCATTTACAATTGCTATTAATAAAAACAATATATAACACAACATAATTACATAACCACAGTGAATAAATTCCTGACTTTAAACAGATAACCATTGAAATGTTTAATATTTAGTTTCCTTGGTTGTTAATATGTTATATAAACCTGTTTCTGTTCAATTAAATGCTCTTTCTTGTATTTAAATGGGTCCTATTAGGCCTATGTTTTTTCACTTTTTCAATAGTGTGTAATGTTGTTGTTGTTTGAGCCTAAAAAAGATCTGCAAGGTTACAAAGCTATTTGTAAAAGATAGGCTATTTTATTTAACAGAATCCACAACTACAATGAACGGCTTGTTTGAACAATGCCTTTTTTTTCCGGGCTTTATGAAGTCACAACGTTACACATTTCCAATCCATCGCACAGATACACCCAAGGAATATGCAAAAAAGGGGATGAGATCTGGATGATCTGCTGATATGTCAAAGAAATGCTTTTTTCCACAGCTCATTTGTTTGACCTTCCTCAGGCTGACAAACTTAGAGCGAACACTGTTCCTGAACATTATAACTCCAATGTTTATCTGTGTGCTGCACATTTTACAGAGAACAGCTTCCAGAACCACGATGCAAGCAACAAACGCTTCTGAAATGGAGCAGTTTCCACTTTGTCGGGACAATCTGTTGTTTGTGGATCACAACTTGTAAGTATGTTTTATTATTTGTAGTTGTGTTTTCTATTAACAGTTACAATTATAAGTTTTATGTTATTGCTACGATGTAAACAAAGGGCAAAGCTTTGCCTCCGCTCGCCTGCTAGCCAACATTAGTGTTGATATAGTGTTTACTGTTGCTGTTGTAATTTCGCTTTTTTAAGTCTGCTCATCGCCCTTAGAACAATTAACCATGTTTTTGTGATCAATTACTGTTTGTATTACCATAGTTTTCCGACAATCTTGATCAAAAGATGTATAACATCGTATCTAAAATGTATAAGAAAAAAAACAAAAACATACCACTCTGAAACGTTCTGTGAAATCCGTGCTTGCAAAGTCCATGCATGAATTCCGTTCAGCACACTCCTTAAAAAAAAAAAAAAAACATGTCTTAAAGTGGAAATGAAGCAGTCAGGCAAGTTTACATTATTTAGTAAACTGATTTCCACTTTAATAAAAAATATATATAACAAACACGATTATTGAAACCATTTTAAAGAAAAAGAAGATGTTTTGTTATAGCTTTTGGAGCAAGGGTGCCGCCATCTTGCAATTCCACAGCGAGTGACATCACAGGGTTGGTTGGTAGAGCGGTGATGGGCGGTCGGTAGAGCGCGCGTTATAGCCAGAGAAATTAAAAACAGACGGAGCAACTTCAGGCTTAAGTTTGTTGGTGCGGCAAGTGACTACCCGAATCAAAGGTATTTTCCTCAAAGTAATCTTCCTCCAAAAAATGTTTACTGTCTGATTAAAGGGTTCTTCCTTTTCAGTGCCGTTACTGAAGCTGTACGTTCTCGGTTTTAGTGACAGTTTATGGAAATTAACTAATTTCTACAACCAGGGGCAATACAGTAGTGCCCCTCGTTTTGACATACGATGTGGCGTTCCAGTTTCCATCTTTAACTTTTTTTCCTGTCAGTCCTATATCTATTTACCTCAGCTAAAACAACCAACCCGTGACGACACGTGCTGTGGTATTGCAAGATGGAGGCGCCCTTGCTCCAAAAGCTATAACAAAACTTGTGGTTTCTCCGCTAAGTGGTGCCAATCACAACACACTGGGCCAACTAACCAATCACATTTCGTATTTCGGAAGAAGGGGCTTCATCGAAACAGGAACGGTTCGGCGCGTTCGAGACAGGTTCGAGAGAGGTGCTGTAATAATTTAAAATATGTGTACACTCCAAAAACAAAATCAAGACTTCGTAAAATAAAAGGACCCCTTTAACCCCTCAGATTCATTTGTTTCATGTTCTGGCATTACTGTATGCTAAGCGTGGTTATTTCCTGAGCTTCTTCTCTTCGATTCTCCTATGTGATTCTAGTGCTATTAAAGACGCTTTTTGTTATCCTTTCTTTGTGATCGTTCACTTACTACAGCCTACTCAGCGCCTGACAGTCATGAGCAATCCAGTGATTTATATAGATCAGTGAATACAGACCATCATTGCTCAATTTAATTGATTATGATGTTTACATAGCATGTAATATTTCCTTGAACCCTGAGTGTGCTTAAAAAAAAAATCATATAGATTTTCTAAAAGTTTTAAAAGTCTAAACACTAGTAGGCCTATGCCACCACCTTTTGTGAGGTGGTCATAAAATGGGATTTTGACAGTAATAATAATAATAATAATTTTGACAGTGGATGATAACATTTCTTACCAGTAATTACAACAGAAAAGTTATTTTTCATTTTGTCAAATTGTCTTTCATTTTTAATTGTTTAAGCGCTTAACTTACTATGTCATCCCAGTGTTAACTAAACAGTCGCATATATAACTGTCTCGTCCTATTTTATTCGGGGACTCTTATTTTGATATTCATTTAGTTCCATTTTCTAGTTTCCTGTATTTAGTTTCCTTGGTTGCCTTGATTTCTGAATGTGTCCGGATTTACCATAGACAGTAAAAGAAATGGACACAGATACCACAGATTTCAACGGAGAAAAGTGAAGTCAATTAGAAGCACTCACTTCCTGATGACTGACCGTACTGCGCAGGCTCAAACTGAGCTTGATGACGTAGATGTGACGTGAGCAACGTGTCTAACAGTTGTAAGTCTTCTAATAGCTGTGCCGAGATTAATCTGAATCATTCCCTTCCGAATCTCGCAGAGACGGAGAGCGTGAGTATATTAGCTGTCCATGAGCTAGCAGCAGGAGCAACTTTATGACCCTCTATGGGCTTCTCTTTTGACTTTATCGGACTTTATGCCTCCACGCCCCCCCGATTGCTTGCGAGCTTCTCCGCCTGTCTATACGGTAATTTCTTGACTGTGCGACAGAGAGTCGAGTGGTTATGACGCAATCGTTAGCCTATTTTTACAATAACTGCTTCTACGGGGCCATAACATAAGATACAAAGCAATGGAGCCTTTTATACATTGTCGTGTTTCTTTAGAAATAAATAATGGACAAATGGAGTCTTTGGACGCCTCAGATGTAAAGTTATTCCCTGTCAAAGTGACGCCAAAATGGGAGTCAATGGAATGTAATAAAAAAAAAAAATGTAATTAAATATAAAGTTTTTTTTATCATAATAACAACTGTATTTAATGATATAAGTAAAAAATATAATAAATATGTAATATAGTAGGCCTATAATTAGCAAAATACTCTCTATAGCTGTTTTTTCAAAAACTAAAAATAACGTGCTATATATCATGATCATTAAATGGCTTTTCTGAGGTAAATTACATCATTTGTTCTTCAGGTGTTATAGTGACCTCTTTGCGCGGTTGAAAAACACTGATTGTTCGATATTGTGTATGAGGACTATACATTTCGGTAAGTTGCGTGAGAAAATGGATGTTTGGCGTGAGAGTGTGTAACTGTTACAGTAGCCGGCTGGATCTCTTCAGTTAGTCAGTAGAAGTCGCTGGCGTTCTTCCACCCGGAAGTATCCTGGTGCCTATTGTTTACAAACATTCTGAAATGCTGTATAGCAACTGATTATGTATGAGGTTATTTAGATAAATGTCAGGGTTCTGTCACAGTGATTGGACTTTTCCTGACACTCATGCATTATTGTCGTTAAGCGTTTGGCTTTGACTGTGATTAGGCCATGCGCTCTATTGTATGCTTTATGCGTTGTGTGCGAAGCTTGGTCTCCGAATTCTTGCACTCCTGTCTAGTTTGGTTTCGGCTCAGTGTCTGGGGGCTGGACATTCATGCTACATGTTTTGCCTCTCCTCAATAAAGTGGGTTCTGAAAATAAAAATCCCATTCATTTTCTCCAGAGCAAAATAAATTTTTATTTACTAAAGTGAGAAACATGTGAGACCTTTTCTTCTCTCTGATTTTCAAATACTTTTTCCCCCTTGCATAAATCAAATGTGTTAAGCTGGTTGTTTTGGGTTATGGCTTAGTACTCTTTATTGAATCCCTCTGGAGGAAATGAATGGGAAACTCAAATCAAGGTCCAAGATCTCTATTCTGACAGACATGCAGCCTTTTGTTTTCTTTAGTATTCTGTAGCATTGTAAACTATCGCCTTGTGAAATATAAGTTATTGCTGTGTGTGATTCAAACATGCCACAAGTAACCAAACATTCTCACACAAATTCTAAATAATGCTTAGTAGACTCGAGATTACATGGAAAATAGACTTATGTGACAGCACATCACTCATAGTACAATAACATAATTCCCTTCTGAATTGACTAACTGTTACGTATGACCACAACTTTATTGCTGTAAAGCCACGGCGTAACCGGCTGATGTGACTCCCAGCTGCTCAGACATGAGGACAGCCATGCATTTCTGTTATTGCTATAAGATTATTATCTCCATTTATCCTTGCCAACTGTGACTTTCCAGTAAAATCTGTCATGATAAACTGATCTGTTTGTTACTAGAAAGCTACATTCATGGACTTACCAAAAACAAGTAAACGTTTTGTGTTACTTCATTTCATTTACTTGCTCTTTAATCTGCATTGTGTTTCTTTAAATTGAGAAGGTATTTCCCTCGTTCGCTACTGTTACCTCAGGGTTTGGCCAGACACTCTGATACTCTTATTAAGTGATTAGAACATCGCATGGTCCTCGTGCCAGAACATGCCGGAGGTCCAATCCGTATTTGCTCACTTCACAGGAATGCATCAGTCATGATATCCTGGCCATCACTGCTGATAATTCAATATGAAAATATAATGAAGACTGTGTAACATCATACGTGATATGCTCAATTTACCAAGAAAAGACAAATAAAGCGTCAAATCTTGCCCTTGTTTATTTTCTGTAGTGTTAGCATACTAAGTAAAAGTAGCATATTTCCTTGCAGTCAGAGTAAATAGTAGTTAGATGCTATTTATACTTCGAGGCAGATACTATTTGCACCGCAGTGTTGTTGTATACATTACAATGTATGCAATAATAACATTAATTAACATTTAATATATTATTCTTTTTATAAAAATTATTAAATGGATGCTTCCTTATTGGGACAATAAAGCCCTCCCACACCCACCCCTAACCCTAACTGATAAACACTTTATTAATAAACACATGTTGGACACTTTATTACCACTTTTCAAATATTTTCTTAATTTATATTGAAAATACATGCCTTTCCGATCTAATATGTGATGTTGAAAAGGGAGTCGAGCGACAAAAGGTGGAACCGAACTTGGGTCGATTTGCGTCAAAACTTTCTGCCACACGTCTTACCCCTGGTGTAAATAGCCTCTATATAGAAAAAAATATGTAGGCCTAGAAAAATATGAGGACTATAAAATATAAATGTAAGGAAAGAAACCAAAATAATGTGTAAGTTTGATTAATTTGTGTGGATGACAGACACAATTTTAAACTTGATAAACAGATTCATTTCGTGGTTAAATTGAGTTTTTATCAGTTAAGGTTTTTATCTAAAGTCAAGTCTTTTTTGTCATATAATGACTTCGAAATGGTTATACATGTCTTTATTTAATCTCTTTTATAGACTATTGTAATGCCCTCTATGTTGGAGTCAGCTAGGCCTCTTTCTCATGGTTGCAGTTACTGCAACTCAACTTTTAACGTGTAAGCGGGAACACATTTCCCCCATATTGGCTTTCCTGCATTGGCTTCCATTGTGTTTTAGTAGTGTAGTGCGTTTTGATTTTAAGGTTTTAGTTTTTGCTTATAAATCCTTAAATGGTTAAGCCTCAACCTACCTTTCTTACCTTATATTCAATTAAATTCAATTCAAATTTATTTGTATAGCGCTTTTCACAATACATATTGTTTCAAAGCAGCTTTACAGAAAATGCATTTCAAAAATGTACAAACAAAAATACAGTTAGTTAATCATAAAGGGCATAACATATCGCCGGCGTTGGGTCGTCTCTTCACAGGCGTCGAGTCGTCTCATCACAGGCATCTGAAGTCTCCATGAGAGGCTGGATACATAACTGGAGCTGACGAACTCTATTTGAGTTATCTCGGGACAGGCGTCCCAAGATAACAACAAAAAAGGCAGATGGGAAATAATTAGCGTAGCTGCTGTTCATAATATGAATGCATTTGATCTGATTTAACTTTAGTATAAAAGGTATGAGATGCATTATGTGAATGCTTGGCTAAAGAGATGCGTCTTTAGTCTAGTTTTAAACTGGGAGAGCGAGTCTGAGCCTCGGACAATATCAGGAAGGCTATTCCAGAGTTTAGGAGCTAGATGTGAAAACGCCCTCCCTCCTTTAGTGGACTTAGTTATCCTAGGTACGACCAGAAGCCTCGAATTTAGCGATCTTAAAGAGCGCGATGGATTGTAGAGCGATAGAAGATCCCTTAAATACACAGGAGCTAAACCATTTAGGGCTTTATAAGTCAGTAACAATACTTTGTAATTGATACGGAACTTAATAGGTAACCAGTGTAGAGATGATAAAATTGGTGTTATATGATCATATTTTCTTGATCTAGTAAGAACTCTAGCAGCTGCATTTTGGACTAACTGTAGCTTGTTTACGGAGGATGCAGGACAACCAGCTAATAAAGCATTACAGTAATCTAGTCTCGAGGTCAAGAATGCATGAACTAACTTTTCTGCATCAGAAACTGATAGCATGTTACGTAGCAATGTTTCTAAGTTGGAAAAAGGCTGTTCTTGTGACATTTGAAATATGCTTTTCAAAAGACAAGTTGCGGTCTAGTATAACACCCAGGTCTTTTACTGTAGAGGATAAAGTAACAGGACGTCCTTCTAGATTAAGATTGTATTGTAAGAGGTTTTGTGGGCAGTTTTTTGGACCAATCAGTAATACCTCCGTTTTATCTGAATTTAATAGAAGAAAATTACACGTCATCCAATATTTTATATCTTTAACACACTCTGTCATTTTAGATAATTTAGTGTTATCATCTGGTCGTGATGAAATATATAATTGAGTGTCATCAGCATAACAGTGGAAACTTATTCCATGTTTTCTTATAATATTACCAAGTGGCAGCATATAAATTGAGAATAGCAGAGGGCCTAACACAGATCCTTGCGGCAATCCATAGTTTACTGATGTTATCTTTGATTTTTCCCCATTTAAATGGAGAAAAAAGGTAACGGTCTGATAGGTACGATCTAAACCAGTTTAATGCCTGTCCCTGTACACCAGTGTAATTTTGAAGTCGATCTAAGAGTATTTTATGATCTATAGTGTCGAACGCAGCACTAAGATCGAGTAAAACTAGTATTGAGATACAGCCTTGGTCAGAAGCTAAAAGTAAATCATTTGTCATTTTAACCAGCGCAGTTTCTGTGCTATGATGTGGCCTGAATCCTGACTGAAATTTTTCATAGATATCGTTTTCTTGCAAGAAAGAGCACAATTGAGCGGACACAACTTTTTCTAGTATTTTAGACATAAATGGAAGATTTGAAATGGGTCTGTAATTTGCTAGGTTATTTGGATCTAATTGTGGTTTCTTAATGAGAGGTTTTATAACTGCCAGCTTGAACGTTTTTGGAACGTGACCTAAAGATAGAGACGTGTTAATAATATTGAGAAGAGGCTCTTCCACAACAGGTAACACTTCTTTCAGTAGTTTAGTGGGTATTGGATCTAATAAACATGTTGTTGTTTTAGATGCAGTGATAAGTTTATTTAGCTCTTCCTGTCCTATAGTTGTAAAGCGCTGTAGTTGTTCTTGAGGAGCGATAATTGAGGCTGAATCATAAGACGCTGTCAAAGATTGTACATTTACAATTGTGTTTCTGATGCTTTCTATTTTCTCAGTGAAGAAATTCATGAAATCATTACTATTAAAATGTAATGGAATATTTTGGTCAGGTGATGTCTGTTTATTTGTTAATCTAGCCACAGTGTTAAATAAAAACCTTGGATTATTTTGGTTGTTTTCTATTAGTTTGCGGAGATGCTCAGCCCTGGCTGCTTTTAGAGCCTTTTTATAACGTGACATACTGTCTTTCCACGCGATTCTAAAGACCTCTAAATTTGTTTGTTTCCATTTGCGCTCTAAGTTACGAGTTTCTCTCTTGATAACATGCGTAGCACTGTTGTACCATGGTGCTTTAGTTTTCTCTCTGACCTTTTTTAATCTAATTGGTGCAACAATTTCTAATGTACTAGAGAGAATGGTGCTCATACTGCTAGTCATTTCCTCTAGTTCATCTGTTTGTTTGGGTTCACTGAGGAGCTGAGACAGATCAGGTAAGCTATTCAAGAATCTATCTACAGTGGTTGGAAGGATTGTTCTGCCTGGTCGATAACGCGGTGCAACATGACACATTTCAGCCGTACGTAGTATGCAAGTTATCATGTAATGATCAGTGACATCATCACTTTGCGGTATAATATCTATATCGGTTGGATCAGTTCCATATGATATAATTAAATCTAGAGTATGATTTAGGCCTTATATAGGCTGTAGCCGCAAAATCGAGTCAAGGCTGATCACTTTACAATCACTAAAACACTGTTGCTTTGTCAGTTCAGCGCAATCTCACAATATTCCGTTATAATCAATGAAGCTGCCAACAATGCACAATGAATCTCTTACTTACATTATGTCTACAATTTGTTTGGAAATGAGAGGTTTCGCAAGCCTGCATAACTCAGCAGCACTGAATAAAAACTCTGGCGATTCTGACCAACTTAAAGGACAAGTTTGGTATTTTACACTTAAAGCCCTGTTTTCAGATCGATTCTGATGAAATAGAATTTGGACACATGCTGCTGGCCCCAGAATTTTCGTTGTCTTTCGCCTCTTATATTGACCGTTCTATTTCATCAGAAACGATCTGCAAACAGGGCTTTAAGTGTAAAATACCGAACTTGTCCTTTAAACACCTCTGAAAGGCCATTGCGTTTAAGAGATCAACAACTAAGTCTGTGATTGGCTACATTGCTATCCGCTGCCAAAACATGTAAATGGAGACATTTGACATTTGCGCAAGCACAAATATGCACTGGAGAATTTGCCAAATCTGTTTTGCCAAATACATTATTACAGTATCAACTGAGGGTGCTCTTACTTGCGTTTTAGGGAGACAAAGGATTCAATGATGCAAACAGAATTCAATTCTTCTGTAAAGCAGCTCTAAAAAGACAAAAGTGTCATTATTTTGCTTAAGTCCGTTCAGTGTAAATTCAGTTCTGTTCAATAACCGTGTGATGTTCATCAATTTTAGACTGAGTTTTATTCAGAAAACAGTTATGTCATCATCCAGGGCTGCATTTCTCAAACGCATTGGCCCTCATTTATGAAAAGTGCGTACACCAAATTTCCAGCGTACACCTGGCGTACACCCAAAACCACGGTGACTTTGCGATTTATCAATATGGACGTTGGCGTACGGCACGCTCAAATCCTACGCCAGCTCAGGAGGTGGTGTACATGTACGCACGTTTTGAGTTAGTGCTGAAATGCGCAGAAAAACAATTCCTAACACCACAAAACGCACGGACAAACTAAAGATATGATATATTATGACCCACTGTAAAAAAACAACAACATAGAAATTATAAACTTCAGTGTTTATTTTTGTGAGTTAAGCCCGGCAGGTGCGTACTGACTGGGTTCAGTAATGAAAGGCTTTCAATGACCAAAAAATAATTCAGACTGACAAAATAATTAAAATGACATTCTTCTTCTTTTAAATAATAATAATAATACAAATAATAATAATAACAAAGACATTCTTCTTCTAAATAACAATAAGCGTCATTAAAAATCAAAATCATAATACTAATAAGAAGAATATTACAAATTGTCATGCAATTATTCACATCATCATCACTATTGTACACCCCATTACATGTGACGTCATGCGAAATTCAACGCTAATAGTTTCAAAACACGTGCTGTAAAATAATGCATTGTGATAGGTAATTTGCTCAACCAACCAGCGATTTAATCTGGATTTCCACCGGAGAAGTTTCTCCTCTTTGCCGTCTTCCGTGTGTCCATGGCGTAAAATGAGGGCGTGGGGGAGGCGGAGACGTGAATATATAGGGGCGTGTTAATCTAATGACGATCGTTTTCAGCTGCGGCATTTATCAAGAGGCAGGTATTGCGTACACCTGAATTTCAAAGGTACGCACAGCTTCATAAATGAGGCGGTGAGAGGAGTGTAAGCATAATCTTACGCCAACATATACGCCCGTTTCGACGCAAGATTGATAAATGAGGGCCATTGTGAGCTAAGTTGATCGTAGAGACCATTCGCTGCAATGGTTCTACGATCTACTTGGGCTCATGATGCTTTGGGGAAATGCAGCCCAGCTCAGTTAACAACAATACTATGATCTTCCCACACTTCTATAATGGTTTCCCCCAACAAATGCCAATTCAAACTAAAATAGAAGAATTTATATTTCGCACACTATTTGATGGGTCTCTTGTTCAATTGTTTTTGTTTAAAAGTGAATCTTTTTAATGATGGCCATTTTAATATTAATGTTGAATGATAATTAATGATTAAATTATATCCAGTATAATACAAGTCAAAAGGAGCATAAACGTTTTTTGGTTTAAATGACGGTACTTGAACCTTACTGATTGGGCTGTGAAGCTAAATTGAGAAACTCTGCGGTAATCCATAAAAACATAAAGAATAATAATAATATTAAACTAAGTGACCACTATTTGACCACATCTACCCTCAGTACACGTTTTGGCCAAGTCAAGTCACCTTTTTTTATTTTGCCCTTTATACTATACAGATTGTTTTAACAGCGATCTAATTTCCTCAAACTGCTTTAGAAGCACTGCAGTCAAGAGTTTTCCTCTGATCAAAATTCACTCCAACCACACCTCAAGATTTGAGTATTGTATGAGCTTAAATGAATTTGCTTCCTCCCTATTGCTCTCCCTCCCTGAAGATCTGTGCGGGGGTGGGGGAACGGGGCATCGCCTTTCTGAAGATGTGGATTAATTAGTGAAACTCCTCTCGGGGGAAGCATTAGACAGAGCATCCACGGTCAAACGGGAAGCATTAGCTCCTGAGCCCCCTGGCGCACCCGGGCTTCAACGCAGCCTGGGTAATTAATAGGGCCTCAGTGTAAGTGGAGGAACACTCATTCACTACTCACTGCCACAAATGGTCTGTAGTTCAACCGAGCAGAACTGGGATAAAACCTCATTTTGCCACTTGCCAAGTTAATGGAGTTCTAACTTGAAAAGCACACCATCTTGGGAGTTATATTCTGTGGTGTTTAATGCAGCAATGAGGCGTGTGTAAGTTGTATTAAGGCTCCTTTAAAGTCAACATGAAATGGCTTTCGCATCCCACTTCCGTAATGGGCCATATTTCTGAATCTACTATGCTCACTGCTGGGGTAATCCAGGACCATGATAGTTCATTAAGGTCATTTAAAGCTATGAGGGTTTAAGAATGTCAGAATGGGAGAGTTACCTTGTACAGATACAGTGGCTATATAAAGGTCTGGGACTTATCATTAAAACACTAAATTTAAGGAACAATATCACAATACATTAATTCAGCCTGAAATCAGAGAAGTTACTGATTGAAATTAAAGCCATTCCTTGTATTTCTAAACATTGTTGCCTAATTGACTGCTAATTCCTGCTAATGCTTCTCCTGCATCAAGTTACATTTATTTGTATAGCGCTTTATACAATACAGATTGTTTCAAAGCTGCTTCACAGAAGTACAAAATTCATCAACTATGAAATAACTTCAGCTGTAAAGGAGCTTTACTGAAGACAATTGTCACTATTCAGCCCAATGTTGATTCGATTTAGTTCAATAACAGTGTCAATGTTGTAAAGATAATCAATTATCATCAGTTCATCACCTCTTGTTCTGTCTCCTCGCCAAGACCTGAGGAACCACTATCTCTAGCACTGTCATCCTCTTCCATCAAAGCGATCTCCTCTGATCTTCTGCCTTACCTATTCCATTCTGTCAACTTATTCTTATCTAGCGAAGCTGTCATCTCAGACTAAAGCATTCACATCAGAAAACATATCCTTGCTTAACTCCATACTAATTACTATGCATTTGTCTATACTGTCAACCACAATTTATTGATGTGTACAGAGAAGGGCATTTCCAAGTCAGCGCTTGCCTGGTTTACATTCATCCTGGTTGACAAGAGGCTATTTCTCCACACCCTGCACCCTCGTCCTGCAGTTCCAAAGGGACGAATGCTTGGACCCCTGGTCTTCTCCATCACTTAAAGTAATCAAGGTATCTCATGGCTTCTCATTGCTTTGTATAACCCTAGCTAGACATTCCAAATGTTGCTACTTGTTTGTGACTGTTAGAATTAAATCAAGTACACTGCAAGTGTCTCCATGTACTTTGACTACTCCCAAGCCCAGTCACTTTATCTGGGCCACTTTTTGCTATCAAGCCCATCCATCTCTAAACATGAAGATTCCCATTTGACCGGGCCCAGAAACTTCTCCACTCATGAATCTCATTGATTAAGCAGTTCTGAATCTCCAGAGTCTCTAAAACTCCAAAACTCTATATCTCACACTGACCTTCTCATAAATGTCTTATATTAAATTGTACTGTCTTCAAGGACGTCTAAGGACATCTCCTGTCCTCAAGGACTCATCTGTAGCAAATCGGGTTTTACTTGTACGTATAACACTGTAGTATGCTGGCCAGCTGATCTAGTTAACCAGCTATACTACTTTATTTCAATTGTATTTTAGTGTGAAGTGTGAAGTTTAATGTATTTACAATTACTGTTGACATTTGAAGCTTAAAATTGCATGCTCCATTTATTTACAGATCCTGTTCCAAATGGTGCACTTGATATAGTCTTGTGTATATACACTGAACACACATTTTAGAGTGGCCTTTTATTGTGGCCAGCCTAAGGCACACCTGTGCAATAATCATGCTTTCTAATCAGCATCTTGATACGCCATACCTGTGAGGTGGATGGATTATCTCGGCAAAGGAGAAGTGCTCACTAACACAGATTTAGACAGATTTGTGAACAATATTTGAGAGAAATAGGCTTTTTTTTTCTACATAGAAAAAGTCTTAGATCTTTGAGAATCAGCTCATGAAAAATGGGGGCAAAAAAAAAAGTGTTGCATTTATAATTTTGTTCAGTATATGTCGGGATCAAGCCATTCCTCTTTTTGCCCATGTGAGTTAACAATCAAATTATGCTTCAATATAAACTCAACTTTTACACTTAACAAAATCCAATTTAGTGTAACATGTAATTGGCCCTGTGATGGACTGACCAAGGTATTTCCCTGCCTAAGTCCTAAAATGCAGTGACCCTACATGGGACAAGCGGTTTGGAGAATGGATGGATTATTAATGGGTGTAATTGGCCATCCTGGTAGTACTGCTTTAAAAATGTTGTGCTCATCTCTGTAGTTTTTGATCCTCTTGGATGTTAGTAAATAATTCTTGCAAAAGTGGTGTAATCATTGAATGTGAATTCTCCCCAGGCTGTTTACATGTTAAAACAATGACTGGACTTTGAGTCATGTGACGGAATAAAAGATAACTATCATTGATCATAAGTATTGTAATACTGTCCCATCTGTTACTAGATGGGAATGTCTAATGGACGAGAGAGTAATATCGCTCTCCGTTTCTTGCACAGGAGCTGTCACTTAGACCACTGAGGTCAATCTTGCCCTGCTGTCAATTTTACATTACAAAGCTTTAGAGCTAATCTACCCTACGTGAATTCAGCAATGAACTTCATACTTCACTCTCTCTTTCTCACCCATTATGGGCTCAATGCAACCTGCTGAACATATGCTTGGGGAGGCCTTCATACGCACCCATTTGCTTTCATTTGTGTTTATGTGGTCAAATTGAATCAAGGAAGCATCTGGGCCTCTTTAATGGGAGTAATTGTCCTTTCTGCACGCCTGTGTGTGTGAGCAGACAGAGAGAGTGTGTAAAGCATATTGCGGTGACACTGTATGTGCATGCATGGACAGTGCAAGAGCATGTTTCAGCATCTATCTAAGAGGCCATTGTACTCGGCCACATGAAGAACATTCCTCTGAGGTTTACTAATTATGCTGTGGCTTAACTTGGCACCAATGCGAGAGATCCTGGCTGAAGCTTTTAAATCTGTCCACAAAGTCTCGTCCTAAGACTAATAAGTACCCTGTGCCTCAGACCTCCCAGGGGGGGCAAACAGCCTGGTCCATGATAACAACAGTTGCTTTCCTGTACAGCTCGAATCACACTCCCCCTGATACTAATAAGTGTCAATTCCATCCAAAATGACTCTTCAACTATTGCAATAGTAAAGATCCCAAACTGCATAATATCAATGATGTCAACAATTCATTCACATTTATGGTATTTGTGATCATGTGAATATGGGACAGTATTGGGTGAACTACAGTATACATTTGAAGTGGCATAGCTGTATGGGCTACTTTTATATTACTCCTTTCCCTCAGATTCCCGTTTTTGCTATAGACCATTTAATTCTGTTATAATTTCAGATACCTTGATGAGGAAACCACTTTGTTTTTTTGTTTGTTTTGTTTTTTAACTTATTTTAATTGGGGAACCAAATACATGGAATCATGTCATTGTTTAAATATTATAATTGCTTTTCTTATGTCAGATTTGTTTCATCCAGATTTATTTCACCTGCAGCTATCATGAAGTTTTTCGTGAACTTTCACACCCACCTCTTAACACATACACTATTTCACCTCTTCCTCAGGAAACAGAAAGGGTGAAAGATGACTTGAAGCAATTCACCCCCTGCCTGTCTTTTGTCTATGCTATGTGGTAGCTGGAGTGATGACACCTTCACAGCGTTTATAGTCACGACAAGATTCACTTGCCACATCCTTGAAGGTATGAGGGCATAACTGCATACAGTCATACATGCCCCAAAACACCGTCCTCTCTATTCACATCACTCCGGAGCGTACTCCTACTTCTTTAGAAGAGACCCAGAAGCTTCACACCCATTAAAACATGCCCTCCCAGGTCTCTGAACCAAGTGGATTTTGAATGAAAGTTGCAGAAAAACACTATTTTAATATTTGATAATAATGTTGCATGGTTATTGTATGTGTAAGTGATTATTTAAGTGTTTATGTCTAACCTTCGGCTGTCTGTTCTTAAATGAAAGCTGTACCACAACACTAATGCAGCATAAGTATATTGTGCATTGCATAAGAGCAACTACTAAACGTACAATTAGTAAATTCTGCAACGTTTTCTTGTCATGGTACAAGTGGACTGTGCACATGCTCAGAACATAAGAGCTGTTCGTTCACAGTGACCCTGGTTTGAGTCTGACCTTGGTCAGATGCTGATCTCATTCCCCTCTCTCAACCATTTTTTGTCTCCATCCCATACAAAAGACAAAAAAAAAAACACATAGTTGACCAGGACCATTTAATCCGTCTATGTGGACACAAAAACTGGGCCGCATACAGACATCAGTGAAAATAAAAAAGAAATGAAGTCACACAGACTGTCCGGGACCCAGAGTGGACAAGGGAGGTACTTTCAGTAAAGGGTTCACCCAAAAATTAAAATGTATTTACTCACCCTCATTCCAAACCCGTCGTTCCAAACCCGTAGACTTTGTTCATCTTCGAAATACCAAAGAAGATATTTGAATGAAATCTGAAAGACTTCTGTCCCTCCATTGACAGATATGCAACTGCCACTTTGTCGCTTAAAAAAAGTTCATAAAGAGATCGTAAAACTAATCCATATGAATTGAGCGGTTTAGTACACATTTTCTGAAGAGATTCGATCGCTTTATATGATGAATAGATTTAAGCTCATGTTCGCTGATCAATGTTTAAATGTGAATGAAATCCTAAATCCAAATTCAAAAGATCTAAGATTTTGTTTAAAAATATCTTCATTTGTGTTTCGAAGATGAGACGAATTATGAAAATGAGTATTACAGGTTTGGAACGACATGATGGAGAGTGATGACCATTATTTTGGGTGAACTAATGCTTTAAGGTCCTCTGTAGTATAGCATGCAAGATATTGTTAATTTGCATATCATAGTATGTCGCATATCATAATATAAACAATCTAGTATTAACTGAACATCTCACCCTCTCTCTGTAATATTCTTGCTCTATCTCTCACAAACTCGTCATAAATTGCTTTGCTCTTATTTCTATATTTGAGTCTTCATTAGAAAACTATCTTACAAGGTTAGGATTCATCGCAAAGGCAATTAACCAGCGATCAAAGACAGAACAATTTGTCCTACAACGAAATAAATATTTTATGACTCCTGAAATTTGTCTCAAACTGCACATCTTTGCCAAAATCTAGGCTTTACATCAATATAGTATCACACTTAGCCTACCAAGTGAGCCAGGACTGCTTATAAAATGAGGTGCATGACACCCCTGGAGAGATCTGTCTATTTCCCCTTTGCACTCTTCGTTTTCTCCACATTTATCATTCTCATGTTCTCCTTCCCTTTCGATCATCTAGGTGGGCTGATTCCTTTCCATCTGCATATGCAGTACAAATGCAGCCGCAGCCCACAGAGGTCGATTAATATTAATGTCAGGCCCTCGTGAGGTGTCGGGGTCTAATTAGGAGGATCTTGTTACTGTAATGTGCTCACCGGCCTGCTGGGATGTGAGAGGGGACAGGACACCCACCCACCTCTGCGCCAACCCCCGCAGCACTGTGCGTTTAGCGGGGCTCTGCGTGTTCCAGATCATTAATGCAAAAAAACGGTCCACACGCGCTCTGTGCTGTATCAACTCTGCGGAACTTTCCCGCTGTTCTGTTAATTAGAGATTCCGTTTCATGGCCGACTCTAGCGCCCTCTACATGGCTGAGAAATCCTGGTTGCCTCTTCTATTCTGTGACACAACTTGGTCTCAAACTTACGGGACCTCCTCGGGAATCTTTTAAGACTGTTTTATTTGAACGCCTCCACATTCCTGCTCTTCTGCATGAACTTTGTGATTACAGAGCTGCGGCGACCTCCTCCCACCGCCTGAGTAAAGCTCCAGGCTCCTGCTGCTAGGAGGGGGTATCTCTCGGCTCCACGCGCCGTCCCCTGCCTCGCCAACTCCGGTGGGAATTTTCTTCATGTGCTCGGTCTCTGATGCTATTCCCCATGGTATCCTCCTCTCAGCACCTGCCTTGCCTGTACCTCTCTTCCCTTCTCCTTGTTGTGCATATGCAAAGAGAGGCAGGCGCTCTCCTTAAATGAGCAGGGTCTCTGACAGCCTCATCAATGGCGTTGACAGAATAAGGACGAGGGGATGATGATCTGAGGAGAGCTTGGTGTTGAGGTGCAGCCTCCCCGCGGATTCATCAAGCCACCTGACACGCCTTAGCTGTGGCGCCAATTGCGGGGAGTTATCCCGGGAGAGCTTTAGCCCTTTATCTGTGTGTCTCCATACCTTCCTAAGTGAATTTACATTTCAAAACCGCAGGTTTTCAATCACACGGGATCAGTACAGGGTCCCCCTTTATCATTAAGTTTACCATCAGTTAAAGGAGAGAGTTACTTGACAGAATGGACGCGAAGTTTAACGGGAGGAGGATTTTGCCGTTTGATGACTGAGCGCATTGCGTTTCCTCTCTCAAATGAGCGAGTCAAATGGTCAAAAGGATCTACTGCAGAACTGAAGTGCTAACGACAACCAGTGCAAGGTTTTTTATCTTCAAATTCCCAAAACATTACAAAAATATGTTTCTGCATACGGTGCCTAAGGAATGCCAACAACGTTTCCCGAACTCTTGCATGCCAAGCCCTTCATGCGGCAAACTCTGGTGTTTCACTGCATGTCTTAGTATAACAGACAGCCTGTGGGGTGGTGAGATTTCCCTCAGCGAGACCGGCTCTTATCTGATCATCCTGACAGACCCTCGATGAGATTATCAGCTCGGCCATTCATCACTCATGATCTGCCGATCAGCTGATCCTTATCCCCGTCCACCCGTGCTGTGACGGAGGCAAGGCTACACGCTCTCAGCTGAGCGCTCAGTCATCTTAACGCTGTACATTATTTAAACACTAAAGCAAAAGACAGCACAATCATTAGGCCAAATATTAGCACAGGTGCCAGAACAGGTGTGTCTGAATCTACTCTTATGGGATCTCTATATAAGACTCTCTGTCAGAGTACATGCATATTAAAAAAAATCCAGTTTATTTTATAAATGCCTGAGTATGAATTCCATTCCTACCAGAAGTGGGGAGGATTCTTTGAAACTGCAGCCTGTCGAGCTACAAGCTACAAATTACAAAGAATAATTCGGGAAAGTCGGCATGACATGGACATTTTCTAAATGTTTTCTAAATCTTATTGTGCATGATTAATCCATGCATGTTTCTTTCTTCTTTTCTTTCTTTCTTGGTTAAGCCCGGAATTTTAATCAACATGTCATAACTCATTCTTTCTGTGGAACGACAAAGTTCTCTCTGGCAATGTATGCTGGACTTCCTCAAATCATTTAGTCTGCTTAAACCCCGCCCCTTTTTTTACAATTGACTGCAAGCTTGCATTCAGATCTGCATCCATCCAATCAACAACTGTTTCACTTTGATGATACGGAAGAAAAGATCTGTCACTACATCCGGTACATTGCAACTTTCATTTTTTGTTTACAAACTAGCTAGCTACTTTAGCTTTTACTCTAGCTTTTTAATTATAGAATTATCAGATCAGAAACGGCATCAATAACACGATCAAAGTCTGAGGATTGCAATTAATATTATTCAATAAACTCTGATCTTTTAAATATCATCACTTGTCTCCTGCTTCTGCTCTTCTCTCTTTCTCAGTAAAACTCTCAGGCTGTTAATAGAGTTTTGACAAGACTTGCTTTTGACAGGTTTTACTGGTTTTGGACCACAGACAAAATGGTTATCTTTTGACAGGATCTGGTGTCAGGGGTCAGGGGTCCAGGTTCAGATGATCAGATCTGATATTTTATGCTTTCAACATGCTTTAACTTTTACAAATCAAAAATAGTGATGAACAGAAGCATTTAACTAACATTTGTACTATATTGTCAAATTATTGTGAAATATGATCACATTTTTATTGTGTGCATTGCTATGGACTGCAGTAGAAGATGATGCTACAAAGAATGATTTGATTAATACATCTTTAATAAACTTGTTCATTTAAATTAAGCATCTGAATGAAATTGATTCAATTAAATCATAAAGCTTAAAAAATAGCATGAGTCCCACTTTATATTAGGCGTCCTTAAAGGAAATTCACTTCAAAATGAAAATTCTGTCATCATTTACTCACCCTAAAGTTGTTTCAAACCTGTATGAGTTTCTTTCTTCTGCTGAACACAAAGGAATATATTTTGAAGAATGTCGGTAACCAGACAGTTGATGGATCCCATTGACTTCCATAGTAGGAAAAAAATACTATGGTAGTCAATGGGGTCCATACAAGTGTTAGAAAGAAATTCATACAGGTTTGAAACAACTTGAGGGTGAGTAAATTATGACAGAATTTTCATTTCAAAGTGAACGATTCATTTAATACAGTGCACTCATTGTGTACATATATGTTTTTACATTGTACTTATATTTAAAAAAAATACCTGCATGTAATTACAGCTGTAATTAATTTATGTAATTACATTTGTAAGTACACTGTTGACCCTTCCCTTACACCTTAACCCACCCTTAAACCTACCCAGCACACCTGTCACCTGTACATTGTACTTATTTTCGATGCAAGTACACAAAGCCACTTAATATAAAGTGGGACCAAGACACCTAATATATAGTGTAACCATAGGTTGTTAGTGGAAAAGCTACTTTGTTATGAAAAAGTTAATGGCATAAAATAGTGGTATCGCTGCTTTCAGTTAGTTATTTACCTACAATGCATCACACCAGCAGACTTTAAATCAATAAAGGGTTGTTACAAATGCAGAGAGAAAAGTCATTCGGAAGCATCAAAGAAAACATCACCTTTGACAGAGAAGTAGGAATATTTTACACCCTCCTTTTTTGTTTTTAGCAACAACTATTTTTTTTTTCAAGAGTGCACTCTTAAGTGTCACTCAAGCAGAGCAAATTTACATCTATTAATACTAACGCTAGACTGATCAAACCCACAAAACACAATATATTAAAGCTACCATATGTGAACTATTTGGAGTGACAGTAACAGTTGACTCAAGTGGTGTGCACTAATGTCCTCCTGAAGAGAGGAGCAAGAGCGAGAAAAAAACAACGATTCGGCACAGCTGGAGACGCGTCAAGCATCATTTGCTTTTTCACATGATTAATTTGATTTTAATATCTCAAATCGAGGGCTGATTAATTTTGATCATATGTTAAAAACGATACACACTCCATTAATTAAAAGTTTTCTTTGAGCTGTTGGTGCAAAGTTTCGACCGTGTGGATCAGTGTCGACCATGCGAGACGCCGGCATGTTACTTCGTTCCGCATGCACAGTCGAGTTCAGAGCTGTATTGAGGTTTCAGGCTGTGAATGTCACTTAGGGGACACTATTTTAAGAGCGAATGCTGAACTGAGGTGCTCTCTGACTTCTCCTCTTACTTTAAAGGCAGGGTAGGCAGGTTTTTCTAAAAAACTTTTCCCCAAATTTGTTTAAACTGTCTTTATATACCAATACATCATTAAAATGTAAGTACTCTGAAAAAGAGAGTATTAAAATTTAGTGTCTGTAATCCTCTCAGGGCTGCAATAAACACAGCTACTTATTCCATTCACTCCCACCCCCTCCCTTCTGGGCTCCTACCAAAGCCACGCCCCCAAAACACATGAACGCGCGATGCCGACCGCTCAGCTGGAGGACGCGTTTACCAGCGCCGAGCGGAGAGGAGCTCAGTGCATGTAGTGACATCATGTCAGAATCACATGTAATAAAATACCTAACTTTATCATTATGAATATAAACAACTAACATGGCTGTTAGTACTCACTATCAAGCTAGCATATCGATACTGGTAAAGTTTAAAATATATTGAGTTTGATTCGGTAACGAGCTAGTAACAAAGGCAAAGCTAAAAACCGGTTGCATTGATACACGTTTTCCCATTACCATCAGTTACACTGTGATGAAGGTGAATTTCCAGCCCAATCTCATCCCAACGCGTCATATACTGACGCTTTTGACAAATCGTCTACATCCAAAGCACATGGCACCCTTTATGAGACGCAGGGTCCCAATATGAGACGCAGATAGATATGGGCCAGAAGGCGCCTCCTAGCGGTCTAACCCTAACCCTACCCCAGACCTAAACCCAACCATAACCGAACAAAGCTCTGTGCGTGTCATATTGACGCTAAAGGGTGCCATGTGCGTTGGATGTAGACGATTTGTCAAAAGCGTCAGTATATGACGCCCAAGGATGAGAATGTGTTGGAATTTCGTGTAAGATTCATAACATATACAGTATACAGTGTTTTGCATGTAAGAGCTTCCACGATGAAAGCACTGTTGGCTCTGATGAGGACTACACTCCGGGACTTTTTGGTCATAGCCTTTTCAAATACTGTCTTCCTTTTTTTGCCTTGTTTGCCTTTGTTGACTGTATATGCAGGTACTGGGAATTTTGACTGCTCTTTCTCTGCCATAATTGTGATTCTTCCTAGCTTCCGTGCCTCTTCCCCTCCTTGAGTCAAACGGGTGCGCGCATGTGGGCAGCTCCTGTAGCAGTAGGGGTGGTAGCGAGGGAGAGTGACAGTCGCCCAGCCAATCATTTCATTCGTTTCGAATGGAAATAAGTAGCTGTGTTTTTCGCAGCCCTGAGAGGACTACAGACACTCGATTTTTCTACTCTCCTTTTCAGAGTACTTACATTTTAATTATGTATTGGTATATAAAGACTATATAAAACTTTTTATAAAGTATATACAATGTTGGAAAAAGTTTTTTTAGAAGAAAACCTGACTACCGTGCCTTTAAGGCCTGAATCTAAATTTAAAAGCCAAGGAAAGTGGAGCACTGTCAACATTACAGGTTATCCTTCACTAGAGTTCTGGGTTTGTGTTGTCAATGATGTTCCATTGGCATGAAAGAGTAACCTTAGAAGATAAGGATGAGTGACATCCTTATTGCAGATCAGAATGAAAAGGGCAGGCATTAGGTCATTGTGCTCTGAGCCTGAGGCCTCAAATGTGGGTCTGACACAGTCAGTAAAGAGCCAGAGAGGTTTTCTTCAAGAAAAAAACAAAGCATTTGCACATTATTAACTAGTTATTCTTACTAGGTTGTTTGATCAGTGTATTTAATCATTAGTGATACAAATTAAGACAGAGTTGTTAAAAGTTTTAGGGGCAATATTTATTTATATAGCACATTTCATACACTATGGTAATTCAAAGTACTTTACACAGAAAGGAATTAAAACAATCAGTCATAAAAGGAATTAAAAGAGTAAAAAGATGATATATAGATAGCCTAAACCTCATATTTTTGCTGCTTGTTTTACTGTGAGATTTAACCCTTGTTGACTGTACTGTGTCTGTGGAGTCATTTATTCAACAATATTATTGATCTGCCTTACTTCAGGTGGACGATGACGCAATTTTCTTCTAGAAACAAACTTTTTTGTATTATTTTCATGTTATCAAAGTGAAGCTGCTTTGATACAATCTGTATTGTAAAATGCGCTAAATAAAGGTGACTTGACTTTGTGTTCTTTCTGCGCGCCTAAGACCTCGTTCACACCGCAAGTCTTAATGCTCAATTCAGATTTTTTGCTCAGATCCGATTTTTTGTTTGGCTGTTCACATAACCTTTTCAAATCTGGCCTATTTCAGATTCCAGTGTGAACTGTTTGCGGTTTCGAACTGACCCGCATGCGCAAAAGAACAATAACAATGACATCAGACACAGTTGGGGGGTTTATGGAGGAAGTAAGCATTTTCGCTTTTATTTCAAAATGTTTGTGTAATAGCAGCCGTAACATTAATGAGCAAGTGCTGAGGAGGAGAAGAATGAAGAGGAAGAGAGCAAAATTGGCTATTTTGGCCTTTTGCGGGGTTATGGCTGCAAATTCACAACAGAGGTCTGTGTGGATGCGGAGACGAAGCAAGGAGTGGTCTCCTGTGTCCCAGTTCTTCCATTTCGTTTGCTAATTTTTCAAAAACGGAACGGTTACGGTATGATCCTTCTAGTTTTGCTTGAATTGAAGTATCTCCCCATATACTAATTAGGTCTAACTAACACCTCACTCTCCCTCCATTGATTTGCTCCATCACTGTTATCCATTTTGTAGGCCTAGTCAAGTTTTTAATTTTACTGTCTGTGTCTAGAGCTAACTCGCCGGCGCATAATTTGTGACAAATGTCGATGTAGATTGACGTAAAAGTCGCATCAAATGCACCTTGGTTGTTCACACTGCGGCCGCATTGAAAAAAAATCATTTTTTTTGGGCCACATTTGCCTGCAGTCTGAACTAAGTAATCTATTGGACGTCTCCAATATATCCGATTTTTCTCAACTCGGACAGGAAGAGCTTTAGGACAGGAATCGATCCACTCCATGCCAAACACTTAGTCAACTGCTGCATAGTCATAATTTCCGTTGTTACCAACATAGTTCAACGATTCAGTGTTTCCCGAAACCTGCAAACAACATCACAATGTGTGGTTGTAACTAAAGCTAGACATAGAAGCATTTTTTTGTTAGTATTGAAATGTGTCTTGAGCAAAATAAGTAAGCTAACATGTATCAAAATCTATAGATTTTTGAATAGTGCACATGTGTTCTAGTAGCCAGAATATGACATTAAAGGGAATCTGCGATTGGCTCAAAGAACTGGAAATAAAGCAAAACGACAGAAAACAAAAATAGCGAAGTAGTCCTCAGATGCCATGCTCATTATTTACAGCAATAATCTGACATTAATTTGATCTCAAACCGATTAATTAAACTATTACTCCACCACCTGCATGGCGTCATTCAATTCTATATTGTTGAACCAACGTGGTTCAATCTATGGATGTGCAACAAAGGTAGTACTTAGTTCTGTCATGAAACTATAGGCTGATAGGTCTTTAGCACAATCTTTTTGCAATCTTTCTCACAGGGTGACCATCATCGATTAAGCTTCTCTCAGGACTTTTCTAAAAGCCAAAATATGACAACACCTCAGATTTGGTCTTCTTAAAGGCTGAGAAATCTCCCAAGCACGGTCACTGGCTGCCTTCCGCCATTCCTTCTCGAATAAAAAAAACCCAACATTGCGCGCAGCCCCTGCGTCAGACTGTTGCAGTACAGGATTTACTGTGAGTTATTAAAATAATCAATACGATAATCAAACACGGTTTTAATTATATTTTAATTTTAAACGATAATACTAACCGTCAGAATTTTATCGTGGTTTATCGTGAAACCGGTAATCGTCCCATCCCTAATCATTACTCTTAAAAAAGTATCTGTCCTATAAACTTGATGATTAATAAGCCTACAAAGAATCTACAAACTCTTCACATTTTTTACAATGTACTTGTGGCGGAAACTGGAACTCTGCTGAACACACAGTTTGGTTATTAACGAGAGACACAACTGCATTCTGTGTTCGGTAAATCTGTGCTGTGTGAAAGGAAGTGCTCTGGACAACTAGTTGTCTGTCACATCAAGTAATGCTTATGTGTGTTGCATGTTTTCCTGTGGGGTTCCAGTAACTCAACAAGATGCAGATATAACAAGCTGTGCGTCATCGCCTCTACTCTCATTAGTTTTATGGTCAGTGCGTGACCCATGCTGCTAGTTAGCGGAGCTCTTTTTTGTTACTATTCTCAGACAACTGTTCAAAAGTTTGGGCTTGTTGGTAATTTTTTAAAGAAATGAATGCTTTTATTCAGCATATATTTTAATTTAATTTCTAATTAATAGTATTTTTTGTTCCTTATGGATCACTTATAAAGTTAATAAAACAAACATTTGCACAATATATATATATATATATATATATATATATATATATATATATAAAAGTTATAATTCCAGTCCTTGATTCTGATTGGTTGAGCCGCGTTCGAAGCCGTTGTAAATTACTCAACAAACATACATCAGTTCCGTGACCGTGGAGAGCGAAGGTTCGTTTCTCACTGGATTTGTCTTCTATAGCGATCTTCGCCCGTGACGTCACGGCGTGGTTACGTGCGCTCTGGTTGGCAGAAGAAAAGTAATGACCGCTTGCAGCGCAGCGCAAACACAGAAGAAAAATGGTTGTATCGTGCTGTGTGATCGGCTGTGTTAACAGGTTCGATAAGTGTAACCTCAAAAGCTTCTACCGCGTACCTAAACAGCCTGAATCAAGAAAGAAAGCTTTGAATTTCTTTAATTAGGCGTCTAGAACCCAGCGTAAAACAATGGGAGCCAGCGGACCACGATCGCGTCTGCTACCTACATTTTGCGTTGAAAATTAAAACTAATTTTGTAAATAAATGTTATTAGTACGTTCTATCACATTGATGGGTTCATTAATAAATGAATAACTGTACAAAATACCTCGGAAGACGTGTCAAAGTGTTTGTTTACATAACTTTTTGTGTGTATGCTGTGACTGAGCAATGGAAGTATAACACTGACATACCCTTATAAATTAAGGGCAAATTATTGTATTTTCATTCATACATTTTTACGTATATGTTAACCAATGTTATATATCAGAGGTAAGATAATTTTGATTCAAAATATAGCCCATGGATAAATTACACCTGTATTTTACTCTAGTTGTAACACATTTACCAGTTATCCTTAGTTAAAACAAGTAATATTCGTATGAATATTTCGTATTATGACTTACTTATAGGCATCTAAAAATTTGTATGCCTTCATCGACTCTTTGGTAAACATAGATGGCGTGTCGATGAGATACAGGTAGATGTCGCCGAATGTCAAATCTGGCCATGTGTCCGGGCTTTTGCTCCAATTCTCACTCATGTGATATGGATCAGGCAGAGAACATGAACCCTGGTTATATAAAAGCTTAACCTTATATCTCCTTTTAGCTTCTTCCGACAAATAATTAGCATATGCTGACAAAACACAGGTAGACTGCTTCGAGTCTGCGACATGTTTTGGTTCTTTCTGCCAACCAGTTCGCGCCCACGCCCATATCGTGACGTTACATTTGACTCCGGCGAACATCGCTATAAAGGCTAAAGAAGAAAGTTTGCCGGGGTGCCCCTCACTAAAATGTGGGGAAATTTTGTGAGAGCCCTATATCCAATATGCCCCAAATGGTCTCAGAAACCATGTATTATGCAGCACTGTGGGCAAAACCATTAAAAGGAAAATTTCCAGCTTAGCTGACGGCAGCCATATTGGATATAGGGCTAACACAAAATTTCCCCACATTTTTGTGAGGGGCACCCCAAATAATTTTTTTCTTTAACAATTATAGATAACAAATCCAGTGAGAAACTAACCTTCGCTCTCCACGGTCACGGAACTGCTATTGGGATCTCCCAGTCACGTGACCCCTAGCCGCGTGTCAGCCATTTTGACAGAATACATCCGTCAGCTACCAGCTACTCAGTGGCAATGGATCTATTATTAGGGGTGTGTAATATATATTATTATTATAATACTTATAATATAGTTATTAGTATAATTATTTTATAATTAGCCTAAGTATTTGCAATACTTTGCACTATTGATATAATTGCGTGCGCAAAATATCTCAATATTGAACAGAATCTATTTTTTCCCCCACCACGTTATCTATTATTAGCGCAGCGGCCGTCAGCTAACTCTTCACGTCATATCATGGCACTTATTAGCATCAGAAAAAGATACAAGAGGAAGATAAAGGAATTAGGAATCAAAGATCCATATGAAGCACCCCAAGTTCTTTTTTACAGGCATTAAATGTGTAGAAAAACTTCCTGACATTGAGTTTGGTGACATTTACAGCTACCTTATTCACTTCCCATCACGCAAACTTTACACCGGAGCTTCATTAAAAGCATAGCAGGCTATCGGTATCATGAGTCCGGCTGGGTCAGCAACTCTATTTGATTTGGACACCAGCGGGGAAAGATTTTTCAATCATCACCGCAAGGTTGGTCAATGTATTTTAATCACCAAATTATAGTAACGTTACCTGTAATAATTTTTAAACTGAGTTTACAAGGAAAAACACAAAATAAAATCACCTGTTTATTGTCACCAACCACTTGTTTCTCCGTTTTATTTCTTTTGGGATACGGTACAAAGATATTCCTTTTGTATTATCACGTATCTGATCGCATCCAACTGCACAGCATCGCTCGGGCATGATAGGAATATTTCGTGACGAGCTGTAGTATCACCGGCGGTTTAGCATTTTCTATTCCGTCAAGATGGCTGCTCCAAATGGCGTGACGTCACGCGGGACGTCCCTATAGACAAAGAACGTATATTGACGTGACAAAATATCTCAATATTGAACAGAATCTATTTTTTCCCCCACCACGTTATCTATTATTAGCGCAGCGGCCGTCAGCTAACTCTTCACGTCATATCATGGCACTTATTAGCATCAGAAAAAGATACAAGAGGAAGATAAAGGAATTAGGAATCAAAGATCCATATGAAGCACCACAAGTTCTTTTTTACAGGCATTAAATGTGTAGAAAAACTTCCTGACATTGAGTTCGGTGACATTTACAGCTAACTTATTCAATTCTTCTATACTCTTTGCTATAGATGACCCAACTATGTGACCGCATTACAGAGCAACTGGCGTTTGTGATTCTTTGTTGTTGCATGTGTTGCTTAGCAACCTCTTTGGAACTACATTGCTTGGCGGAGGAATACATGTGTTAATAATGTTATATTTTTGTTGCTTGTATTTATTTTATGAATAAAATAAATATTAAAATGAATATTTTTATGGAGTAACTGTTTTAGAACAGCTAAGGGGAACAGCTAGGATTTAGAACAGCTAAGGGTTTTTTTCTCCGCTCCGCATTGTGCCTAACAACAACACCCCTTAGCTGTTCTAAATCCACTGTAAAACATGGCTTTCCAGGGCTTATTGCTTGTGTGTGTGTGTGTGTGTGTGTGTGTGTGTGTGTGTGTGTGTGTGTGTGTGTGTGTGTGTGTGTGTGTGTGTGTGTGTGTGTGTGTGTGTGTGTGTGTGTGTGTGTGTGTGTGTGTGTGTTTGTGTGTGTGTGGGCGCTATTTTCTATAAGTTATAGAAACAAACTTTGTTGCATTATTTTCCTGTTAACACTGTAAAGCTGCTTTGAAACAACCTGTATTGTAAAATGTGCTATATAAATACGGGTAACTTGACTTGACTTCAACCCTCATTCTGATCTTTCGGTACGAAACTGAACGCATATCTGTATACTGTATCCAGTATAGATGGGAATTATAATGGGATTTATTTGCTTTTGACATAAGCTCATATTCAGTGTAGGCAAATATCAGCCGATAAGTGACTGAACACCAGTGGGCGTGGCCTATGGTGCAACGATGTATTACTATTGGTCGATGCAAATGACGTCACTGAGCCTGCAATATCCAAACAAGCTGTTTTTGGAGCTTGATTGAATAAATGCTTTATAATCCGGCGTACATTTTAAGCTATGAAACAATCAGGATGTTTTAATTCTTCAAAGACCTCATATATGTCAAAAGATCAAGGCAAATGTTATTTCTTCCCTTCTTCTCCTATACTAAAGAGCTTGTATAGATTTAAAGAATCTGCAGAACGGTGTGTAACATTCTGAATAACTTTTCCACCTAGGCTCAATTACTATATTTAACACTGCCCTTGTGATATCTCTGAAGAGAACTACAAGCTTACGTAAGTAAGTCCGGTTTGGATAAAGTATGGACATTCAAAAAAAGGCCTCAAGGGCAAGTTTAATGCAAAACTGCAAGGCTTGTTTTCTTGGCATCTTTAGCAGAAGGGACAATTTCCTACATCATTAATTGCTGAATAGATTGCCTGTTGAATTCTTAATATGTTGCCAATGTGTGTTTGTCATTACAAGGTTGGCAGAGATTGGTCAGCCTTCAGTCAGTGGCCTTGGTTTACCATCAGTGAAGCAAAAGACAAAGCTTTTCAACATTTGTTTTCAACACCTGGCACCCCTTTTGGTCCTCTTAAACAGCCTTCATAATTGTAGAGATGGCAATGAATGAAGTGGCTTGCACTTGTATTGGTCTTTTAAAATGTTTTGTCCATCCAACAAGCACCATTTAACCAAAGAGCCTGATTTGGGTTTACCTGTAGGAGTCGAGCGTTTCAGAATCCATTTTAATGCGTAAGTAGGGGGCTTTAGGTTTAATTCATATTCAGTGACTTTGCATGTTTTAAGCTCTATGCAAATATTATTGGATTTTCAAAGGATTTGATGGATTTTCTCTGGATTTTCTCACACAAATGTTGGCAAAAATAGAGTGAAATATCTGCCTCTTTGTGTGGAAGATTTGCATGCATGAAATATTTTAATGAAAGCTTCCCTCAGTCCTCACAGGAGAATAGGATTTGATTTCAAAATATCATCGTTTTGGGGGGCTGGGCGTCATACACAGAGGGACCTATGTGCCACCCTACTTTTCAAACACATTAAACACTAACCTTTAGTAGTCTTTAGCACATTTTCCTGTTATTTACACAGAATAGAGGTCCACCTTAAACACTTTAGGCACAAAAGATTGAACAAAACAGAAACTGAGTACAGAAAGTACAATTTAACATAATGACATAATGGTTAATGGTTGTGTCCCAATTTGCACTAAAAGTACTGGCGTGGGAGTATACGGAGTGCTATATCATTGTTCCTCTATTGGAAATGTCAAACTCCGTCAAACTCTTTCTTTTTTTTTGTAGCTCAAGGGGTTGAAGGCAATATTAGCCCAAAAAACATGTAGGGAAAGATGGGATGAGATGTCAACTCAGTCTAATTTCAGCACATGTATTACATGGCAATGCATCCTTGACTTTTCATTTGAACACCAACATTTGTGAGATTTTTATTTATTTATTTATTTTATTAAAAAGGTTTTATTTTGAAGTGTAAAGGGGTAGATATTTGTGCCGGTATTTTGGTCGCACTTTAGATTAGGGTGCAATTCTCACTATTAACTAAATAGTATTTATGACTTTTGCCTCAATAAATTCCTAATTACTGCTTATTAATAGTTGTTAAGTTTAGGTATTAGGTGGATTAAGGGATGTAGAATGTGGTCAATACTTCAATATGTGCTTTATAAGTAATAAATAACCAATATCCTAGTAATATGCAATATGTAATATATTAAGCAAGTGTTGATAGTGAGAATTGGACCCTAAACTAAAGTGTTACCGTTTTTTTATTTATTTAATCATAATTAGAGTTAATGGATGAGTAATTATATAATAATTCCATGTTATTATTTATTTATTCACAGATGTATACAGCGTTATTCCGATTCGGATCCTGTTGTTTGATTTGTCTGTCATTTTCTCAGTCGCAGCTAAATTGTAAAAATGCATACATTTGCAAAGAATATTTAATTTAGTATTTTACATTAATGACACCTTTAAAAAAAGAAACATGATGTCATATGTATTTTCATATTCTTTTTTCAGATGACAAAAAAATCAGATGACAATTGGAACGTTTACACACATTTCTATCTGAAATACTACGTATGGATAGTATAAAAACTGAAAGAAAAGTTTGCAAAGGTGATCTCTGCATGATTGTGAGTTTAGATGTTTTAGTGATGAAAAAAAAAAAACTAAAACATGAAGGAATCTTTAGAAATATGAGCCACGGTGAAAACTAGACTCATACATTGGGCTCTTTCAGTCTGTCAGAACAGGAGACAGTAAGCCAGTGGCAAAGACTAACAGACATGGCTATATTTAATGTCTTATATATTTTCTGTCACACTTAAAAATGAAGTATGAAGTAACTAAGTATGAATTATAAAGGCTACTGTCCAGCTCCGCTTTCGTACTGAGGAACAAAAAGAGGGAAACAAATAGACATCACCTCGTCTATAGTCAGGGACAGTTTTCTCTACATCTTAACGTATACACACACTTATCAGGTTAGGGCCCTTTAGCTGTGTGTTGTGAGAGCAGACAGTACAAGAGATAAGGGACTCCGTTCAGACATGAGAACCAAACTGCCTGCAGACTCAAAAACATAAGACATTCTTCGAGTTCACGTTAACCTGTCTGTGGTAAAGACTAGGCTAACGTGCTTTTAATGTCATCTCTCAACACTTACACCCCGCAATGCAATAAACAGCCTCTCACCAAAAGATGAAAATCCAATTATGTGGACAACACGGTTTGGGGAAGAGTCTAGAGAACGGAAGTGATCTGAATCATGTGGAAATCTGGAGCAAAGTGGAGGTTCATGGAAAAACCCCACCGAGTACAGAGAAGAAATCAATATTTTCAAGGATTCTCATTATATGATAGAATAATTTTAGTCTAGTCAGTTATAGTTTTTTTCTTTCTTGTATGGCAGGGGAACAACAATGTACAAGAAGTCAAAAAGAGGCAATTTAAGTAAAAAAAAATACAAATTAATATGTTTTGGCATTATTATATCTTTGTTACTGTGTAATTACAATGTAATACTAAAAACAACAACTTGCACTTAATAAATATTTGTGCCTTTTTTTTTTTAATTACATAATGCCAGGGCTTAGTATTAACTTTTTTGCTCAACAGCCACTGTGGCTAGTGGTTTTCCAAAGTCACTAGCCACTCAACATTTTCACTGGCCACAATTCTGACCGATGTAATGGTGAAAAGGGCCATATAGAGATTTTTAATATCATCTCATAATTTGGCAGCAGGTTTATTAGGCTGCTGTCACTTTAAGAACTGACGCATGGATCCATTATACTGATACACGTGCGTTAACATTCACTTAAAACATAACTGACTGTGTTTACGTGAATACTCACCAAGTGTCTAGTAGGAGTGACTGCATTACACACCACTGCTGAAATCCAACCACATTTGGTAGGTTGGCGGGTTCTAATATCAAGTCCTGCATAATGCATTGTTTTATTGCTTTTGCAATTACAATAACATAATACGTTCAACACGGACACTGTTATTTACAGCAGTGGTTCGCAATAGGTTTTGCTTTTGGATCCAGATAAAAAAATTGTGTGTCCCGACATTACTAATTTACATTTACATTATTATTATTTTTACTTTATTGTTTTTTTTATTGCCATGTTTTTTTTGTACTAACAACAAATTATACTGTATATACTTTTCCTGAAAAAGACTACATTTTGAATGTTCTTCTGTTTTCTAAAAGATAATTGTGTAACCTTTTTGTCATACGCAAGCACATAGTTGACTTCAAAGCAAGAATTACAAGCCACAAAGCACCTATTTTGATTATTTTTGGGTTCTTAATGGGGAAGTGTGTCATGGTTTGACAGCACCACAAGTTTGAAATCAAACTACAATAGTATATAGTTGTCTCTGCATATTAAGTAGGAATAGGGGAGTATATATATATATATATATATATATATATATATATATATATATATATATATATATAAACACCTTTAATGCCTTATATATAGTCTTGTAATCTAAAACCACTTCATCACACCAGTGAAGTTGCCCAAATCTGAGTAAAAGTGCAATGTTGCATTATTAGAGGCTGTCAGAATTCATCTTCATGTTATGACTCTTCTCTGAAGAGTCCTCTGTCGCTGTACACTAGGCAGGTGAGGAGGCCGGAATAGAAAAGTCATTGTGCTGAGTTGAAGTGTGTTTACCATCTTCTATAGAGATCATCTCGAACAGCCTAAGGCTACGTTCACACTTAGCGTCTTTTTTGACAAAAAAAAGTTAACAACGGCGTTTTTTTAGCAAAAAAAAAAAAACCGCTGCGCGTTCGGTTACAAATAGCAGCCTGTTTATTTCCTGTTAAATTACACAATTATACTGTATTTATTCTCACTTTATTAACCAATGTCTTTGCTGCTGACTTTGACCCAATTCAACCGTACTAATATGCAAAAAAACATATGCAAAAAAGCTTGTTGAACTTTCTTCTCTTGTGTCCTGTGATGGCAGCACCGCGGACAGCTGTGTTTGAGTTGCGCCCTCTACTCTACAGGCAGGAACGGGCATTTCCTTCATCCTGAGACTTATTCATTTCACTTTTGGTGTGAAAGGGCCTTTACATTTGCCAAAAATATTACTTTTATTAAAAAAATGAAACTAAAAATATTGCAGAAGTAATGTACCGCATTATCATTTCCATAAAAAGTAACGCAATTAGTAAAAACATTTAGGGAGTATTGCAACATTGTGGCACATTACTTTTTAAAAGTTACTTTCCCCAACACATTATGCAGTACACTAAGATGCTTGAAAAATAAAAATAATCTTTCTCTCTTTCTTTCTTTCTTTCTTTCTTTCTTTCTTTCTTTCTTTCTTTCTTTCTTTCTTTCTTTCTTTCTTTCTTTCTTTCTTTCTTTCTTTCTTTCTTTCTTTCTTTCTTTCTTTCTTTCTTTCTTAGAGTGGCATACTTTCTGTATATTTGGGAAAAATGAAGTAAAATTAAAAAGTAGCATGCATTGCAATACCCAGATAATATTTGTCAAAATCTGCAGCGCAGCCAGTGAACAATGTGTGAAATGCTAAATCCCACAACTCAACGTGCTCAACCAGACCTTTCATTGTCAGAGTGACAGAGGCAATATCAATGATAATCTTTTTTTACTCGTAATTTGATCAGATTGCCAAAAGTGATTTTTTTTTTTTTTTTTTTTTTTTTTTTAACAGAAATTTCAATTAAAATTTATTGGAAAAAATAATAATATCCAGTCTGACCAAATATCACCAAGTCCTGGAGGATTTTCAAGGATTATCATTGCAGAACGCAGACTACTTAATAAGCTGTATAACAGATTCACTCCAAACAATCCTTTCTTTCTTTCTTTCTTTCTTTCTTTCTTTCTTTCTTTCTTTCTTTCTTTCTTTCTTTCTTTCTTTCTTTCTTTCTTTCTTTCTTTCTTTCTTTCTTTCTTCCTCCCTCCCTCCCTCCCTCCCTCTTTCTTTCTTTCTTTCTTTCTTTCTTTCTTTCTTTCTTTCTTTCTTTCTTTCTTTCTTTCTTTCTTTCTTTCTTTCTTTCTTTCTTTCTTTCTTTCTTCTTCCTTCCTTCCTTCCTTCCTTCCTTCCTTCCTTCCTTCCTTCCTTCCTTCCTTCCTCTCTCCCTCTTTCTTTCTTTCTTTCTTTCTTTCTTTCTTTCTTTCTTTCTTTCTTTCTTTTTTTTCTGTCTTTCTTTCTTTCTGTCTTTCTTTCTTTATTTCTTTCTTTCTATCTTCCTCTTTGTCTCACAGTTGGCTAAATGTCTTTTCCTCCCTTTGTGCTGTCAGTCTATCTTTGAATCAAAAGTCTTCACTCTGGCTGTGGTTATTTACAACTGGCAAATCTGCATTTCTCATATAGATCTGTCTGCCACTGATTTTAATATCAGTGATGTTTCCCACGACACCTTTTGTTTTATTATGCATTATGAATTTCTCCTTCTCGCCCTTCATCTTCTCAAATCCCTATCCCCACGCCGAGGATTATGAGGCCAACTATTTTATCAGGAGGGGCGAGATTTATCATTTCAATCTCATTTCAATAAATAAAATAATCTCTCTTCTCTTAGAAGTGACAGCAGCTAATGCTATTTTGTCATCATTAGACTGAAACTTCGCAGACAGAGCTTGAGTGATTTCAGAGCCGTGGTGTAACTTTGATCTCGGCGGCCATCGACACTTTTGTGATGACATTATCCATTCTGTTGGTGTTAAAATACACACTCCAAACGAATTCACTTTGCAAAGCACTTCAATCGCATCAGACTTTTTTTGTATTTAGGTGATTCTAATGGTCCGTGGCAAATCACCACAATAAAAGGTGATATGATGACCTTGTTTCAATGCTTGTTCCCTTAATGGTCTTCCATGCATGTGCATGTATTCTGTTATCTCCCTGTCGGAACGGCTTCGCAAAAACGAAGCTGTCAAAATCCGCCGCTCGCGAGCGCATTGAGAAACAAGGGCCGACCATCAAAACGGCATTTTTTATTTTAATTGCTATCTCCGTTCCTCCCATTTCTTCCGTTTTTCACCCCCAGAGCAAATCAAGGGAAAACGGGGGGCAAGCTGACAGGAAAACAATTGTGTTTCAAATTGAAGTCCCAGCAGAGTATGTTCAGTTCCTTAACCTGACATCCGTTTTTCCCACACACATCCTGTAAAAAAAAAGAAAGACAGATAGAGAGAGATAGAGATAGAGAGAGAGAGAGTAAGAGCTACAAAAAAAAAAAAAAAAAGACAGACGTCTCTAAGAAAGAGGGACCGTCCTTTTGAATATGTGTTTTCTGTTTATCATTAGCTGACTGGGTGCTTCATCATTCTGTGAAAATCCCTATCTGCTGAACATAAGGCTGCGAGACAGCAGGGAATCAATCTTTTGTGCTTGGGCAGATAAACACAGGACGCAATCAGGGGGGAGACGGAGGCATGAAGCCGGGCGCAGGACTCACGCCGCTGGTGATGGATGGAGGAAGTAAAAGTGTCAGGATGGCATTATGCAAATAGGGGAGGCATCCGAGCATCGCCCTGGTGATTATGGGAGATGGGGAGAGCAGCCCGTGGTCCCCCTGGCATCGCTACTGCCCGCGTTTGCTTCCTCGCTTTCTTTTTCCCCCTCCTTTACTCATTAGCTGTGCTTTTATTGCTCTTTTTAACTGGCTCTGTCATTGTTTGTCAGTAAGAGCCACTGTGGGATCGGCAAATGCAAGGATTATTTGCTTACTGGGGAGTGGGTTTCACCAAGCTCTTGAACTGGACACCAGCACTCTGAGTTTTGGGCAGGTCAGAGGTCACGATAGTGATAGAACGTGGTGTCAAAGTTGCTTAGCTTAAGCGTTTGGCCCCTATTGCCATTAAGACGCTATTATCCCAGACAGCAATATGTCGGCCCAGATCCGGGCCATGTCTGGTATATGTGGATTCCACGTGCACCCGATTTGAGCCGGATCTGGGCGACACTATTGGCGCTTTTCCACTGCATGGTACGGCTCGGTACGGCTCAGTACGGCTCAGTGCGGTTCGGCTTGGCACAGTTCGGTTCGGCACGGTTTGGCTCGCTTCGCTTTTCCACTGCGTGGTACGACTTGGCCCGGCACGGCTCGGTTCGCTTTAGCACGGTTTGCTTTTCCACTGTAGAAAGTACCGCTTCAAAGTGGGTGGGATTATAGACTGATCGTTATAGTTTATCCGCTCCTTGGCAACCAACGAGAGGAACTTCGTCCACTGACCACGATTCAGCCATTTTTTTTATTTTTTATTTTTTTTTAAGCAAGTCAAGCAAGTAGTTTAAAAACAGGTGCTACCGCGGTGGCTGTTACTGGCTATTTAAATCTAGCGGGTTTGGTGTCTCGTATCGCAAATACAATGACACTGGTAGTGACGATTCTGTCTGACCAATCAGTGATCTGCAGTCTTTTCACGTCATATTTTGGTATCGGTACGGTACCCTTGGAACCTCAACAGAGGTGGTACCATTTAAAGCGAGCCGAAGCGAGCCGTACCGTACCGTACCATGCAGTGGAAAACGCCAAAGCAGGCCGTGCCGTACCATACCATGCAGTCTAAAAGCGCCATATGTTGCTGTCTGGGATGTGGCCAAAAGCGTTTTTACTAAATTAAATATTTTGCAATTAACATTTAAACATTCAAACATTTGGATATTTTTCTTCTTCTTCTTAGAACAAATTTAGTAACAGTAACTGGTCTTTTCATCTAGTTCTATCTAGAGCTTTCCAACTATGGCCACCAAACTCAGCAGATATCTTTAGGATGTTCTGATTCTGAATTCTATATATGTTCTAACTGATCAGACTTACAGTTTTCTAAACCCAATGATCAAATCTACAAAAAAAATAAACCCATTGACTTTTATTGAGGGGGTCAAAACTTTCAAACAGTAGCCGTGTCCCAATTCAGAGGCTGCATCCTTCGAAAGCCGCGATGGTCGGACTAAGCGTTGTTAAATGGGACGTTCTAGCCTAAAGAGGATTGTTCTTGTCGCCTAGCAACTGTGACAGCTGCCGTTGACGAGCGCAACTTTTGTACTGGACTTTTTTGAAAGTTATATTAAACAGCCTGAAAACAAAACAGGGTTCACAAACTGTCACCAGAGTCCATTTCTGTACATCATAAAGAGTATAATATATATATATATAATCACATCTTAGGAAGATATGTCAACATTTGAACTGCTTTTTTTTGGTACATTGTATCATTAGGTATTTGAGGAAGCTGAAACCTAATACTTACGTTTAAAAATGTAATTGGCAATTTCTCAAAAAAAAAAAATCCTGTCATCACTGGCGAGCAATGAATTCTCGGCGAGGCGAGGCCACGAAGGATCCATCTGTTGTATCCTTCATTTCACGGGAAACGAAAAAGGCATTTGAAGGAGCTTTCGAATTGAGACAGCCTTCGTCGCACCGCTATGACACAAATTTGTCTTCGAATGTGCACTTGGAAGGCTCCAGCCTCTGAATTGGGACACATCTTATAGAGTATTTAAGCTACATCCACCATGTTCATTCTATACTTAAAGGGATAGTTCACTTTAAAATTAAAATTCTGTCATCATTTACTCACCCTCAAGTGGTTTCAAACCTGCATTAATTTATTTCTTCTGCTGAACACAAAGAAAGATATTTTGAAGAATGTCAGTAACCAAACAGTAGTCTGTACCCATTGACTTCCATAGTATTTTTTTTTCCTACTATGGAAGTCAATGGGTACAGACTACTGTTTGGTTACTGACATTCTTCAAAATATCTTTCTTTGTGTTCAGCAGAAGAAATAAATTAATACAGGTTTGAAACAACTTGAGGGTGAGTAAATGATGACAGAATTTTAATTTTAAAGTGAACTATCCCTTTAAGATTTTCATCCATCCGTCCGTCCTTAGCTAAGCCTAGAAACTTGAACATGCTTCAATGAGCTGAAACATGGTAGCAAAATGCTAAAGATGCTACCAAAGTGCTAAAACATCCAAGCAAAATGTTAAAACATATCAGCAATGTGTTAAATCATGCTAACAACGTGCTAAACATGACATAAACAGCAACATGTTAAAACTTAATAGCAACATGCTAAAACAAGCCAGCAATTTGCTAATTCATGCTAGCAACATTGGTAGCAGCTTTGTCAAGCCAACATCAATCTAGTTCTTTCCAGTTCATTATAGTGTAGGTGTTTCAATGAACTGTTCAGCGATTGCCTGAGATTACCAGGAGTGCTTACAGATATCTTTCTACAGTTATAGATGTCCTAGGGGTGAATTAATTGAACCAAAAAAAAGTTTTAAACTGAACCCAAAGTACAGTCTAATTTGATGGCCAACAGGTTAACATTTGGCATATAGTCAATAGCAGATCTTATCTCTATGATGCTGCAATGGCAAGACATGGCTGAAAAAAAAAACACATCTGAAATGCCACAATTTCTCTTCGAAACGTAATTTCCTGCTGGTGTCATTGTGAGGTGTAGCCCGAGGGAAAGAAGAAATGACACGACTTCTTCTCCTGCAGCACAGTTAGTATAAGCGTCAAACACCCACCACAGCGGAGGATGCTGCCATATGGCTTCCTCTGCTCATCTCCTCTAAACTCTCTTCCTGGGCAAACACTTTGAAGACTGGTTAAATTGGTTTTATGGTTACCTCGTTTCTGAATAGCACAGACCGTCTTTCTTTATCTTCACTTACTTTTTTTCTGGTTTTAATGTATACTGTTTTGTTACAGACATGGCTGGCTGTAACTAGTCCTTACTTAGTAGCCCAAGTTTCTCAATTACTAGCCTAAAAAAAGAAAATCTAAAAATCCCACAATGAACATTTGGAGTATGTGCACCTTTATGCAGCTAATAACTAAATAAAAGAGGCTGCCTGACTATGAGGAAGGATCATTGTATTCGGAAATGCAGATGTGACATTTCCAAAAGTCCCTCACATTTCTAAAATAAACAGCTAAATAAAATAAATAAATTGAATACATATCACTCCTTTTTTTATATATTCCCCTATGATTCTTGGAATTCATATGGAATGGAATGGAATGAAGCATTTATATAGCGCTTGCTTTCATACTGTATGTACTACTGTACACCCAAAGCGCTTTACAGTCATATCAGGGGGTCTCTCCTCAACCACCACCAGTGTGCAGAATCCACTGGGATGATGCAACGGCAGCCACAGAACAACGGCGCCAGTGCGCTCACCACACACCAATTCATAGATCCAATTCAATGGATGGGGATTATTGGGATGGCCATGACTGGGTGGCAGTGGCTCAATGGTTCATGTAGGTTTTCTACAAACAGGAAGGTTGGTGGTTCAATCCCCGGTTCCACGTGACCAAGTGTTGAGGTGTCCATGAGCAAGACACCTAACCCCAGCTGCTCCCGATGAGCTGGATGGCGCCTTGCATAGCTGACACCGCTGCCGGTGTATGAATGGGTGAATGTGATGCAATATGTAAAGCACTTTGGTGGCCATGGGTCTCTGAAAGCTCTATATAAATGCAGTCCATTTACCATTTTACCATTGGTGAGGGCCAATGGGTGGAATGTGGCCAGGGCACCGGGGTTACACCCCTACTCTTTACGAGAAGTGCCATGGGATTTTTAATGACCACAGAGAGTCAGGACCTCGGTTTTACGTCTCAAGGATATTACCATATTACCATATCCCTATAAGATTACATTAGCTACTGGAACAGTGTTAAAATAGCAAGAAGTAAGAGAAGAATCAAATATGAGTGTTCAAATGTACACTACCGTTCAAAAGTTTGGGGCTCAACAAGATTGTTTTAAAACAAATTAATCATTTTATTCAGTAAGGATGTATTAAATTGATCAAAAGTGAAAGTAAAGACGTCCACAAACTTTCTATTTCAAATAAATGCTGTTCTTTTGAACGTTCTATTTATTAAACAAAATAATATACAAATAATAAACAAAATAATTTTCAACTGTGATAATAATAATTCATGTTTTCTGAGCAGCAAATCAGCATATTAGAATGATTTCTGAAGGATCATGTGACTGAAGACTGGGGTAATGATGCTGAAAATATAAAACAGTTCTTTCAACTTGTAATGGTTCACAATAATACAGTGTTTACTTTATTTTCGATCAAAAAAAAAATACAGCCTTGCAAAAACATAAAAAAAAACGAACCGACCCCAAACATTGAAGTAGAAGTGTAGGTCAGATGACTGAATATTATATACGTATTTGGTTTAAAATGATATTTAAAAGTCATCCAAACAAATTGAATGCCAAAACATCTGCTCTCATATGTTTATGCTTTTTCATGCAACCTTTCTCTTTACCAGAGAACATTTTGGAATTTAATGATTATTAATGGTTTCTTTTTGATATTCTGGTCCCTGCCCATCCACGTCCACAAGACAAAACTTAATAACGTGAGGTGATACTCTCATCAAGCTGGATCTTTCATGTCCAAAGCACAAAAGCTATGGACTAAAGGTCAGGGGTTTGTTCAAAATATGAGCATGAGAAATAATAATAATGTCCCTTGCCTTAGCAAACACCACTAATGATAAAATAAGCATTCGCCAGAGAGAGAGAGATCTGAGAGGAAGGACCGTCCCTCTCTACGCCCGTTCCAGCAGAGTTACCGTAACATCTTGCCCTTTCTGTGCACAGGAGAATTTCGCCATAATTAACATAGTGGAAAGCCCACCCCTCAAACAATGAATCCCATCAGGTGTAATAGTTTTTCCATTAACACAGAACAACCTCGGATAGCAGCACAGAGCTGTTTCCAGCCACGAGCCTGAAGCTGCCAATCGCGCTCCTCCAGCTCTGGCTCTCTCCACAACACACAGACAATACTACTCTGTTTCGGCAGATTGGATCCATTTGCATCGGACAACTCCTCTGCATATAGATTGATGGGTTTAATCAGCGAATCAGGGAGAGCGCTCAGACATCAATCATTGTCAGCGCTGTCTTTTATTCGTTGCCTGCGTTTCCTTGCTCCGACTCATCAGCGGGAGCAGGTTCAGGCGGAGGAACCCAACCTGTGATGAGAACAATAGCTCCTCCGGCGCTCCGGGGGGAATTTCTACGGCCCATGCAGATGAGGAGAGGACAAATCACCAGAGAGGACTCAGCCAGCCATTAAACAAAAGGAGCAAGTCCTGAAAATGGGAGAATCAGAGAGCCGAAGGGAGTCGAGAGAGTGTGCCTGTGTGATGTATAAAAATTCAGCAGGCTCGGATATTAAAATGATTAATTAGAATCCGATCGCTTTTAATGGGTACGACAATGACTCCTATCACATCCGAATTCTCCCACACATTAGGTTGTGACACAGTCTTTTGCAATTAAAATTAATTTCTGCTGATTTGCATTGTGTCAAAAAGAAAAGTGTTAAAGGCTCATTTTAAAATACCTGTGAGAAAGTGTCAAAATCCTCTCCTTGACTTTCTCACATGCGTTCCAGACATTGTGTTGATTGAGGTCTTGTTTTTTTTGTGTTTTTTTTTTTTGCCCTCCCTTGATGCGACATGTATATATAGCAGGTGATAATTAAGATGTGATGGCATTGTGTTCTGAACCAGGTACCATGATCCAGACCTTCCCTACGGTGTCAAAGTATAAACTTACCTTTCACACTTCCAGTGGGGCGACACCCTCAACGCGTCACATTCCTCTCCAATGTCAATTAGTACCAGTTTAATTAAGACACAAACAAGTTGAAAGTTATTGCCGAACCCAAATGACAATAGAAATGACTTTTCGGTTACACTTTATTTTACGGCGTCATTGTTAAAGTGCAATTATATATTCAAGTAGCCTACTGAGTAATATTAATTAAGTGCATGTACTTAGAGTTAGGGTAGGATTAGGGTTTGGTTGAGGGTAGTTGCATGTAATTATGCATACAGTAATTAACTGTTAATTCTATTGTAAGTTCATGTAACATATGTAACAAGGACACTGTAAAATAAAGTGTTACCGACTTTTCTTACCCATTGATCCTTGCTTAGGCATTTGAGCACACCTATAACCCTGAGTGTTAAACGTCAGTGTGTAACTAATCCTGCATGGTTTATTCTACAGACTAGATGATCAAGAGACTTCAGATAATAAGCAATCAATACCCAAAACAGCTTTTCAGCCATATAGCAACACTCTGCCAACTATCCACAGCATTGTGACAATTAGTTTTGCATGGGCAATCACCATATATTTGAATCCAGTATTACAGTGTACAGAGTTCATTTTCAATGAGGCTATTACAGTAACCTGATGTCCAGCAGTGCATTCTGTCTGTTGAAGTAGGGTGGCACGTGCCTCTTCGATTTTTGAGTCGTGTATTTTGAATGAAACTTCCAAATCTTTGTTACACTGCAGAATTACTTCTTTTGACTTGTTTTCCAATAAAAAATTACTAAAAATCCTAAAAACAAGAGTGCAGTGAGACACTTCAAGTAATACTGTAATACTGAGACTCTACAGGTACAGACAAATGAGATGGGAAGAAAAAATATACTTGTATCTAAGTTCATAAACGTTAAAAATATCAAATATTCCTTTCTATCGCAAACTATTTGCGTTTTTTTTTTGTGTGCAAAAGTATATTGTGCACCTTTTTCAGCGGCGTTGGTTCTGGATGTATTTTTTTCATAAATTTTTCCCATTGGGATTTTTAAATAATCTTATGCGAGGTGAATCACAACATTACAAACTTTGATTTGAAGCAAAAAAGATTTAAAAAATCAGATAAAAAGACAAAGGTAGGACTGTGTACTTACAGTAACGGTTTTGGTGAGGGAAAGAAACAACATAATTGAATTAAAAACGATGGAGAAATACTAATTTAGTTGATTAAATGTATAAAAAACAATATATTTTAAGTTTATTGCAAAATATGCATATATATACAAACATTTCAGAATTTTGAGAGTGTAGCGAGACCGACTCGATCACATAATTCGCAGTGCTTCATGGGAGGGGACGGAGCTAAAGAAATCTTTTCGAGCTTGTCTCTGATTGGTGAAACTTTTTGTACAACCTCGTAGCACACAGTTGGTCTGTATTTAAAAGTTTATAAGTTATCATTAAAAATCAATTTCCCTATGGAGAAAATGAATGGAGTTTTTACTTCCGGAACCCGACTATTGTACTCTTTTGCATTTTCCCCGGATAAACTTTGCGTTTGCTTGTCGCAAAGAAATTTTTCATTTGTGTTAATTTTCGATATTGTGTAAAACTTGGATGTTCCCTGATAAACTTCCTCCCATTTCATATTTTTTCCACCATTACCGTGTCCCATAATCAGGCACTTCATAGTAGTTTTGCTTCTTAGGTCAATTTATCTTGTTTCAAGGATTTTTTGATATTTTAAATAAAATGAAGACAAAAATACTCAATAAAATAATTTGTGGTGTTATTATATTGCATGTAAAATGGGTTAAAAAAGGGTTATTGTACGTTAAAAATTTTGAATGGCAGAATGGGGAGGTAGTGGAGTCCCACTTTAGATAGGCTAAGTGTAGATACTTTTCTTAAAACATTTTCTTAAAAATTCTATAATCATCTTCCCACCCTCATGTGTCCCATTGCACATTACAATAAGTTCAATCTACAGATTGAGTCAGGAACACCCAAAGTAGGTGCATGATAAAAACTCAAAACATCTTGCTTTGTCAAAATCTCTTTATAGGGCAAAAACAAGTCCTCTGTTCTATATTACAAAAACTCACTCATCCCACCAGGAGTTATGCATGATGCAATAAGAAGATGCGGTCTCCATTTCTCCACCACATCTCTCAGGATCTGAGTACTGCTGAGGAACTACTGTATTTTATGACACGGTTATATTGGCTTTAAAAAAACGTCCTTCTTGAAGTTGCTTTGACAAGAGGAACACAAGTCCGCTATAAAAAAATCCACAAACCTATTACTAAAGGAAGAAACTTTAATACCGAATATCTCTTAATGACAGCGTTCCAATTAGACCCACTGCATTTTTCCTCTTGCCGCAAGTCAAAAAGAAAACAAATAAAGCAGACTGATTTAGAAACCTTATTAGCTTTGCAGTCCCAGAGCAATTAAATCATTACAGCATTATGGCTTCTGTGAGCACGAGTCGGAAAACATTTAGGTGGTCCTGAATTTAGAGGTGGTCTGGTTTCCTTTTGTTTGTGTTTTTGTTTTACATTTTCAACATCTGATGCAAAAACATCTGCTGTAATTCTCAGTGTTGTGCATGTCTGTTCTAATCTAAATCTAAATTAAAATCGAAATATCTTTAAAAGGGCTATATGTAGAATTCAGAAACCCTTGTTTTTAGTGACACCGGTGGCCATTAAGTGAACTGCAACCTGCAACTTATTGAATGTGATTGAAAGAGACTGATTGAATGTCCCCCAAAGTTCTTTTTTCGTCCTTTGCTTAGAAGTAAAAAGAAGTTTACAATGTAATGTGAAAGTTTAGTCTGAATTAATACATTTTATTTGCTTGAAATCGACATTACAGTGCAGAATGGCTCTTTCGGCATTATCCTGAACATTGTATAAGCATTCCTTTCATGTGTCATTGAATGGAAGAGAGGATCTCGGGAGCGTGTGTAAACGCCACATCTTTTTGATTTTCTTGGCAAAAATGACCCGTCCGTCACATAAAAATGAATCTACAGCCTTTCATAGACATCCTAGTATGTCTGGGAAAGTCTTGTTTTTTAACCCCTTTAAAACAAACAAAATTGACTTGAAATTTGAATTGCACAACCTAATATTAAAAATGTTAAACCCCACAAATACTTAGACATAAAAAAAGTGGCAAAACATCATGTCTAAATGTAATTTACACAGTTTTAACGTCCATAAAATGCTGTGCAAACTTTGTAAATGTGTTGTGAATGTGAAGTATATCTCTGTAATATGGAGCTCTGGGCCAGTAGGGGGGGACAGTACTACTTATGTGGGACACAAACTTAAGAACTCTCTCTCTCTCTCTCTCTCTCTCTCTCTCTCTCTCTCTCTCTCTCTCTCTCTCTCTCTCTCTCTCTCTCTCTCTCTCTCTCTCTCTCTCTCTCTCTCTCTCTCTCTCTATCTCTCTCACACACACACACACACACACACACACACACACACACACACACCTATTACTGGTAGACAGATATTCATCATTTTAAAGCTTTTACGTCCACTATAGCTTAACTTTTTTCATAGGTTAACAAAGCATTTTAACAGCCACTGTTGCAAAATATCACTTTTGAGTCACTGAGTAATTTTGAGCACGTTTACGCACACATTTCACAGACATGACCTCAGCTCAAACTGAGCGTGTGTGCTCAGCACTGCTGAGATCTTCAGGGTCCCTCCGTAATTACACAGCAATATGCTATCAATGCCTGACAGAGGTGGTGGGTTTACAGATGATGGGGAAATGCACTGAGGATCAGAGTCGGTCTCGGCATGTTCACTTGGCCGCCGTCCAACGGAGGACAGGTTTGCTCTTGTGCAAGAGTAGAAAAGACACTCTCTTAAATGAAATCAAAACCAGAAGCGGCTTAATCCAGTTTGTCTTTTTAACTCTCGCTGACTGACCAAGCCGGTTTCATGCTCCAAATGCAGTCCAAACAGAGTGGAGTTTTTCGCTGTGGTCGAGTGACTATTGTCTTAGTGAAGACACAAACACAAAAACTTAGTCATGTTGTTCCAATGGAAGGTGTGCCTTTATCTGTGGCAATTGAAGCAACTTTTTATGTTTTTCAATGCAATAGGTCTTTCAAATCTCTCTTGAAGGACACACAGAAATGTTTTCCAGTGATGAGGAGCGACGGATAGCAGCCTCCATGAAACAGCCCGATTATTGGTATGGCAATTTCTTCAGAAAAAAAATATATGTAAAAGTGAAATAAAATAAAGTCGGGATATGCAAAGCCACACTGTGAGATATAAAGATCCAATTATGAGAAAACAAAGTCACAATTGTGGGAAAAAAACTCACATTTTGGGATATAAAGCCATAATGTGAGATATATACTGTTGCAATTACTTATTAATTACCTTTTAATTTCTGTGGAACAAGAAAAAACAACTTGCCAAATTAATATTTACTATTTGTTCACTCTGCAAAAACTCGACGTGCAATCTCATTTCTAGAGAAAAATATATTATATTATGCAAGAGCAGATTATATAAGATTTTTTTAAAGTGCCCCAATTATGCTTTTTTGAATATTACCATTCATGCAGGGTGTAATATAGCTGTTTGTGAATGTAAACGGTCTGCGAAGTTTTAAATATCAAAGTGCACGACAAATAAAGTGGTTGCCTCCTAAAAGAAAGAATTGATTCTGAACTGCCGAAACGAGTCGTCAGCAATTCCAGTCTCACTTCCTGTTACATACCTAATAATGTAACAAATCTGCATAACGCCAGCCTATATGGTCTTCATTGGCTGCCCGTGGACGGCTTTGACCCTTAAACACTGTATTGTAGCTGAGACTGGAAGAGGACTTTGGTTCATGAGAAGACGCTGTTTTCAGAGCTGCAAATGCTGCACTTCAAAAGGACGACGACTCGCGCTAGAATTGATACGAAAAGCCGAGGCCATTGTTTGTATCACTGAGTATCAAGTGCTGAGGAAGCTTCCGGAGCTGAAATTCAGATATGGTAATAGACATTTTGTTTCCAACACAGGCAGTAAGTAGACCAATCACAACAGTGTATAGGCCGTCTGACCAATCAGAGCAGAGTAGACCCAATCACAACAGACTGGGCAATCTGACCAATCAGAGCAGAGTAGACCAATAAACAACAGACTGAGCCATCTGACCAATCAGAGAAGAGTAGACCAATCACAACAGACTGAGACATCTGACCAATCAGAGCAGAGCAAGCTCCCGTAAAGGGTTTAGAGAGATGAAATTTTCGAACAAACTGTTTTCAGACTCTTTGAGAAATAAGGTGAAGAGTTTATTTATTTATTTATATAAAAAATTTTTTTACCTTTGTTTGATGCACGTAAACCTATTTTAAGAGACCTCCAAAAATTTTTTAGGAACCTTTAAAATAGCATAATGGGGAACTTTAAGATTGTCTATTATTTCTTACTTAAAAAAATCCTAAAGTTTGTTATTTTACATGAAAACCAAGTCAGATACACTTTTTGAGGCCATTAAGACTTTTTCAGCTTGCTTGTAGCCTACAATTTGCGATATGTTACAAACAGCCCTGTAAAGAGCAATAAAAATAAATCTTACGTCAAAGAGAAATTGCCCTTGTAAGGGTATATTATTAAAATGTGAAGAAGACTTTCAAGATTGACAGGTCTTTAAGATAATATCTCTTGTCTCCACATAGCATATATGTTTATGAAAATCACCTCGTCTAATAATACTCAACATTCACTGCGTGTGTAAACACCATTCTGTTCCCTGTCCAAGTGACACATTTACATTGACTTTGGTTGTCCTTTGTGCTGCACAACAGCTCGTATCATGTGCGGTTTGCGCGGCGATCTCGCGCGCCGGTTGGTCTGCTAGCTGACTGCAGGCGCTGTGTCGTGTGAAGTATCAGGGCACAGGCATTGCTTTCCTGCTGCATAAAAGTGCAGGTGTGTTTTTCACCCTGGTCTTTTGTACCTCTATGGGTGGCAGTGCTGGAAAAAAAAGCTATTGGTCAATCTTTTTACACATCCATTGTTCGGCAGGATTTTGACAGAGTAAACCAGCAGTGACACATGTGAACATAAAGGATGTCTGCTGCTTAAATGCGGGTGGGGGGTGTTAGGGGTGGATTCCACACAGCTTGTGGCGAACGGTGGGAATGATAGCGGAGGTGGGGCAGTTTTTTTTTGTAAAACTGGGATAAAGGGCTCTTTTGAGTGTGTGTGAGTTTAACGCCGGGAGCAGCGTGCCGCTGGACCCAAGAGAGGCAGAGTTACACACTGAGGTGTGCTGAGTGCTACATGCTCAGGGAACTTCATGGGATCATTTTTCCTGATAGAAAGCAAAAGATTTGTCACTGTGACAAACTTAGATATTCTTCAGAATTGGGGAAGCTACTTTGAAACTATAGCCAACCAGGAATAGTTTACCCAAATATTAAAGGGGCTATTTGTGGAATTCAGAAACCCTTGTTATTAGCGACACCGGTGGCCATTAAGTGAACTGCAGCCTGTAACTTACTTCTCGTGCTCGCACTCGTGCGAACATTAAACACAAGAGACTGAACTAAAAAAAAAGTAAAGAAGTTGGAAATACCTTTACAGTGATTTACTGTTAACAAACATCCCGACACCGTCCACGCTGCTTAGAGCGACGTTTAGTGAATATGTAATTATGTGCTGCCCGCTTTCCTCTCAATAACAACATAAAACCAGAAATGCGATCCATATCTGGCTCTGTGAGACTATAGTTTGAATTAATCCCTTTTCTTTGCATGACAAACTGACATTACAGTAGCTACAGAATGTCATTATCCATAACATTGTATAAGCATTCAGTGTTCAGTGTCACTGAACGGAAGTGTAAACGTCACATCCTCTTGATTTTCCCGGCATAAACGGCCGAGTCCTTCACATAAAAATCAGTCCTCAGGCTTTCAAAGACAACAGTTACAGTAAAAGCTGTTCACACATTGGCAATAAAAATGTGATTAATACTTAAACAAAGGTCAGTCTGATTATTTAATGAACCATTCTTCAAGATTTTTTTTCTGTTCATCAGAAGAAAGAAAATCATAAGGGTTTAGAGCAATGATGCATTAAATCATTTTTATTCATTTTAACACAATTCTGCTGCAAAAAAGTTGTCACAAAATAACTATGTGCATAAAGTTTGCTTTCGTAAAAAAAGTGACGATTCAAATTCATCTTTGATTCACGGAGAATTTATTCTAAAATGAATCAGACTTCCCAGTGCCATTTGAGAGAGAGAGAGAGAGAGAGAGAGAGAGAGAGAGAGAGAGAGAGAGAGAGAGAGAGAGAGAGAGAGAGAGAGAGAGAGAGAGAGAGAGAGAGAGAGAGAGAGTGAGAGAGAGAGAGAGAGAGAGAGAGAGAGAGAGAGAGAGAGAGCATGAACATTTCATTACTGCTTATTACTGGAAAAACTACACTTTGGAAACATTGAATCTACTTTTTAATGTAGTTAATTTAATAGTGTTAAGAGTACTTAGAAATGGCACACGAGTGGAATCACAAGGTGATCGTCTTAGCAGACAAATTTACACTGCCACACTTTGCTACAACAGAGGCAGGATGCAGGGAACTCTTCGTTTTTCACTTCTGAATGGCAGGAAGAGAGAATGTGAGAAGCAGATGTGTGAATTGTTGTGACCGGAGTGTTACTGTATATCAGTTCAGATTTTAAGACAGGCTCTGTTGATCCAGTGCTCATCCTTGTTTTCAAAGAGACATTCAGTTAAATACCTGCAATTCAAGTCAACCAAGCTGAGTTGTTGATACAAGAAAGATTGACTCCTCTGTGTGGTACACATTTACTTCCAGACGTTTTCACAGTCCATAGAATGCCTTTTTTTTTTGGGTGCTGAAAATGCTCTGGATGGTAGCCAGCACTTGTCAGTTGTCACCACGAACCTTAAGTATGAGCCAATGGAGGTGAGTGTTAACAGTAGCAGTAGTCAGTGTGAGCAGATATTGCCAGCTGGGAAGCTTGACTCACTCTTCATTAGCAACTGTTCTTGTTTCTGTTGTCTTTTCAGTAACCAATAAGAAGCATCTAGGCTTAGTAACCATTAAAGAAAATGACAGTTCTCTATTAAAAAGGATTTTTTCTACATTAAGGTGTCCCACATGGAGGTTGCCATTTTGAGGTCACATGACAAGTCATGTTGTGAAATTTGACCAGAGTTAATAATCAAAAATGTACTTTTTTCACCAACATTTTTGCTGATAGAACATGTAATTGTTGCTTCAGAGCTAGTATGGGGACAACAGAGACTGCAAATGTTTTCATATTGGTTCTTTGCAAAAGTGAATAAAAATATAATTTAAAAAATGCTTAGTTCATCATTAGCTAGTTTACACTATGTGTTAGCATCTATTTTGCATGATTTGATTACAAGTGCTCAGCCAAGACGTTTCCGTTTACAACTGGTATTTATTTATTTTGCATGCCTTAAAGGGATAGTTCACCCAAAAATTTAAATTATGTCATAATTTTCTCATTTCTTTCTCCTGCCGAACACAAAACAAGATATTTAGAAGAATAGGGGTAACCAAATGGTTCATGGTAGCCATTGACTTCCATAGTATGGGGGAAACAAAAATACTATGGAAGTCAATGGGGACCAGAAACTTTTTGGTTATCAACATTCTTCAAAATATCTTCTTTTGTGTTTGGAACAACTTGAGGTTGAACTATCCCTTTAAGAGATGTCTAGTCTGAGTTGTGTTTCACTGAGAGGAGGGCCTATGACTTAGTTAATCAGTTTAGAAATAATAACAATAATTTTATGCCTGCACATAACCAACAGTTTAAAGCCATTGTTTTAATGCAGTGGATGATCTGCTCTCACTGACTCTTATATGTTTAACATGCATGAATGACTGCAATAAAAAAAAACTTTTTTGCTCAACCAAAACTATGGAAGCTTTTTTCCGCCACAGAATGAAAAATAAAAAAGGTAATTATGACTTTTTTCTCTTACAATTGCGAGATTACATCTCACAATTCTGATATGTTGCAATTGCCTGTTATAAAGTTGCAATTATCTTTTAAAATATGTATTTCTGTGGCGGAAACAAGCTTCAATACAAAACAGATGCTAATACCAGATGTAAACATGCAGGCTCATGAATGAAGAATGAGACCTAAACTTGACCTTTTGGCATATGAACTTGCAAGAGAAGAGGTCATTGTCCTTTTACCAGCCATTAGAAGCATGAGCTCACTTCACCTGTCCTTAACGGCACCTGTTGTCTTTGAATACCTGACACGTTACTGCTTGTCCCAAGGGTTCAGGTATGTTGTTACACACCGCTGCAGAATGTAGCCAGGACAAAATAAATGCTAGAGTTTCATTGCAAGTCATTCAGTGGAGTGACCATATCACCTAACTGAGAGTGCAAGCATCTCGGTCATCGCTATAGTGAGAAGTGATAGCATGTCTTCCTCAATGGACCCTCGTTTCGAGATGTGTCACCTTATCTCCAGAGATGACAAAGAAACACACAAGATGAATCGGACAGAGAAGCTGACAGTAAATGATGAGCTCAGATAACAAGCAGAGATGGGAAGATTTGGGTTCTTTTGCATTTTTCCATTTTACACAATATAGGTGTGAATCATGTAAACCAGTACTCAGAGTGCATTTGGTCATAACAAAGCCAAGATGCAACATAATCAGTCACTGTTTAGGGTGATCAAACTGGGGTCCGAAAGGGGGTTCTGAGGGGTCAGTGAAAAGTTCAGGGGGAAATTATGCAAAGAAGAATATAACATATCATTTATAAATAACAAATAGCTGATCTACAGAATATGATCACGCTATCATTCATTCAACCGCTACTCAAGCGCTGCAAGATGCAAAAATAGAACAAAAATATTTCAGAGTTCTCTTTCCCGCTTAAATGGTAAATTTTTTTTCAAAATGCCTGTTTTGTCAAATATCCTCCTAAGCACTGTCTTAAATTAGTAAAAAAAATAGGATGTGTGTCAGATCGGCGTCATGCACGGCAGGGCCTTAAAGTGATAGCGAGTCGTGAGTAATCTCCCCCTCGCATTCGTCACGGTGCCACTGAGTGTAAAAGCGCGAAAGGCGAAGCTTGAATTTCCAGGTATGTCCCTCTTTGGCTAATGTATTTTCAAGATGGAGGCGCAACATGGCTGCCGCTATTCGAGCGACTCGCTTGCATGTATTCTGAATGGCAGATTCTACGCTTACGAGAATACTTGATTAGTTGGTGGAAGTAATTACACATTAATGAGCACATTTCATTTTGAAAGAACAAAGTGTTTTTTGCTAAGAATCAACTTACAAAATTACACAGTGTAGCTTTAATGTAACTCAACAAACAAAATACAAAGAGAAAATTACACGCTGCTCTTGATTGGATAACTTTTGTAGCATTATTAAGGATTAATCTATATTAAATTTATAATTGCAGTGAAGACTGCAGTTTTATTACTGTCAAAGTGAAGAGCATGAGTTAAAGCCAGCACACACCAAGTACGGCAACTATAACGATAAAGATATAGTTCTAAAAATCCATCTCAATATTAAAGAATAGCAGAGTGCACACCACAGCTATAACGATAACGCCACAGAGAAATTATATCGTTGGAATAACATTGACAGCCAATCAGAATCCATCCTGCTTTAAAGAGATCGAGCTTTTAAAGCGACAGACAACAAACCTGCAACATGTGCTTAAAATAGAGTGTTATTTTTCGCTGGTGTGGATGCTGATATTGTTATTATTCTTAGTGTGAACGGGCCTTAAGTCTGAGCTCTGGCTGCTAGTCTCTTCTCAAACGAAGAGCACTCCTCTCTCATTAGGCTAAACGTTCATAATGTATTCCCAGAACTATAGCTATTAATCAAACAGAAATTAGATTCTGACAGTGTGATGTAAGCTATGAGCAGTGACAATGATAACTATAACAATAATTACTTGACGCCTGCTGCATTCATCATGGTCAGCTATGGTTACTTAAACTCCCACACAATATATTAAGGACTGTTAGGTGGGTGAGAGGGCGCTCCTTTCAAAGGCACAGGTCTCTCAATTCAACTAACCCCTTAAAATAATGTGCAAAAAACCTTCAAAACCTCAGTTTTGGTGCTCAATTGGTGCCTGCACATGCAATATGACCATAACAATAATAGCGATGATTGCTTTAGCATGCACCTCTAATTAGATCTTGTTCAATAGGAACACACTATAATGTTGTGTACCTGTGACGTTGTGCTGTTGATCATAGCTTAATAAATAAAGGACATAATTACTGTAAAATATAAATACACATATTATAAAGTAGTTAGTAATTTTTTGTCTTTTCAGACCTGAAGTTCCTCTACTGTAATTTGTCTGATGCGAGGATCAGACGGCTGTGCACTTGACCTTCGGCCTGACTGGCAGCTCCTAAACACTTCCTCTACGTTAATGGCTGTGTAAACAGGCTCAGACTTTGACCCTTTGACCTTTGAGGGTGTGTTTCGGTAAGTCTGACTAAAAGTCTGACTAAATGTCTTCGGGGTTGTGATATTTGCTGTAACTCAGCAAGCATCATATCTATAAGGGCTTTCTCATTAGAAAACATGTGGAGAAGAATTTCTAGAGAATTCACCAAAAATAAATTTGCATGCTGACAGCGTTTTTTTTTTTTTTTTTAAGCATGATCTCAATGTTATTTTAGCCCCCAGCTATTGACAAAAGAAAATTGGTAACAGCCCCCAACATTTTCTAAATATAATTAGCATTTTCCATTACTTGCAGGTTCAAGGTTGTTGTGTCTTAACAAAAGTTCAGGTGATAGTGACGTAAATTATGGCAGGCAAATTTTGATACATTTTGCCAATTTAATAAGTTCACATACAAGTAAACTAAATTATTTAAAAATTTTAACCATTTTATTAAAATGCCCTAACCTTATTTCAGCCAGATGTATTATTTTCTAAAGTTATATTTTTATAGGTTTCTTATAATATTTCTTATCCTAAGACAAAATCTTTCATACAAAGAAAAAAGGTTTATTTATTATAAAGACCATATACCATACTTAAACAATATATTTTCTTTAGACATAAGCCAAAATGTTACTTAATTAAGGCAAGTATAATAATTGTTTGACTTTTCAAAGCTTAATTTCACCTTAAATTAGCTATTCTATTAAAGAAGGATTTTCACTTAGGATTAAACTAAAAACATTTTGTCCGTCAATGTTTTATAATAGTTTACTTCAAAAGACCTTAATGTTTATTGTGATGTCTTTTTAAAATATGCATCATATATTCTATGTAGTATAAAAAGAAAAAATAAACCCACAATATTTTTCAGAAAACCTCAACCTGGAAATTCAAACTACCCTTATTGTCAATTTCAAAACCAGAAACCATGATTTTCAATTGGAGCAATGTAAAAAAATGCACTTTAAACAATAGTAGACAGTCATTAAACTTTTTTCAGTGTTCTCTATTGTTACACTTTTTGTGTTATTGCCTCCTTAAGATGAATCGCTTTGTTTTATTCCTCAGCGTAAGTCACTTTGGATAAAGGTGTCTGCTATATGAAAACGCAATTGCCATTTTAACTATGTAAATGTTAATATGTATTGGCTTACTATTAGTATATTGTGCAAAGAACAGGGTGAAAAATAAGACTTTATTGATCAATTGATTGAGTGATTGATTGATTTTAGTGAAATTTAACATTTTTGGTGTATTACTGCCACTAGCGTTAATTTCAGCTGCAAACTGTACGTATACGGTTTTGGTGTTTTGCAAAATTGTAGGCAAAGTCAAGTTTTTCCAGTGAGACCAGGTTGAACATATTCCATGAACACATGGAATCATAAACATCATTCGTGTTTCAAACCAGGACTTATTTGGCATTCCTTTTGAGAATAACAATACAAATAAAAGTTAACAGAAAAATAATGAAGTCTTTCTACCAAGAAGAGTTTCTCATTAAAAAGGGCAACACAAAAGAAACAAAAAAATATTACTCATAGGGGCTAATTAAATAATTCTACTTCCACATATCAGTCCCTTGCTTATTGTTATGCGGTTGCACGAGCCTCCTTTAGAAAAGTTACTGAAATTATTATTAAAACAGCAAGACTTCACTGTTTTGTTCTTTTTATAGCGTAACTTTGCGATTCCCCCACTCCTGGTGGAATCTCGACGTGTCTCCTGAGAACCTCCGTTGCTCCACTTACCAGGAAACTCTTTCTAGAAAGAACCCCATGTAGCCAGTTATTATGCAAACTGTGGAAATAGCTGTGAGGCATCTTAGAGAGCGGGCAGGGAGGGACGCTTTCCCACACACCGCGCTGGCTCTCGTGAAGCCCTGTAGGCAAAGATGTCCTAAAGAGGAATGGCTCAGGGTGGAGTCAGCACGAATGTCCCCTTCGAGACTTCTCCGAACGTACAAGAATGAAGGGGTGGGGGTGGAATAATGTCCATGATCATGTGCCTGACACCTTCAAAGTCCTCAACTTTACTGTGCATGAAAAAAACCCTCAACTGTTTGATTGATAGAGGGCCTGCAGTCATCTTCTGTCCATTCCATAGCGACAAACACTTGCTCGCACATTAGCGAAATTGCAGGTGAGTTTACTGCTCTTGCCCGGTAAGGGCTTTCGATTGTGCATTATAGACTTCGTTTTTGTCAGCTTGACTTTGCTTAATGATGAAACATTAAAATCATTGTTCTAGATAGGAGCTAATTACAATGTTTACCTGATTTGCTGGACGGAACATGGAGAGAGGTCATTATCCGGGGTTTGGTGTACGCTTGACCCAGGTCGTTCCACCTTCCACCCACTGTGGATGAGGAGCCTGAGCCCACCAAAGACCGAGAGACCCAGCTGATACCCACCACCAACACAGAGCCAAAGCCAGCATCCTTGTCCGTCCAGGAAGAGAAGCCTGAGGTCCCGTCTGACCAGGTGTGTGAGACGGCCATCACATCAAAGCCAGTGGGGGTCAAAGTAGAACTGGAAGAGGAGGAGTGGCTAATCGACCCTGCCCACCCACAGACCTTCTTCACTACTAGTCCCTTCCGGCATAAATGTATGTTCATTGCAGCTGATCCCGTCCAGCACAGTGTTATATTTGTCACCAACATGTCAACTTCGTCCCACCGTCTCCACCTGGGTTAGTTGGCGCCGCACATTCGCCACGACTTCCATGCTATGTGCTGCACCCATTTAACGATCAGGCTCCTCAATCCCTCAGGCTCCACGCGGTCCTAATTCACACCGGCGTCGCCTCAGTCCTCCTGCCGCCTGGCTCCACCTCGGTCGCTCGTCGCCGGGACTCCGTCTTGGTCTCCACCTTGGTTTCCTGGTCCATCGGACGTCGCCTGAACCTCACCATCTCTCTGCGTCACCTCAATCGGTCAGGCTCAAGTTTCCATCAGTTCTGCCATGGGTCACCTTCCTCCTGGCTGCCTCCCGTATCACTCGTAACTCTCGACTTGGAGAAGCTCCTCCATTGCTTCTCCCACCGTCCTTTCCTCCATTTGAGTGGAAAACATGTTTTGCCTTTGTTTTGGTTTCATTTTCATGTTGGACTGTTTGTTACCTGTTTTCCTGTCACCATATTAGCCCTGTTCTGTCAACACTGCATTCACTCCCTATTAAACATTGTATACAATTTAAAATATTGCTGATTACTTACAAAGCGCTAAATGGTTTTGCTCCGCATTACTTGAGCGAGCTCTTAACTCATTATAGTCCTTCACGTCTATTGCGATCTCAAAATTCCGGCCAGTTAATAATACCTAGAATATCAAAATCGACTGCTGGCGGTAGATCCTTTTCCTATTTAGCACCAAAACTTTGGAACAGTCTTTCTACCATTGTCCGGGAAGCAGACACACTCTGTCAGTTCAAAGCTAGATTAAAGACACATCTCTTTGACCTAGCATTCACATAATACATTATTGACTTCTATAATTCAATGTTAGGCTGCATAGATTAGGTCAACCGGAACTAGGAACAACTTCCAAAAATCCTGATGTACTTGTTACATCATAAGAAGAATGGCATCTACGCTAATTTTAGTGTCTTTGTTTATCCCTAGGTTTTCCCGCAGCCGCAGGCCGTATCCAGATCTGACGAAGGACCTTTGTCTGGACCCGATGACAATGCAGTGCTGAAGTGCCAACTAGTCTCTCCTTATGGAGGATCCCTTTATCACTCTACAGATAAAACGTTGTCTGGATAATTTCGGTTTTGCGTATCTACCCCGAAGTGATAAAATTCAGTATAAAATTTTTAGGCCAGACAAGTAGTTTGTTAAGGCTTGGTTTGTAGGGAATTACAAACCTGCACACATATATTCAAATGCGCATAGCTATAGAATTAATTTTTAATACGCACGTGAGCGCCATCAGCGTTTCTCACAGGTTTGCGTTTAAAGTCTGTGTAGAGAAAACAATGTCGTCTTAGCGGCCTCTAATTTAATAACTAATGATCGTTGCGACGGAAGTGAACTTTAGCTGGAAAATATCTTTATTCAAGAACCGCTATAAATCCAAAACAATCTCTGTTACCTTAAATTATCCGTTTATCACTGTAAAGCCGCTTTGAAACAATCTACATTGTTAAAAGCGCTATATAAATGAAGATGACTTGACTTGACTGTTCCTTTGTTCTATTTTTCCCGCCACTCATTAGTTGTCATGTTGTCAGTTGTCATTTAACGATCACACCTGTCTGTATTTAGTTCATTATCATTGTGTATTTAAGTTCCTCTGTTTCCCACATTCAGTGTCCGGTATGGTTTGTGCTATGCACGTTGTTGCATTGTGTTTGCTCATTGGATTAATCTGTTTTGGCTTTATTTATTAAAGTACTCAGTTATTTTGAACTACCTTCATTTCCCTTTATTATCCTTGGACACTAAACAGTACAGCAATGCAGCTTACCTTACCTCCACCTATAGGCCCGCAGCGAACATTCAAACAGTATGCATAACACCAAGCTGTGACCATACGTAAAATATTGAAAAATCTCCCGCCCTGTAGAGCTGTCTGAGATGGAGAGGTCGCTTACCTGTAATTACTCCATGATTTGCTGCCCTCATTGGGAACGCAGCCAGCTTTTCTATACTTTTATGAGGATTTTGTGTGTTTCTTGTGGTTGTCGTGTTGCAATTAAAACTGTCTCTGAGCTTTGGGTGGCAAAGGCGCTGAGACAGACACAACTCGAAAGGAACGTCTCGCTGCAGGCACCATGAAAAGCATGGGATGAGAAAAGCACAGTTAATTACGCTTGACAGGTAACTATTAAATGGGATTTCTGTCCAGGCCTTGGAGGTCTCTCTGTTGTAAATGAAAACATACACATATAATGCCCACTGAGACATAAAAGGTGTAATTACCTCACAGTGATGCTGCTGGGCTGATACCTGGGCTGGCCATGTATATGAGCGCACAATCAATTCCCCCTTTTTGTCTGTCTTCTGTCTTTATTAGTTGTTTGCTGTAACAGGTCATCCCCGCAAGACTTTTTCCACTCCAGACTTTGATGTGGGATCCGTGTGTCGGGCCGCCAAGGCGCCTGTGATGGAAGACTGTGCCAAATCGGACCTTATCTCTTCTCATCCTGTCAACCATGCAGCTAAACGTATCACAGGAGCCTCCATGTGAACGGTTTGGATACAATAAAAGATTTTGGTCACATAAAAGGTATTACGCCTAAGGCCACAGACTTTCACAGGAGTATTTTATGTTAGATGTGTTGGCATCCCCCCCTCCTCTGTAATAGTTTGGGGCCTCCAGTCTGTTTCGTTAAATTGCCTGCACATGCTATACATTCCGACAAACAATGTTCTTTTTATAGCAAATGCTAGACAAATCTACCTCATTTCACATCTAGCTCTGTTTTTTTGTTCTTATAGTGATACTGCTGTGAAAGTAGCATGAAAAACATGAACCTTGTCGCATTGAAACTTGACCATGAAATCAAAATGGACGTTTCTTATTTTTTGTGTGTGCAGTGTTTATTATAAATTATTAATCTGTACACATTATTATTTATAAACAAATAAGTGTGCCTGTGTAATCTTTAATTAAAATAACTTCCCCTTCCTCATGCAACATAGGGCCAGATTTACTAAACGGCGAATTAGCGTGAGAACGCAATTCCATGATATGGGAGTGGAAAGGTCTGTGAGTGAACGACTGACGACACGCAAATTGAAAAACACAGACGCAGCCGGATCATTTCCATAATGACCAACGCAATCTACCAAGCGTCTGGTTTAAGAAATGGCGCAAATACCAGTAAATTGGCGAGCGCAAACCTAGTAAATCACCTTGCGTGATTCATTGAACTACTCTCCTTCTATAAATTTAGCATCTGAACTGAAAGGGAAACTTCTACAGATGCAATGCAATACCATGCCTTTTCAGCGCTAATTTTTCACTAGTAGATTTTTAACGCCAAAAAAGGGTTTGCGCTAGATCAAGCTGTCAGTAAATCTGGCCCATAATCTCTTGATGACGTGTACAGGAGGGAACGCTGAAATGCCTGAGAATGATATTACTGCGCATGCGTAAATCATATAGCTCAGTGAACTCGTACAGAGAGACCAGACATAATAAAGTCCTTACATTATAGCGAAACGATTATTATATTAGTAAAATATCCCACCTCTTCTCACGGTCTAAAATGCAATTGCTGTCATGTTTTGCCGCAGGACAGCAATTGCAAGGTCATTTTCTATAATATGAGAATTGTACAAAATAATATTTATCTTTAATAACACAAGCTGCCAATCTTGCTTGCTTTGGGTTAAATAGATCACATGACTGCATCACATGACTAAACATGAGTCATAAGGTATGTTCAACTTCAGTGTCATTACAGGTACATGTCAGATCGAATTTTTTTCCAATCTTTAACCGTACGGCGAGAGTGATTCGAGAGCAGTTGGCTTGGCTCATTCTGTTTCACGATTGGCCAAATTCGAGGTCGCTTCATGCATTTTAGTAATCAGATTGTAAACAGGTTATACAGTATTAATACTTGACCACGTGAATGCATCTCTTCAACATTTATATAAATTAAACCTTCTATTCCCACACTTCACAAATACAACTTTCGTTTTTCGTCGATGCATTCAATTTCAATTTCGAGTCACTTCAGGATTACAGTAATTGACCGTAGCTGATTAGTGTAATTAACCAGGAATTTTGAGGTTGAAAAATCAATATTGCCCATATTTCATTTCCACATTTTTATTTATTTGGTGAGTAGCCATGAAAGTAACATAGTCAGCCCATTATTGTTGCAAAATAAACCTGACAGGGTGATCAGGATTTTAGAGTTATTTTGCAGTAATGACTGGCTGACTGTATATTGCGACTGTTCATTACTTAACAGCCTTGTGACTCATAGTAGGCCTGTCTTGAAAGGTTTATCGCTAAAATTCAATCACTCTTTATAAGTAGCCTTTATATAAAGGACCAGGAACATTTATTAAGAAAGTTATTTTTATTTATTCATATCTTTAATGGCTGAAATTTGCACGTTATCACATGTGATGTAATCTTGGCTTTGCTGTATGAAACTGCAGGAGCAGAATTCTTCAGCGGCAGACAAGCAACACAGATGTTTATTCCAATTAACTGTGGGAGTTCAGAAGTTTGCTTCTCCAGCTCGCAAAGATGTCTGGAGAGGAATGCCGAGCTTCCAGCGCAAGGCCAGCCAAAGTCAGGAGGGCAGAAATAGTAAGAGGGATTAGAGAGAGAGAGAGAGAGAGAGAGAGAGAGAGGACAGCCCTGACTATTCACTCTTGGCACGAGCAAGACAGCCACCGGTACAAGTGAGTTTTTTTATGCATTCAATTTAAGTTTAATTACTTAAATCTCTGTGAGGGCACACAGGAAGAAAGCCCGGGCGTTTGTATGGAGCAGATTACCCCACTGCCCTGCCAAGCCGGCACATAGCTGCATCATAAGATAGAATTCAAATTCAAATGTGGGCTAAAGAAAATGCAGCTGTCACCCCTCTGGCCTGCGAAGCCCCTGCCGGATCAAAGATGAGCTGTCCTCCCTCTCTGCCTGTGTAAAAATGAGCTGTCCTCCCGTTGCCAGTGTCTCATCTCCCTGCTCGTCTCCCTGGGGCTCCTAATCCTTTGCTCCTGACGATACACTGACAGTCTGAATGAAGGCATTAACCCTGGGAAATAATTACCAATTAAAGCAAAGCACAAAAACAGGAGCAGGTATGGCAAGTGTAGGAGCGAGCGTGTTGCACTTAAATCCCTGTGTCTTTTTGTTACAACCTGTTTCACCCCGTCAGCTCACGGACATACATCTCAATAAACATAAACACCTAAAACACACATGCAATCTATGTCTCTCAGTTGAAAGTGGGCCTAAAGTGAGCGCGGTTCAAGCTAGCGTGCAACCGCACCTGAAGGGCTAATCCATATCCAGGTAAAACGATCCTAAATCCACAGCCCCCTTCCTTTCCTTCTGATCGGCCCTGTACTTTAAGCCTCTGCCATTGGCCCATGAAGGATCAGACGCTAAGATCCGTTCAGAAAGACCAGTCTGGCGAAGGACTGGTCGTTTGACAAGTTAATCTGGTATAAACGGAGGGGGACGGGAACGTGTTGACATTCTGACTCACCGCAGGACTTTAACAGATAGTTCTCACACAAGTCTGCACACAGTGACATCTGATAGGGATGTGAGATCAGAGGTGTGGAATATTTTAGACAAACAGGAAATTTAGTACGCGGGAAATCATCGCATCACTCAAATAGGAAGGAATAAAAAAAATTATGGAAATTAGCCACCCTTCCAAAACATAACCTTTTCATAGCTCCTTGAACCATTTGTGGAAGTACCTGCTTTTTTGGCGTGCAGGAACTTGAAACGATTTTAGTTCTAGGAGCTTCTTTTGGGAGAACTAAATTAGCTCCTACTTCAGAGTAGAGTCTAACCCAGCACAATAGGAACTACCAGTGACGTACAGTAAGTGTCAGTAAATTGGCCGAACGCATACCATACAAATCAGCACCCGCCATTTTTAAAAAGCCGTGTTACAAGACATAAACATACAGAAAGATAATGTCTGTGGTCTTGCTGTGTGTGTTGTCGCTAGCTAGTACTCATGCATATGATCATCTCACTGAGGTGGTACATGCATGTGTCTATAAGTGGGCCTGTTTTTCTATATTACACATGCCATCGGGGGTTTGAGAAACCATAATGTGTTCTATAAATACTTTTTTGTTGTTGTAAATAATGTCCTCTGCTAGCCTGGCAAGCCAGACTTACATCAAGATGTTTAGTCTGGCAACTCTCCATAGACGCGGCTTAATCCGAGGGGCGGGATAAACGGTTGTCTCTCAAAATCCCTCTGCACGCAATAGGATAGCGCTACAACCAACCAGAGCAACGAAGAAGGTGACGTAGTCAGAGCGGCAAAGATCCGGTCCAGCAAAACTCTGAACACTTCTTCCTTTTTTAAGAATGACTTAAGTGCCGTTCTTTGCTCTTTTCTTAAAGAAAAACTTAACTCCAAGTCCTCCAGAGTCGCGGCCAAAGCCGATTCGAAAGACCGCTGTACCTCATCCGCAGCCGCCATTCTTTGTTTTCAAGTGGCAGCCGTCGCAACTCTGTCGTCATATTTTAAGCCCCCGCCTACTCTATACACGACGTGATTGGCCTGACCCAATTTAGTTTTTTGCAGCTAGAAGGTCTATGGAGAGTTGCTAGACTGCCCTGGCTGCAAAATACATTTTGCTGCCGCTAGGGTGCGTCTAGATTTCTAGGCTAGTCCTCTGTATATTACTTTACAAAATTTCCTCGGCCCTAAAGCATATCTTTGCTAAACTGTATGCAAAATTAGTATTCGTGGGAGTAATATCGTAGTACAGGTACATTGAAAATTATATGTAAAAGATACCCAGATGTACTTTTCATCTATAAATATATTTAATGGAATGAAATGGCATTTGAGGGCTAATACTGCACACAACTACACTGAGACGTCTGCTTTCTTTTTTGCTTTTTCAATTTCATATGAAATGAACCTTGTTGAATTCATGCCACGTGAAATGTAGTGTTGGATGCAAAGTATCAGAAAGTTAAAAAAAGTGCCTGTCTGTTTCTCAAGATTTACAGTACACATTCCATTCCTGTTTGTCAAGATTTACATTACTGTAATTTATTTTTTAATAATGGTTCTTATAATGGTTCTTTTTTTTTCTTAATATTTTGTGGACACCAAAATTCAAATGAACCGCATTTATTTGAAATAAAAATCTTTTTGCTATTTTGAGGCAACTGAAATAGACTGCGCCATTGACCAATTGAAACCTGGTCTAAAGTCAATGGCGTAATATTTTTTGTCCCCCCCCCCCCCCACCACCACCCCCACCGCCACCAAAAAGCGAATTTCACCTCGAACACGCGTCTTTTCCGCTTTAAACGCTCGCATTATACAGGACATGCGTCCAATTCGCTTTGCAATATGAATATGTTAACATCAAACTATGCAAATACACTGTGAGAAGAGTCTACCCTTGTGCTTTGTGAAAGGAATATTACTTTTATGGCATGTGGAGTTGCTGCCTATAGAACGTTCCAAACAGGTCAATGTCAGTTAGCTAGTACAGCAAGGTTTTAGGATCTCAAGTCCCTCCGAACAATCCGTCCCAACATGCAATAGCAGGCAGTTGGCAGGTCAACAAACATTGTAAATCAAGTACGCTCAATGAACATTCCTGCGTTTTTAATGTCAAGGCTCTGTCACAATAATACAGTAGGCTATACCTGAAGCGGCTTCCCATGGACCTAATTATCATTTGGCATGTCACTCTTCTGGTATTTAACTGATGTTGGCCGCTGTAATTAATTGATGTTGATTCTTGCCTTGTGGTTTTGGGTGTTGTGGTCAGTTAGCAGAAACGTGGGTGTGGAGTATTCACTGGAAGTAACAAAGGAAACATCTTTTATCTCAAAGATGGCTAAAACATCCATTAAATCAGCTGCTAAATAAGGGTGTGATATATTTTTTCCCATTCTATATGCTTTATTCTATTAGTGAGTCAAACCATAAAGGTTTATTTTGATCAAATATCAGGTTACAGAAGGTGTGGTGGCTGTTAATGTAGTTCAGCCTAAACCTGTGTGGCCACATTTGTCTTTTTACCCTGATGCATCACTCTATCTTTGGTCATCAAAAACGTTCCCATGTCAAACACATTTTAGATGCCATGTTGAACAAATAGCCTTCTTATGCAGGCCAATTTTTTAATTGGCTAAACCTTAAAGTTTTCATGCAAAACACACTTTTATAGTCCATTTTTTAAATAGCTGCAAAATGGATTATTTATGCTGATTCAAAAACTACTAAACAAACGGGGACACAAGCATTTACTTCAAGTCATCAAAACTGAACATTCACACAAAATGATTCCTTATACTTCATGTTGCAACTGTATATATACAATACATTCAAAAGTTTGGGCTTTTTTATAGATATTAATATTTGTATTCAGGAAGTATGCAATACAATGACAGTTAAGACATTTATAATGTTCCAAAATAATCCAAATTACTAATTATATTTAAATAAATGCTCTTCTTTTGAACATTCTTTTCATCAAATATTCCTGCAGAAAAATATATCATGGCAAAACTGTTTAAAAATAATAATACATGTTTCTTGAGCACAAAATCAACATATTAAAATGATTTCCGAAGGATCATGTGACACTCAGTAATCATGCTGGAAATTCAGCTTTGCATTACAGGAATAAATTACATTTAAAATACTTATGTATCAGAATCTATCTGACCAAATGATCAGCCAACAATGACTCATCGATGAATATTATTTTGTTTTTAGAACTCATGCAATTCATCTCAAAACTTGTGTAATGCGTAATAAAAAAAAATGGAAAATTATAACCTTTGCTTCACTGTTTTCATCCAAACTTTGCAAAGAAGTTTGCTCAATATATGTGTCAAATCTCCATTATGATACATATTTTAGAAGTAGTTTTAAGTTCACTCCATTTATCTGTCTTTCACTTATACACACACACTCATGCAAACACACAGGAGGATGTATCACAGAACAGGAAATAAAACGAGTGATGAATCATACACAGATACACAACATCATTATGTTTCTGATTAGTCGTCTTCAGCATGTGTGATCCTTTACATATCTTTGTTGTTTTCGCCAACTTGAGTGACATGTCTTGAAATTAATGCGCCGGTAGAAAGGTGCATCTCTTTGACTTTAAACTGCTGTTTTGCCGGAGGGAGTCAAGCTGACTGACATTGCTGGGACATTTTAACAACAGTTGAATTGATTGTCTCTGCCAATGGGCATTAACACAGGCTAGGTTACTGTGTCCTTTCAGGCTTTCTGGAGTTCTTTTCATTCCAGCTTCTCTGACTGTAAGGCCTCAGTCAAGAGATCAAAGACCGGTTAAGTGTAAAGAGGTTTAAATGTTTGAGATTGAAGGGAAGATCCTGGAATCCTGAAATTTAAATATGAGATTGATCTGAAAATGAGTGCCATAAGCAGGGTGCAGAATAACATTTCTATAGTTATCTCAGAACTCCGTGAGCCCGACCCAGAAACATTGGTTCAGTGGTATCAGTTTAGGTTGGAGGTTTTTGAAATTATTTTTCAAGATGATCAAACGACCAAGAAAAATACAAAACAACAAATTTACATTTGAACAAGAACAAAGCAGTTACTGAGGCCCTGCAATCCCCAAGACACTGGTGCATAAAGGACACAAAGCAGTTGTACAGTTTCCAGAAAATGACACAGACGCTTCTAACACTTCACCAGGGCTACAAAGAGCGGGGACAATTCCCAACAACAAATAAAATGAAACAATAATGCATGCTTGCTATGTGTCAGGTTTATGTTCCGTTCTGTTGACTCTCTTATTTTTTTGTTTCCATTTGTTCCTGTTTCTCAGCTCTGTTTAGCATACAGATGCACTAAAAACAGCGATGTTTCTCTTTTGAGATTTTGCGTACAGACCACACCGCTGTCAAAACGATCCCCGTTCACACGGATCTGCGGAAACGACTAAAAACGCTGTATTACGCTGCCAGACCAGTAGTTGGCGATGTCACTTTGTAAAGAAACACTACGCGCCTATAGACTGAAAACATAATAAACAGCAGGATGTCAACGTTTAAAAAAATTCTCGTTTTTGTAGTTTACACGGGGATAATGGTTACTTTAAAACCTGTTTTCAAATCTTTGCAAATTCAGGCCCCTTCATGTAAATGAACAGCCAAAAACACATATGTTTTTATAATGAAGTGAAGTCGCGTCGAGACCAAGTATGGTATGGTAACCCATACTCTGTATTTAACCCATCCAAGTTAGCGCACACACACACTGCAAACCATGGACACACACACCAAGCAGCCATTTTGCTGCGGCACCCGGGGAGCGATTGGGGGTTCGGTGCCTCAGTCATCTCTTGCCGACGTTGAGAATCGAACCCATGACCTTCGGGTTACCAGTCCCACTCTCTTAACCATTAGGCCACAACTGCCCTCTTTTTAATATTTTCCATTTTTAGTTGAAAACGGTGTCGTGTAAACAAGATAATCGGGACGATTTTGGGCCCAATTCTCCCCTTCCAACATTTATAGGAAAGTCCTGATTATCTTGATGGTTCTACAGATTATCTAATCAGATTTTCCTGTGGTGCGAGGTGTGTTAAGAGTGACTGAATTACTCTTTATGTATATTGTGTATTTCATATAATGTATGAAATGGATTTCATTTAGTTTTACATAGACCATCACAAAATGCAATGACACAATACCGTATATTTGCTAATAAAGCACGTGCGCACATTTTTTCCCTGTTTGTTTTCTTTCTTTCTTTCTTTCTTTCTTTCTTTCTTTCTTTCTTTCTTTCTTTCTTTCTTTCTTTCTTTCTTTCTTTCTTTCTTTCTTTCTTTCTTTTGATAAAATTTCTTCATTATTGCAAAAATTTCGACAAGCCAAGATCTAAAGCAGAAGTTTGACTCCGCATGCAATCGCTGACAGCCGTATTTGTGCATTTAGAAAACACATTTGAAGCTTGTCAATAATTAGACCTGGACCTTGATGAATCCTGTTATCTTATATTCACTTATAGTTTTTAGTCATTAGTAGCAGCACAATAGAGCCTTTTGCAATCAAACCAGGACTGTGTGGTAAAGCACATAAGGATATTAGCCAAAGAGCCCCGCTCTGAAAGATACTACACATTAAGATAAATAATTACATTCTGAAGGGCAAACACATAATTTCAATAGCAGTTCCTCAAGTGGAACCCTAGATAGAGCTTTAGTTCACTATTCAGCAGAAGGACATTCTCTGTACTTGACAGTAAAAAAAAAATAAAAATATATATATATATATATATAATATTTTACATGTGTTTGTATATATATATATATATATATATATATATATATATATGTGTGTGTGTGTGTGTGTGTGTGTGTGTGTGTGTGTGTGTGTAGTTTTATTTCTATATAATTTAACAGAAGCCTATCACTGGCTACAATTTTGTCACTGTTTTTTTTTTTTTCATTGTGCCACGTATTTAAAACACTGTATTAAGCATTTCAATTGCAGTTTTGATGTTTGGACATTAGATTGTGTAAATTATGACAAATTTGTATTTATTTATTTTAGATTAAAGCAGAAGGTGTGACTCAATTTACATGTGCATGGGTAATTACAATTATCATAATTGATATGACAAGTTTTCCACAATTTCTTTTGGAAGTTGCTTGGCTCAAACGTTGTTTGAATGGTCATAAATGTTTCTGACTGAAATTAACAATCAAATTTTCAAATCTCATACACTAATAGACCGTTAGGTTAAGGTTACGGCTAGTAGAATAAGCCGTAACACTTTGGAATACTGTTTCGTCATTGATGAATAACTACATAGGAACAAATGAGTAACGCACTATTAACATTCTAGTAATTACTATTAACTAACAAGACACTCTGATTAATGAATTAGTAAGTAATAGTGCTTAGTTGAATGTGGTATTTCACTATTAGGTATTTCATACCTCCCAGAGGACTACTAAGAACTATACAGGTTCATAATTAATGTGAATATTAATTCTAAAGTGAAGATCATGGTAACCCACTAATGACTCAAGTGTTACCAAATCCTTCAGGAGGCATTACTAATTATTTAGTACAGTATTGTAATGTGAAAATATTACCCTAGTAATGACTGAAGTCATTGTAAACTTTTGAGGTGTTTGTAAGGTTTTAGATATAAATGTATTCCCGATGGATTTGGGAACAATTGAGTCATGACTAGTGGGTTACCATGATGTTCACTTTACTGATCCAAATAATTAGTGATTCCTTTAGAAGGATGTAGTAACAATTAAATCATTACTATCCAAAAACAAAAAACTCAAAAGCTTACAATGATATCATTCATTGAAGGATTTGGTAATACTTGAGTCACTTTTCTTTAGAAGTAATACATTATGCATTTTTCATGTTAATTATGAACCTGTTTATAGCAGTTATACCTCTGGGAGGTATGAAACATTTTTAGTTACTGATTAGCTAATAGTGAAAGTAAATAGGATAGGTGACTATCGAAATAAACTTTTACCTAATTGTATTGTACTTGGGTCCTAAAAACAATCTTCATTTACCTTGTCCTTCATTTTTTGGTAAAAAAAAAGAAAAGAAAGTAGTTTCATGACCTTGACCACAAGCATACTATTCAAGCTTATTAGTTTAACTTGCGATGGCACAATGCAATTATCACAACATCACAATATCTCAACACAAAAGTCTGTTAAAAAAAATAACGTGCACAATGCATGGTAGTAATTTCTTAAAGTCGTTCTTTCGGTTCTTGGAATGTGTGAAATCTTACAGAAACTCATAAAAAAAAATTCACCCAGATATGCCAAAGGGGAAGATACAGTACACAGATCACATAGTGCAGTGTATTGCTTGTACTAGGGCATCTTTTCTTTTTCAAATGGCATTCAATAACAAAAACAGTTCAGGATGTACTTCACAAGACATGCCAGAGGAAGAAAAGGAATACATTTCAGCAGGTCTTCATCAAAAACAGAGGAGAGAGAGAGGCCACGAGGGGAGAAATAAACAGATTAGAAAAGCAATTGACATTTCCCTAAAGCATGCAAGGGCTTATTTGCATCAGTTCACCAGCTCATGTTTTATTTATCAGTGATCACAACCGATCGTGAGGAAAATTAATCAATAGGAAAGCCACCCGGAGCGCCGGCCTGCGCCACGCCACCCCCATCCCCCCCACCCCCCACCCCCCTGCCCGTTTCACCCCCATACCTTTACACCCTGCATCGAGGTGACGGATTTCTCTATCCGAGGAATGCTTGGAGGAGCTCCATATGGCCGGGATCAAAGGTGTTGTTCACTGCACGGTTCTGCTTGGTTGCCAGCCACTGCCGTTAATTAGAAAACAAGATCAGAGGCGGTATTAAAATCCAATTAAGCCGGAATGAACAGATTGCCAAGTGATGTTCACTAATGTATTACCGAGCACCATGCAAATTTCAGCGGCTGTGTTTGGTCGGTGTCGGGTGTGCGTTGCGTGTGGGTGTGCTTGTGTTTATCCCCTGTCTCTTCCTCCAATCTTCCGCACTCAATGAAAGTTCTTCAAATTGCCTGACTGATCACACTTCAGCAGCATAACATTACCTGGAGGGTGAAGATCCTGCCAAATCGTGAAGAGCAAAACAAACCTCATGCCAAACAGAGAGAAGAGGGGTTTACATGGCCTATATGTGAGCTTCAGAGTGATTCTTTAGGATTATTCCAGCAACACGAGCAAATGATCTTGTTGAATTGGGCTAATGATCGCAGATTCCCATGGACACGAGGCTTCTGAACTGCGGAGACGTGTAAGTGCCTCCAGCTGGTGGTCCGCGAACGACTGTGCTGCGGCGGATGAGGGGCTAGCAAAGAAAAACACACCACGCCACATAATAAAGGCTAATGAGTGACAGGAAGGAGACCTCGAGTGTCAGGAAATTACCCTGATGCAAAGACATAAAAATAATGGATAATTAATAGGATTTTATAAATAGAGCCACGCAACGAAGATGAAAGTTGGAACGCCAGTTCGGCAGATGACCCTGTGTCACGCGTAATGCTACGTTTGCGTTAGTTCTGAAATTTGTTTATCCGCTACTCTTTCTTGCCAAAATAGCACACATTTCAAACACCATATATTAACACTTGGATTAACATGATCATGTGTCAAATTTAATCTCACTGACCAATTTAGTTAGCTTGAAATAAAGTTATGCTTCAGTCTCTCATACATAAACAGCCATCCATTCATTCAGCCAGAATTTATATCATCAATAGTGTTTTCTTGCTCATATTTTACACATTATATACGAGCATAAAGAAGTATTAATTTATAAATTGTCGAAATTCAAATATATATATTTGGAGAAAAACAAAACAGTTCACCCAAAAATGAAAATTAATTTACTCACCCTCAAGTTGTTTCAAACCTGTATGAGTTTCTTTCTTCTGTTGAACACAAAATAAGATATTTTGAAGAATGTTGGTGACCAGACCAAAAAAAGATACTTTGGAAGTCAATGGGGTCCATCAACTGTCTGGTCACCAACATTCTTCAAAATATATTTTGTGTTCAACAGAAGTAAGAAACTCATACAGGTTTGAAACAACTTGAGGGTAAGTAAATGATGACAGAATTTTCATTTTTGGGTGAACTAGCCCTTTAAGGCCCGTTCACACCAGGGACGATAACTATAACTATAACGCTAATGATCAAGATATCTTAAACTTGTTCTAAATATAAAAGAATAGCAGAGTCCACTCTATAACATCACAGAGAAACAATATCGTTGGAATCACTTTCAGAATGATTTTATCCAGCTGTTGAACAATAAAAAACATTGACAGCCAATCAGAATCCATCCTACTTTAAAGGAACACTCCACTTTTTTTTGGAAATAGGTTAATTTTCCAACTCCCCTAATATCATTTGGGGATATTTGTAATATCATTGCGGTGCCTGCTGGTATGGCAGCACAGTTCCTTGATTGTTACGCAGGAATGAGAGTATAGTTCCTAGTTATATTGGCCTAGAAAATCGCAACTTTTCATTTTCCGTCGGTCTTAGTACACGATCAGAAGAGTTAAGTTTTAAATAAGAAAAATATCTTTCAAAACTCTTTCGTCATTTTTTTGAGAGAGATGCTACCGGTCTAATCGGATTCAATGATCTATGCTAAGCTATGCCAAAAGTGCTATCGCCAGACATGGAGATCGGCTGAAGGGATTCAAAAACGGTAAAACTCACCTGTTAAACTCTATGGGAGTTGGAAAATGAGCCCATTTCCAAAAAAAGTGGAGTGTTCCTTTAAAGAGCTTAATCATTTAAAGCGACAGACGAGTTAAACTGCAGCCTGTTTTGAGTAAACGCAGCGCTATTGTTTGCTGGTGTGTAATATAGTTATCGTTATAGTTATCTTTATGGTTATCGTTCTTGGAGTGAACGGGCCTTTACACAATGCACTAAAATAATGTATTTAACATTAACTAAATAACATTAGATGTAACAAAAAACTTTGTCATGCAGGGAATTCTGGGAATCTTTTGCTTGCAAAAAACATACATTTGATAGTATTTTACAGTGCAATGAACAATGTTAAACCATTTACAGTACAGCTAACTAATTAAAAAATTTCTGTAAGATTTTTGTTAACATATTTTAGAGAACACTGCATGACTTATGTTGTGTAAAACCAGATATAATGTGGCTCTGAATACAATTAGAATACAGTAACATTAACGGCAATTAATTATCAGCTGTAATCTGAAAAACAAGTGAAAACAGACACCATTAATGAATCAAAAGCGTTTCCTCTCTCTCCTCTCACCTTCACCCTCTAGTGCCTCACTCTCACGCCACAGAAATGTCTATTTTCCTTAACCTCTTAAAAGCCTTTAATGAGGCAGAGTCCTTTAAGCCGAGGGACAAAGAGGACCCTCATGCGGGAAGATGTGAGCTCTTCTCCAGCCACCTGCCCAAACACAGGTGACTGCATTATAAAGAACTCCCGTCAGCGCTCACAATGGGAACGCATCCTACAGACACGCTCACAATGACCCCGGGGCCCTCCAGACCCTCCCATTGATTCCCCAGCATGCACTTGAGACACAAGAGGTCAAACTCCAGACAGATTCCCAGATTCCCCAGCATGGCCTGTTTTACTCCGTCTGTTCTGACTCAGTGATCTGCTCACGTTTTGGACTGGGGATTTACCCCACATGAGGTCTTCAAGCTTCTGTCTTCCTGTTTTGGAAAATGGTCGGTTGGCTCTTGACTGCAGTGATTTTATAATGCGTTTCACTTAAGGTGGCTCGCAGTAGTATCAATGTGAAGGCTATGTATAGGCATAATTTTGCAAGATGTGAAAAAAACTACAGAGGTTTTGGCAGCTTTGAACATTTTATGGATGGTGTTAACCAAAGACAAAGAGGCTTATTCAATTTATTTGACAGTCTAGAGGGTTTAAATGTGAACAGAAACACAGCACAACCTGAAGCGTATGGTATCCTGCTGGAGCATTTGAGTGAAAGTATCTGTCTTCACTTACCGCGTAACAAGCTCTGTGCTGAGCAGACACTTCTCGAGATGTCTTGCCATAAAACAGACAGATATAAAAGTCACTTGAATATGAGGAGCTAATTATCTGCTTGTAAAAGAAGAGCACATATTTATTCACACAGGAGTGGAAGGTCTCTGCCTAGAACCAGTCCTGTCATATCTAAATTTTATAATGCAAATGATATATTGCGTTTCACAAATTCAGATTTTGTCTTGGCTATTGGCCTTACAGCAAGAAGATCGCGAAGGAGTCCTTTCTGTGTGAAGTTTGCATGTTCTGTCTCCCCGTGTCTGTGAGTTTCCTTCCGGGTGCTCCGGTTTCCTAGACTGGGTAAACCCAGCCCGATCTGCCGGCGATTTGATTTTGCCCTGCAGATCAGGCTGGAAACCTGTACATTTATTTCTCCTGCTTCCTTTCCAAATTTGCGAGAACCAATCACAAATGGCCTTATCCACCTGGCGCTTGTTGACACGTTTCCTGCCTGGAGTTTTCGCGGCGCTGATTGGTTGAAAGACTATCCAATTGCGTACAGTCATTTGAACTATGCCCGTTGATCACGCCTCTTGTGCAGTAGAAATACAGAGCAGACTCCCCAGATCAATGTTCAATCTTAAATGATTGAGCTTGGTCTAGTGATAGCCAGACTCCCGGTTTTCCCCACAATCCAAAGACATGCAGTTCGAGATGCTAAATTGTCCATAGGTGTGAATGCGTGTGTGTGACTCCCAAATCATGTTATGGGGAGGATTGGAGAAAAATCTGGCAACCTACCCTGGAAAAATCATTGCCATGAAAATTCATGGGCAGTCTCTCATATATAGCGTGTGGCAAGCCATAGAATCACCCTATTGTCTCGTGGGGTGCTTCAATAAGTGCAGTTCACTTAATGACCACCAGTGTAACTTACTGTATAACAAGGGTAGCTGAATTCTGTAGCCCCTTTGAATTAAGTTTTAGTTAGTTTCACTTTGTTCAATTTTGTTGGAGTTATAAAACATTGTTTAGGGTAAGAAAATAAATGTAAGAAAAATGAATTATATTTTTTATTAAGTCTTATTAATGCAATAAGTAAGTAAACCAAGTAAATGTATTGTTTTAAATATGTTACTATAATAAAATATGTATTTTACGCACCACTGGCGTGCAGTAAATGGACAAATATAATGATTATATTCAAACACTCCCCCTTTCTGTCATTGATTCTTGATAAACAGTCCCACCCCAGATTCACACCATTGGTTGAGCATATGTTGCTTTTTTGGGCTGGGGTGCATTTCCCAAAAGCATAGTTATCCAAACTATGGTCGCAAGTTTCGTTAAATTGTGTTGGTAACGACGGAACTGCACCGCTGGATGGGATGCGCAAACAAACATGTCCTGATAGTGCCACCGCGGCTCACCTTTTGCATTTTTAAGGGGGGCTCAACCAAAGAATGGCTTACTTATACTTGTCTCTGCATATTTTAACCTTGAAAAAAATGACACTCATATACATGCAGTGTTGACATTGATTAATGGCATATCTGACCCATTTTTCTTGCGGTATCTGCGTCTATTAAAATGCACTATCACTAGAAATACCCGACCATTAAAAGATGAGGTGGGCGAGAAGTTTATCCAACCTTGAAAGTTGCACAAGAGATCACCTAGACTCTTTGCTCTCTGTGTCAAAATTCCTTTCTAGCCGCTGTGAACAGCACAATCACCTTGTGATTAGCATCAAACAGGAGCGATACGGCTCTGAAAATAAAACAACAGACGAGGCTTGTGCACTGAAAGATGGCTGATCGTGTACTCTATAATTAAGCCAGTCTGCACTTGATGAAAGCAAATTCAACTGGCGGGGCAGCAGTTTCACAGCCAGTTTGCTTTTACGACATAATTACAGTCCAAATCAAATGACAAGATTTCATATTTCGCCGGGACATTCGCGGACTCTAGTGTCAACAATTACACTGACCCCTCCCCCCCTTCCCACCGAGGTAGAGATGAGGCAGTCTAAATAGTTCAGTAATTCACCTCTGTTTGGGTGCTCCAGGGAGGTCTGACTACAGGAATTCAAATGACTGCAACTTGGAGAGAGTGGTGGCAATTATTCAGACCGTAGGTGTGGTTTTTCATTATATAAAGGCTACGCTTCACTGTTTCCCCCATTCCAATGTGTCATCAAGTATCTCCAGAGCTTGTATCAGCATGACCTGAGCTCATATTTCATTTATACAAATGGAATTGTTCTGCAGGGGAAAATTAATATCGGACTGTGCAGAATGAGTGTCAGCATGCCATTGAATACAACATGACTGAAACAACATCTCACCCCCTTTTCTAGCGTGACGTACATCTCACAAGCTTAGCAACTAAACAAAACATTGGTTGTTAACCATTTTTAAAAAACTAAATGTAGTCAGTGTTGAGGAGTATCTAAACAGTAGCAACAGTAGTAGCTTAAATATATTTGTATTTAGCAGAATAGCTTTTTCAGTAACACGGTAAGCTACTTATTCCAATGATTAGCGGTTTACAACATGCTACATTAGTGTTCTGACTGCAATATACCCCCCTCCCTTCAGTGTTGAAATTACAATTTGTAGTGAAGCCGACTACTTTATCAAAACAGTTGAACTACTTCAAGATATTAGCAGCTTAGTTTAGCAAGCTCCAAATTCAATGTAGCTTCTCCCACACTGCATTTATTGTGTTACATCTGTGCCTTATTTTCATAGTCTCTCCACTGACTGAAGGTAAATGCTGTAAAATGTGTGAAAATATGGTCAAATGTTGTAAAGAAAGCTAAAAATGCTACACTCTTAAAAAGGTAGGACCATAAAACTTTCAGTGAACAGTTCTTAAAAGAACTTTGAGCTATTTTATCAAGTTTTTGTGACTCGTGTCAAGTCAAGTCAAGTCAAGTCAAGTCATCTTCATTTATATAGCGCTTTTAACAATGTAGATTGTTTCAAAGCTGCTTTACAGAGATAAACGTATAATTTAAGGTAACAGATTGTTTTGGCTTTATAGCGGTTCTTGAATAATGTTACTTTCCAGCTAAAGTTAGTTTTGATTGATTCACTTCCGTCGAAAGGATAATTTGTTATTAAATTAGGGGCCGCTAAGACGACACCGTTCTCTCTACACAGACTTTAAACGTGAACCTGTGATAAACACTGATGGTGCTCACGTGCGCATCAAGAATTAATTCTATAGTTATGTGTGTTTGAATATATGTGCGCAGGTTTGTAATTCTCTACAAACCAAGCCTATACAAACTACTTGTCCTGCCTATAAATGTGATACAGAATTGTATTTTATCACTACGGGGGATATACGCGAAATTTCCCCAATGCTTTATCTGTGGAGTGGTAAAGGGATCCTCCATATGGAGAGGCTAGTTGGCACTTCAGCACTCGTGTCTCACAGGACTCTTACCTGAGCATTCTGCATCGTAAGTGTAGTCTTGCGTAGCCAGACCTTCAGACTGATAGCAGAAGGTCTGGACTCCATAGCAGCTTTAATTGACCTTGGACCACCCCAAGAGGACGTCTGACTGACATACAGTATGAAGCAACCAATCACAGTTCGTTTTTACTCAGGGTCATGTTTAGGAGCCTGAAATGTAACGTCGATGTCTTTACAATAACAGACTGGTATTTTAAAGAGTCTATGCCACGAACATTACATACAGTTGTATTCAAAAAACCTATTCAACCCCCATTGCAAATCGGGTTTATTAGCAAAATGTACACCACTACTGATCCTAAAAGCACAAGAAAAGAACACTCTGCCTACAGTTAAGCAGTTGGTGGCTCGGTGATGCTCTGGGGCTGCTTTGCATCTTCTGGCCCTGGAAACCTGCAGTGTGCGATGGCAAGATGGATTCATTTTTGTATATCACGAAATCCTAGGAGAATACGTCATGCCATCAGTGAGGAAGCTGAAGCTGGGCATCACTGGATCTTCCAACAGGACAATGATCCCAAACATACCTTAAATTTCACCAATGCTTGGTTGCAGAATAAATCCTGGAAGATCCTACAGTGGCCATCACAGTCACCTGAATTGAACCCTATAGACAATCTCTGGTGGGATTTGAAGAAGGCGGTTGCAGACTGCAAACCCAAGAACATTTCTGAACTTGAGGCCATTGCTCATGAGGAATGGGCCAAGAGTCCTCAGAAACACCGCCAGAAGCTGGTGTCTGGTTATACATCTCGTGTGCAGCAGGTCATAACAGCAAAATGGTTTTCTACTAAGTACTAAAGATGCTTGCCATGAAGGGGTTAAATAATTTTGAGACTGCAGAAGTCATTTAAAGTTGCAATTTCAGTTGAATTTGGGGAAACCACTTGAAACATTTGTTGTGCAATTACTTTTGTTTGATTTGTTCATTGCAAACAGCTGAGAGTCTGTACATTTTGCCAATAAACCTGATTTGCATTAGGGGTTGAATAATTTCGATTACAACCGTGCTTAACATCCTTTTGAAAATCCAGCGTTAAGTTGATCCTCATTGTCACAGTTGTAAATACGATGGCGTTTTTCTTCAATGAGGGGGTGTTGCGTCACGGCAGGTTTGTTTCCAGGTGGATCGACACACGTCTCCCGGACATCCTGTAGAATTCAACCAATCAGACTTGAAAATCCTGAAGTGTTTCCAGTTAAATGTGCCATATGCATCAGATGTTTAGCCAGCGGTCTGGGAGCGTGACATCTGAGGCTGAGACTATCGTAAGTGCAACACTGTACCAGGTGAGCTACCAAGCAAGTTTACTACATTAGGAAGGCCATACATATGGAGCTGGTTATGTGATGCGAACGTCCAAAAGTGTAAATAAAAAAATTATTCAGTATGGTGTAAGTGTTTTGAGGTCCTGCCATAGTATTGTGCAAGGAACCACATGAAAATAATTTTTTATTTATTGATCATTTACTTCATTAATCATAATTTGTGTGAAAATGAATAAAAGTGGTCAGTGTTTTAATGGCTCTAGTGTTCACTTTAGCTGGGAACAACATACTTAAATGTATGCAGTTTTTCAGAAATGTAGGCAGAGTCCTATATTTCCAATGAGCATGGGTTGAGCTTTTTCCACTATAAAGAACCTTGTGTGCATTGAAAAGGTTCCATGGATGTTCTAACAGTGTACATTTTTAATGGTAGCTTCCAAGCATTATACATGCAAGCCAAACTATTTAATGCATAAACACACAAGAGAATGGGAATATGTAGAACTCTGCGACAGGCAATTCTGCGTACATTTGCTTTTGTGCAGGCCTAAGTCATATACATAACAAGAAAGATATCAATTTAGTTTTCATCATCATGCAACAATAACTCAATGGAACGGGAGGCATCTTAAACTAGGACAGGAAGTTTGTAGATAATATGTTCTTCAACTCTGCAATGTCTTTGTTCCTATAGGTCATATCTCTGCTTCAGACAGATCTTCAGAACCCACAGCTGCTGAATAGCCACAGCGTAACCAAACATCCCTGCATCTCTGTTTTTTAAAGAAATCCTCTCCATACCCTCTCATTCCCACGGCAAGCCAGCTGGAGCAGATTTTCCCTGGTTGCCGTCTAGTCTGCCTCATGGGCTCGTCCTGCTCACAGGACACAGTTTGATTGGGCAGTGGTCAGTGGAACAGAGATTAGTAACTGGATATATAGAACAGGGGACTGCTGGGAAGACTCCCTGTCATCCGATGAAAACCTAGGACTCTGCGGTAGCGATATATGGTCAAGAAGTGAGCCGCAACCTCTGCTGACAACCCGTTTGTTGCGACCGCGCATCGTTCAGACCCCTCATTTGCCTGCCACTCTCTCTGTGTGCGACCCATTTGCATCCTAGTCGTTTTGGCCTGACAAAATAAGGGGCTACTTTACCACCATAGAGAGATATGTCTCTTCTCATGGCAGAGAGAGGACAGGCCCAGTGGGACCTGCCATTATGAGAGCCTAAAAGAGACCTTAAATGGCACACCATATCTGAACTTCGACACCAGCTCATGTGGGGACGTGGTAAGAGCTACTTGGCAGCTCATTGGTGTGGCCGGTCATAATTAGAGTGTGAAAAAAGTGGGACCTCGAGGGGAAACTGGTGCCATGAATGAGGCTCTGGGAATCTTGACTTCTTAAGCCGTCGGGGATGTTCTGGGACCGGGATGTTTGCGGGCAGAAGATGTCTCCCAGATGTCCGGCTCCATTGTAACCATATTCATCCTTTCCTCTTTGAAGGGACATTCACTTCATGTTGCCTAAACATGAAGGATGAACAAGACAACATGGGATGAATGAACTGTGAAACAATTGTTTGTTTACAATATCTCTAGGTCAGACTGTTTTTAGCTTATGGGTCTCCACATGAGTGGCTCATTCAGAAGGAAATGTCTATGCTGTGACTGGCCATGTGTGAATGTTCTTTGAAGAGTTTTTAAGTGCTTCCCCTCCCCGACATGAAACATTGTTGGAGCTACAAAAGACCCACCTGCCTCACAAAAGACATGACGGGATGAGGCAAGATGAGAGAGGTCAAGAGAGGTCAGACGAGATTTTGTGGGCTCTGCACTCAGACTAAAGGGAAGGAAAGGCAGGTGCAGTGAAGATGGAGGTTTTACATATTAGTGAAGTGCTTGGGTCAAAGGTCAATTGCAAATCAGCCCTGTTGGGATTAATTTGCCAGTTTAAGTGGATTATAATCGAACAAAGAGATGCATTTAGACTTGATAAAAATGTGTTTGCTGATTCCTCGGACTATCTAATGTAGGGCCCTATGATTTTGCAATCCGGAAAACGCGGACAGAATCATCGAATTGGAATCATGGAAGTGTCTATGAGTATTCTGCATGTTCAGTGTGTCTCTGTGTGAATGAATGTCACTGTTTCGTCTACTACACATACTCAAGCACGCTTGAGGTGTTTTCAGCGTCTGCCGTCTTACTATATGAGGATTTTTGGGGGGTATGATATGATACTAAAATGATTATAACTTTTATTCTCTGCACAATCACATAACACAGACCCGCCTAATTACATTGAAAAATAATAATTAGCAAAAGATGATTTTCTTGTCTGTTTTCATTTTTATTTTATTTTTTTACATCCGCCTGTGGATGAATTTACCAAAATTATGAACAGATATAGTGACAAAACATTTGAATAGACTCACAATTTCATAATGGACTGCAAAATATAAAGATTTTTTGCATCATTTCATAAAATGCCACTGAAATTACAAATACATTGAGTATTTAACAATGAACAAAACATACACGCGCATATATCCATAGAAATTTACGGAAATACCTGCACCAAAAAAGGGGAAAAGGAAAAAAAAAACAAAGGGAAAAAGGAGAAAACCCTGCTATGATATTCAATATTGTAGAAAAACAGAGGACAAAACATTTGTCTCATTTAAAACACATATACAGAAGAGCTCAGTATTCTTACTTCAACACTGTAAACATAATTTAAAGACAGTGTCATAGTTATTATATTTTTTTTAAAATCCAATTGTTTTTTATTACCTCCACTGTCAATAATTCTCTAGTTCATCTAAATAAATCACTAAAGAAATGGCTTAGTAATGTCTCAAACAAATCTGTGCGTTAAGACTTTCCCTCAAAAATGAAGCACACTTTACATTTCCCAAATAAACGGACAATCATCCTCTACAAGTTTATATGATTTGATTCCTCTTAATGAATTCAAATGATATTGGTTAGTGATAGTTTGTTCATGGATTGTTTCCCCCCCCCCCCCCCATCCTTCTTGCTGTATAGCAAGAGTCTGATCTACATCAGAAGATAAAGGCTGAATATTAATTTGAGGCACGTCCGTGTTGTCTGGTTATGTCTGTCTCCAAAAGCCATTGGTAGCACTTAAATTCAACATGCTTTCTTGACTACACATTTCCTCCTGATTTTCTTTCAAGTTACGGCCACTTCCTGTCATTTACGCAAAGAGAGGTTTGACAGTTTGCAAAGTATCTGAAGAGTAGGTGATGAACTATGCATCCATATTTTAAAAAATTACTCATCCTTGTGTTGTTCATTTCTTTATGATGTGCCCCGCTGACTAATTTCGAGCCGGAAACATGTGCAGCCTTAGCTTATATTCAAATCAAGTCACAAATAATATGTAAACTGTAAAAAGTCATGAACATAAACGGCAGGATGTTGTGAATAGTGAATAGGCAGATACAGAACAGTGGTGTATGCCGAGTGGAGGCGAGGGATGGCTGTCGTGTAAATTTGAGCTTGTGATGAAAAGAGACAGGTGGAGGCGATTCAGTGTGTAGGAACAGAGGTCGTAATGAGAAAATCATTTAATCCCAGGATCCTTTAGAGGACAGGCAGTCACCCAGGGCTTCCAGAGAGTCCCAACACAATTCAGTGATTGCAGTTTCAACAACGCACAGGATGGTGCATAGAACGCTGCTACAAATGAATGGCCTGTGTGAGTTTACTCAAAGGATTACTTCAGGTGAGCACCTGTGCTTTATATTGGTGTCCAAATAGCTGCTAAATCATTTTTGATTTCGGAATTGATTCATTTGTGAATGAACACATTCCTTTGATAATTTAATAGTAAATGCAATAATTTGAGCTTATGGAACTTATGACTTCCCTTGAAACAACTGAATCCAGTCTGAATTAGTCAAGACTGCACAATAAACATATTATAATACCATTAACATATGAAAGGATTTGACCTTGTACAAGGTTTGGACATCACTGAAACGCAATTAAGAGATAGATGAGGGTGGAAGAAATGGCAATGGATGTTAATTTGAGTGAATGTAAACATTTTGATCTTTAAAAGTAAAATCTGGGGTATGAAAAAAAAAATTATGTCAGGAATGCAACACTGGCGGCCTCAACACTGTTTATATACAGGGATCATAATAATGTAGAGGAAATATTGTCATTTTTGTTGTCATTTGCACATAAATGTCATGGTTGATAAACTTTAATTTACTTTCATTTAAAATGTCGTCAATAGAAAATCATACAGATGCAGTCAAACTGCATCAGCTGCCTTAAAACATCCCTGGGTTTTTTTTTTTTTACCCTTAAAATTGTTGAATATTTTTATTGTCAAAGTGACATTCAGTGCTTTACGTCTATCTACTGAATATAACCCACGATGAGTGGGGCCATTGACAGCAACAATAACATGAAAACTTTCTCAGATTTTTAGAAGTCGACCTCTTCTTTAGAAATTACCCATTTGTTTCCTTTGAGGAAACTAGTTTAGAACACATAACTGGCTGACAGCCAAAATCTCAGTATTTGTCATATCATAAGATGGGGTGTGTAGAAATATAATTTCAGGAACTGAATGCATTAGAAACCCATCGATAATGTACCTGCACATGCCATGTGTCATTACAAATAATCCAATAAATACAGAAATTATTGCACAGTAGAAAGGCTCCATGAATTCCTAATGGACTAATCCTCTGTTAGTTGCTGGGAAATGCAGGAAGGGTTTTTAGAACCGCAGACTAACATTTCCCTGTGTTCTTGTTTCTCAGGTGGCAGTTTGTTTTCACAAAAAAAAAAAAAAAAAAAAAAAAAATTCAAATCACTCCAAAAAATATATAGTCAAGAAAAAGGCTATCCAGCTAAACCCATAATGCAGTGCATTGAAAAGTGGTCTCAAGCTCTGTCCGACTCCTCAAGTTTGACCTCATTGGTCAACAAATGCTCTCCATGCCACTTCTTCATGTGTTTTTCCAGGGTGCTGTACACGCTGAAGGGCATGTGGCAAATATCGCAGCGATACACCTCTTTGCCAAACTGCCCGTGGGTCTTCATGTGTCGGGTAAGCTTGCTGCTCTGGGCACAAGCGTAGCTGCACAGGTCACACTTGTAAGGCCTCTCACCTGTGTGGCTTCGCCGATGCACGGTCAGATTGCTGCAGTTCTTGAAAATCTTCCCACAGTACTCACAGGTGTCACTCCGTCGACTCTCCTTGGAGCTGGGTGGTCTCCCTGGCCCAGGACCCCGCAGATGGAGGTGAGGTGTACTGCTACCACTTCGCCCTGACATCCCACCACTCTCCAGAATTTCCCCTGGAGGGGTAGAGAAGCGCAGGCTGCCTGTCTCAGATGAAGAGTGCTCGGAAGAAGTGCCGAAAGGCGACTGCCTGGAGTCGGTAAAGCTCAGGAATGGCTCCCTTATGAAGTGGCGGGATGCAGCATAACCGGCAAGCAACTGAGAATACACATTTTCCGGGGATATGACAGGCACCTGCGGATGCTCCATATCCTTCTCCACCTTGATCCTCTTGGCAGAAGACCCAGAGAGGCTGGAGCTGGAAATAGGCACTGGCTTCCGGTGAAACATCGCTGAGATGGAATCCTCCGGGCCGCAGCCTCTGCCATTCACCATGGGCCGCCTGTCTCTGTCGATATCCCTGGCTGCCGAAACTGTGTCCATCTCCTGGCATGGCCTGCTGCCCGGTGGCAGTCTCAAGTGATTGTCGAGGTTGTTGTATTGGCTTTCTGTCACTCTGTCAGTGGCCAGAGGCTTCTCCTCTGGGGAGGGTCTTGCGCCATTCTCTCTGTTTCTGCTCAACTCCGAGTCCATGCTCAGGTTGGACCCAGGCCTGCTCCCATTTTGCTGCTCTTCCTCTTCTTCCTCCTCCTCCTCTTCCTCCTCTTCTTCTTCTTCCTCCTCCTCATTATCCAATCCCTCCCTTGTGCCATTGTCCTCACTGTTTTTAAGCCCCTCTCCAGCTGAGTCTTGCCCTCCCTGCTCAGGTGAGCTCCCCATGGAGCCTGTCTTGTGCATGTGCGTCTTCATGTGGCGCTTTAGCTTGCTGGCCTGCGAACATGCATGGTCACAGAGATGGCACTTGTAGGGTCTTTCGCCAGTGTGGCTACGTCTGTGCACAATCAAGTTGCTTTGGAACTTGAAAGTCTTGCCACAGAACTCACAGGACTTGGCTTTGCCGACCTGATTTAGTGGTGATGAGGAATGGCCTCTGGACGGAACTGATGGTGGCTGTGAGGGTGTAGTTAGAAAAGGTAGAGGTTTGGAGCCAGGCTGGAAGAGAGTGGGGCTGAGAAGCCGATGCATAGGGGGTACACGGTTGGGAGAAAGAGGGGGAGTCGGACCACCGTTGTTGTTGTTGCCTGCCAATTCACGGAGACGCTGAGAGAAGCCCATGGATGGTTCAATGCCCATTGATTGATGGTTCAGCCGCATCACTCGCTCAAAAGCACTTGGATGCTGGGACAGTAGACCCATCTCCTCTGGGCCAAGGCGGTCCAGAGGATGACGAGGTGGCGGAGGGCTTACAAAGGGCGGGGTAGATGGCAAGCGGGTTTCAATGTATCCGGGTGGTGGAGGCTCTCTTAGCAGTGGGGCACCCATACGAAACAGTTGGAAAGGGTTGCTGCCATCACCCAGAAAACTGGCTAGAGGCGAACGGGGCAAGGCATCAGCCCCCAGTGGAGGAGGAAGGGCCATGCGAGGGGTAAGCGAGCAGCTAGTAGGGTGGGTGTCCAGGTAGATGCGTATCCCATGGATGTTCTGGGCATGCTGCAGCAGAAACCATGCACTGGAAAAGGGTTGCTTACAAGTGGTGCAGATGTAACTGGAGGGCTCATCTCTTCCTGGAAGACACAAAACAAGTGGATGTAATTAATATATACATATTAGCTATTGACTCTCTGATCTGGTGCGAGGGGAGGTTGAGATAGCACACTTTAATAGCTTTCCATGTCATTTGCGCATCTGTTTGTTCTCGGTGATGGCTTTAAATGTAATCAAAGCAAAGAGTCCTCTATGGTGAGGTTCATGGATCATTTCTGTTTAAAAATTAAACAGGCAACATGTGAAAGACATTTCATTGCGCTGCGGCGACAGCCATTTTATAAGATTGAATGAAAATTACATCACCCTAAGAGGGGAGACAAGAGCTCTCTGATAGCCTAGCGGGTTATCTACTGTGAGGCAGGGCCGGCTGCTCTCTAAAGCTGTGTCAAAGAGGATCTGCCTGTATGTGACTCACCCAGAATCTGAGTCACACTAGGGGGTTAGTGAGAGCAGGGAAGCTCCCAGAGGGCTGGAGCCTAATGCAGATGGCAGGTATCGCCCACAGGCCACAACGCATTGTGCTAATGCTAATGTCAGCCAGACGTTAATATAGAACTCCCCATTCAAAACCCTGACACCCCCACCTTTCACTATTTCCATATGGAGATAATTCTGTGGCAAAAGAAAGAGAAAGAGAGGATTAAGGAAGAAAGAGAATGAAAGGGAATCGCGTTGATAGGTCCATACATTGACAAAGTCAGGCACATAGTTAGCTACTGACAGTCCCCCATATACTTATATTTTTGTGATATGATATTTTCAGTAAAATTTATTTTGCAAATACATGCCAATGCTCTCATGTGCATGCTTTCACACACAAAAAAAAAGATTATTAACCATGCAAAGACATTCATGTCAGTTTTTGTTTTTTCATAATATAAAGCTCATCACATTGCATGTTAGTATGGACAGAAGTGTCATCTGAACTCATGCATTGATATAAAGATGTATTATTTTTGCATGTTCAAGAAGGCCAGTGGTTTAAAAAAAATATGATAATTTGGGGATAATATTTTTTTTTATTTTTTGGGGGGGGGAATGGAATTTGACACCATTTAATGGAGTAAAAATAATGGAGTAAATAGTCACCTTCATTTATGTAGCGCTTTTAACAATATAGACTCAAAGCAGCTTTACAGTGATGATAGAAAATTAAAGTAACATTTTTTATTTTACAGCAGCTCTAGATTAAAGTTATTGTCCAACTAAAGTTACTTTTGATTGATTTTCTTCCGTTGCAAAGATCATTATTTATTAACTTAGAGGCCGCTAACACGACAACGTTCTAACAGAAAACCCTTAACCTGCTCTGGCCGCTCATTCGCACAACAACAGTGCCCGGTGGCTCGAGAACGCAAACCTTACTTTTTTTTATCTATGCATAAGCTTTAAAAATGCAAACCTATCAAAACGCTGATGGTGTGCACATGCGTATTACATGTTTAGTCTATAGGTATGCGCGTTTGAATATATATGTGCGTAGGCATGTAGTCTTTCTTTACTAATTAAACTCAACAAATTACTTGTCTGGCCTTAACATTTTATAATACATAATTATTTATCGCTTCCGCGTAGCCATGTGAACCGGAACTTATTAAGAAGAGGATCTATGACCTCTGGAAGCATCTCTTTCAGTAGCTTAGTCAGTATAGGGTCTAACATGTTGTCGATTTAGATGATTTAACGAGTTTAGAAAATTATTCCTCTCCTATAGCAATGAATGAATAAAGTTTTTTGTCAAGGAGACTACAATGCACTGACTGATGCAATACTGTAGTAGACAATTGGATAGTTATAATTTTCTCCCTCATTTGATCAATCTTGTAATTAAAGAAGTTCATAAAGTCATTACTGCTGTGCTGCTTGGAAACTTCTGTGCTTGAAGATTTATTTTTCGTTAATTTAGCCACTGTTTCAAATAAATACCAAGGGTTTTGTTTATTTTCTTCTAATAGGGTTAAACATAAGCAGATATAGCTGTTTTTAAGGCCTCTCTGTATGCAATCGTGCTCTCTTTCCATGAAATGCGGAAAAAAATCTAGTTTTGTTTTCTTCCAAATAGAGTAAATATGTTGAGAATTTTGAAAAATAATATATAATAAAGGTAAAAAAAGTATTCTGATCCAAAACGGTTAGCAAGGGAGCCAGTGACTTTGATATGCTGAATGATCAAATTTTAAATATTTTATCATCCATGCACTTGCTACTATTTGCTGTTAAAAAAATAAGAGTTCCATATGTCCCCACAGAACCATAAGCCATTTATGGTTAAGGTGTGATATTGAGGATTTGTTAAGATCATATTTCGTTGAGAGTGGTTCTTTGCAGATTTGACTTGAGGTTTGTCCGAAAAACACCTGACTGATGCAGTGAAGAGGAAGAGAGAGGAAGACACTGGATGTGTAAGTGGTTGTGTATGACATGTCCACAGCCTGTGTTTGGTTTGGCTGGCCTTTAAATGGACACCTGGCAAGAGGGATTTTGGATGCTAAGAGAGTAACAGAGAGAGAGAAACTAAAATACACACAGGCTGTCCATTTTCATTTTGAGGCCCTGGACAGGCGCCCAAGCCTGGATACAATCAACAACGGACATATTCTGCACAAACGCTAGTTCCAAAAAAAGCCTCATTAACATCCCATATTCCTCTGATGGCTGTGCAGGACTAAACATAACATGGGATGGACAAAAAGGGTGTAATAGAGCATTCGTGCATGCACTAATATATGCATTTTGTGTGTGTGCGCCCGCGCTCTTACCCCGACATTGTGTGCTTGAGCTATTGCAATTTGCATCCTATCACATCATACAAAAAACACCATATGTTACTAAGGGACCGTGTCAGCTAACAGACAGGCAGACTTAATGACGACCAAAGACAAATTTCATCAACTTTCCAAACAAGCCAGAACGAGAGAGAGAGAGAGAGAACCCCATAGTGAACAAGTTAGGATATGCTAATGACCCATCAGAGATCCATGTCTTGTGACAGCAGCTTGTGTGGCATGATGGTGTGAAATTACCCATCAGGCACCTCAGGAACACAAATCTCCATCTGATCATGGTCCATTGGGTCCTACTGTGTGTGTGTGTGTGTGCCACACTACAGAGGCCTGGGAGGGCCATGTCACAGCAAAGCGCTCCAGCCAATAAAAGCGCTCATTATAGAATCATCGCTGTTCGCTCTGTGATTCAATTTGCAGTAATTACCGCGGTCCGCGTCCATGAAACCGTTCGCTGCGGGCCGCAGAGGTCAACTGCCAGTTAACAGAGTGTCTTTTCTCCTCTCAATGTATTCAATTGCAAGAGCCTAATAGCCTAATTTTCTTCCCTCTTGCACTTCAATAAATATTGCCGGGATTACAGGTTAAACAGCTAAATTGAGTTGTGGCTGTTATATTACAGAGCTGGCTGTTGGCGTGCATGAAGCTAACAGCTCTGCAGTAGCGTTCTCGTTGTGTTAAAACGTGCTGGGATGTCTACGTGCATGTCTTTGTATATGTGTGTGTGTGTGTATATAGGATATGTGATTAATGACAAACGTGTGTGTGTGTGTGCGCAGAGGGGGTTTTACACTAAACTTATCCACCCTCTTGGGTTTAGTATTACAAAACCTCACGGCCAATTAGTCCATCCTCAGGGACCTCCAACCTGGGTTTAGATATGTTGATTTCAACATTTTGTGGCAATTAATTTCCTTTTAAGAGCATGAATGCAGTGACAGAGAAGTGAGGAGGAGGGGCTGGAGGGTGTTTTTTAATTATCTGCGGACAAATCTGGCAGACTTGAGAGCACTGCTGTTTCATGAGGGAAACAACATTAGCGTTAGCTACTGCTGTCTCCAGCATTGCCCGACCGTGAACCAATCACTTACCGAAGCTGGACTAATGGAACAGTCATGGGATGATGTGCGAATGTGCGAAACTCGTTTGATGTTGCCGTAATGCAAGGACATATGTGTGTGGCATAATGTGCAGCTTGTTTGGTAATGTCACAACACAGGCACATATGAGCAAGTGCGAATGCGTGAAACTGTTTTGTTGGTCACATTGCAAGACGTGCATGTGTGAATCGTATTTGATGATGTCACAAGGCAAGGACATGTGTGTGCAACTCGTTTGATGATGTCACTACGCAAGGGCAATATACGCAAATGCGTGAAACTTCTGTGACAACACGAGGGCATCTACGTGTGTGCAAATACATGCAATCCCAGACTCCACGTGTACCAGATGTGGGCCGGATCTGGGCGACACTATGTGCCTGTCTGGGATGGGTTTGGTAATGACATCGCTAAGAAAAGTGCATATCCGTAAAACATGTTTGATGATGGTACAACGCAAGGACATATGAGCATGTGCAAATGGCTGAAACTCGCGTGACAGCAACATAAGGGCATCTATGTGTTTGCAGTTGCATGAAACGCATCTAAGTTTGTGCAAATTCATGCAACGTGTTCTGTAATCATATCACAGAGACAAGTTCACGTACGAATGCATGCGACTTGTTTGATGATGTCACAACGTAGAGACAAATGAGCGTGTGCAATTGCGTGATAACGCAAATTCTTCTCCTTGTGTGCAAAGACAATGTACGAATGACTTTAGATTAAATCACAATGCAAGGACATACGTGTGCATGTAAATGCAAATAACCAGTATGATGATGTCACAATTCTAAAATTGCAAAGCAACGACATATGTGCATGTGTGTGTACAACTCGGTCCTGGCAATCTCACAGCTCTGCCCCTTGAACCCGCTACATTCCTAGCTGTCGAAAGCCACAGCGGCGGATTTGCATAGAGAACAAAGGACGAGGTGATGCCATGGGGACTACGACACGCCTTCACTCCCCTCCGGACCCTCCCCTCCCATCCCAAACGTCCCCTCTGTGCACCTGTCACAAGCCTGGCTGACACCTCACACCGCAGAAACACGGGCCCTCATTAGCATGCCTCTGATCTTGGGCTCCCAGGGGCTTGTGGGGCCTCACCTCGCATCACTGATGTCTTGTTTGTGATGATCGTGGCTAATCAGGGGGCCAGACCACTATGCTAATGAGAAACACAGAGGTGCAGCATTCTGTGTAGTGCAACTCTGCTGTCTGTGCCACCAACACACTCTAGGGACTGGTGATGGGATTTGGATGCGAGTGTTTGTGTCTGAGAGAGATAAACAATATCTATGCGCTGCTATGGGGAGAGTACTGTGGAATATGTTATTTAAAAAAAACGTTTAAAGTATTACTGATTCTTTGAAGTCAATTTAAACCAGGGGTGTCCGAACTCATCCTGCGGGGGCATTGTCCTGCAGAGTTAAAGCTCCAACTTGCCTCAACACACATGCATAAAGGTTTGCCTAGTATAACAGATATGCCTAGTATATGCCTAGTAAAATCTTGATTAGCTGGTTCAGGGGTATTTATTTGGGGTTGGAGCTGAACTCTGCAGGGCAGTGGCCCTCCAGGAGCAGGATTGGACACCCCTGGTTTAGGGGCTGTGTACACGACTGTTTAAACTTTTTTCGTTTCCGCAACAACAGCATTTTGGGAGCCTGAAAACGCAAAGTTTTTGAAAAACGGTCTCTGTGTAAACAGCAAAAACGCGAATCTCTGAAGACGATGATGTCATGCACATGCATATTACGTGTTCGGTCTATAGTGTTTCATCGCCATCTAATGACCTGGCGGCAGAATACAGCATTTTTAACCGTTTGCATGGGGATCGTTTTGACAATGGTGTCGTCCGTACATGGAAAACTCAAAGGTAAAACTTCTCCGTTTTAAGCATATCGTTGTCATGTAAACGTACCCTGTTATTTCTATGCCTTTAGTGGTACCAAATGGAAATGCAAAAATATTGACTGTTTACTGACGGGTTTTCTGAACACTCCTCCCTAACTCTACTTATAACTGACTCTGCACATTGAGATTTAAAAATTTGAACACTTAATGACATACTTGAACTCGAGTTATATAGATGGTTCACTGTCTATCCTTTTCTCACTGTTTCTCTTTGTCTGTCTGAATTTCTCTCAGTCCTCATGATAGATAGACTTGATAGACTGTACATTGATTGAGCTGTGAGCCTTAACAGACCATGATATTGTGTTTGATAAATGATTATGACAAAGAAATGAATGGTTTTGGCAGGAAGATGATGAGTGGAAAGCCAGACCACGTGCTGGGGCTAAAACCACTATACCAGTTTCTTGAAGGGAGTCTGATATTTTCATGTTGAATTCCACATCCTGCAGCAAATTGTGTGTCCGTGTGTCTATCTGTTCGTGTGAGTGTATATGTATGTCTGTCTTAAAACTTTGGTGTTAACAAACAGGAATATTAATCAATAATTGTTCTTGTTTTCCACTAACAATATCTAAATGCTTAAATAAAGGTAAATTTGCTTGAGAAATAAAGTAAAAGTAAAAAAGAAAGAATAATAAAAAAGTTATAAAAAAATAAAATATCGTTTGGATGGATATATGGAGAGATGGACGGATGGATGGCTGGATGGATAGGTGCAAATGTTTGTTGACCCAACAAGGAACCAAGCTTGCTAACCACAAGCCCGGTGCTTAGTGTGAAAGCCTCTGGCAATACTGAACTAGTGATTACCGTTATCAATTTCACTTTTTACCCATAATCCTCCCGTAGTTCAGTCAGTGCTCTAGTGGATTAGAGTTATCTGTGATTCCTGGCCATAATAAGGATGGACAACTGTATATGAAAAGACTCCCATTCTACAGTGGAAAAACTGTGTGTGTAGAGAAGCCACGGAGGATAGTGGCAGGCATAGTGGTTATTGCAGGCACACACACATACATACACACACTGATGTCTCCAGTCTAAGTGAAAGCAGGCCTGTTAAAGTAACCGTTCCAATCTGTCTCCATCTGCAGGAGCACAGAGGAGGGACATCACAAACTGTGGTCTCACACCACACAACACACAAGCATATTGATGCATACACGCAAAAACACTTTCATACCCACAGTCACACCTACACATACGAAAACAAATAAACGTATATTTTCTCAGCCATTGTCACAAACCAGAAAAAAACTAAAGAAAAGAAAAGAAAAAGAACACCTTGACCCCCATAATAAATCCATCCAAACCCGCTAACACACAACACCCATTCAGCAGTTTGGGTTAAGGCCAATTCTCATGGCCTGCACTGCAAAGAAAAGAAAATCTGAGCAGTATTTCTTGCCTTGTTTTCTGGTACAAATGTACAAACAAGATACATTTTTATTATTTACTGTAGATGTACTGTAGTATTAACTCTTTAATGCATGAATGTTTCGCCAATCATTATTACATATTCGGGTCTTTAGCGACCCAGATCTATCTCTAACTGATCTCTAAACTCTCCTGATATTTTAATAATATAAAACAGATGTTTTAAACCATCATCACTGTCCTCGTCAGAGCTCATTTCCAAGTACATTCAGCATCTGGCTTGTGTTCGCCATCTCAAACATATTCTCAAAGCTATCATATCAAAGTCAATATTTTGATAATGAACAGCGTCTTCATCGGATCCAGCATTAAGTGGCAGTGACACTATTGCGTTCAGTACTTGATCTATAGTAAATCACCGAGCCATTTCAACTTTTGCTGATGATACTTCCTATTCTTTTGTTTTCTGCCTGCGGTAACTATGAGTGAACATTGTCATTGATGAACTATGAGTCATCATTGAGGAATAAAGGTGAATTGCACTTAGTTATTAAGTCATCAGAGATTAAATCATTTTTGTTCAGGGAAAAAACATGCACTATTACATACCTTAGGTCGCTAAGGTAATAACAAAAATTATTAGAAAACAGACTTAACAGGGTAGTGAACGATAAAGACCCGAGGAATGCGTTTCATGTTAATGATAAGGGTTAAGGGTTAATGATCCACTTGTACCTTTTTTGTTTTGTTTTGCACAGGCTAATATGACATTCCTCTGGGACTTATATTGACACCTAGTGGTGTGGATGCAAGCAACATTTTTCAGTTAATGATGCCATTGTAATAATGCATTATTCAGAGTTTTCAGTGTAAAAGTAAATTTAACTTGATTTAAAGATCTTAAAACAAGACAAAAATACTTTTTTGCAGTGCACATGAGCCTCATACCTATCCTATTCCTATCCATAATGACACACCCACATCAGCCTTCTTCTTCCTCCTGCAACGCTTACTGCCAGTCTCATGAAGAAACAGGCCAGCCAAGGGTAGCGTAACCATCTAAATGAAAACACATGCCACCCTAGAGTGCCCTGTCATCATCTGATACTGCCAGAGCGAAGACGTCCTACGGCGCAGACGGGAAAGGACAGTGAAAAACAACTGGAAAGACTTCTCTGTCAGTAAGAGCTACGACTCTTGGCTCGGTGAGAACAGAGAGAAGTGCATTAGCACAGCGTTTTGTGGCATTGCAACTAGTCTGAATCATAGCTTGGAGTGTGCGTCACTGTGTTAAGATCTGGCTGGCGTGAAAAGGCCGTTCAAGAAGAGCTGCAGGATCTTGATGGATGACACTGGTGCTTGCGGCTGAAGGGAGACGCGGAAAAGCCAGCGGGGTGGAGAGAAAAAAGCAAATAGGGGGACAGCGAGGGACCAGTTCAAAGCAAACATTGCTCCATGTCATCGCAATCGTACCCTGGATCACAATCAAAATCTCCCAGCCGTATATCTAGCGGTTTGCGCTAATAGCTAATCTCTGTATGTTTGACATGAGACGGAATGAAAATAGCCTTGCGTTAGTTAAGTTGTTACTTTGAAATAGTTTTGCCTTTTAGATGCTTTTAAATCCTTTCCATTTGACATGTTTTTAGAAGTAAAGATCGATAAAAAAAAAATCCGTTAGCATACTCATTCATCTCTGTTTGGCTGTCGCAGGACTTCCCAGAAGTGCACAGTTTGAATTCTGACATTTTGCTCGTGGCCGCTCAGTTCTGGCCACAAACTTTTTTATTAAACGTTAAATCTGACTACGCTTAGAAAAAAAAAGATTTTCTTCAGGTTTTTTTTAATCGTATTTCAGTACAAATATCTAAACATTCTTACATGATGATACAATTACATGAAAAGCAAAATCACATAATATAAGTCTTGGTTTCTGAAAAATTTATCATAATTAAGTGACTTCACACTTAAAACAAAAAAAAAATTCTGCAAAATAAAAATGTTTTCCTTTTAATTTAAAGGATAGTTCACCCAAAAATGAAAATTCTGTTCGGAACTATTTGTTACCCATATTCTTCAAAATATCTTCTTTTGTGTTCAGCAGAGGAAAGAAACTTACAGGTACAGGTTTGGAACAACTTGAGGGTGAGTAAATTATGACAGAATTTTCATTTTTGGATTAACTATCCCTTTGGGTATAAAAGATATTTTCTTGTTTTAACCATAAACTCACTTTATCTTGATCTTTTTTTTCTTTTTCTGTTTTTCATGCTGGGACTAGCATGGGATGCTAGTTGCAGGTTTGCTTGTCTCCAGCAAGACCAGTACCATCACCAGCATAAACCAGCCTGGGCCAACATCAAATTGTGGATTTTTCATGTGTGTGAGCAAGGGATGCAGAAAAGAGCAGAGAGCTATCCCGTATGTGAAATAATTGCCCTGGTATTTTTTTGGATTACGTCTACTATAATGGTCCCCAGCTGGGCCCAGGCTTCTATACCCATTTAAAGCTCACTGTAAAAAATCCCCAGGCCCTCAGCGCGCCTTCCCAAACAATCAGAGCCCTGTAAAACAGCTCCTTCGATACCTCATGTGCCGGGATCTGCGACACATGCCACTTCTGTTGCGCTCAGCAGGACCAACGCTGCAGCGCTACGACTGGTGCAAGAATCAGTGAGTACCCAGAATCCCTAGCACATACACAGGTGACCACAAACTCAGATGCCAAATCAAAAGCATGTAGTTCAAGACTAAAGCTGTGGCTGCATAATGTATGCTAAATTGTGTGCAATATTCAAATTAGCATGTTTCAAATCATAAAAAAAAAAATAGTGCCTCGATGATGTTTTAGATTAAGATTTACACTATTTTCAGAATACTATTTTACATAAACCATGCATTAATACCAGTACAATAATCATTAAGCATACAATGATCGTCTTAAGGGACAGCAGCACCAGATTATCCCAATATTAACCCATTTAGAAGCACTATTTCTTGAAAAGCATAATTGCTTTTAAAGATGGCAAGCCATTTTGTCTAATCATTTTTATTATAAATTTTTTGGTAACATTCTAGTTTAGGGTCCAATTTTCACTATCAACTAGCTAGTTAGCATGCATATTACTAGGATATTGTCTGTTTATTAGCACTTATAAAGCACATATCAATGTCTTATTCTGCATGACCATATTCTACATCCCTTAATCCAACCCAATACATAAACTTACAACTATTAATAAGAAGTAATTAGGAGTTTATTGAGGCAAAAGTCGTAGTTAATAGTGAGAATTGGACCCTAAACTAAAGTGTGACCCTTTTGTTTTGTGCATTTAACATGTAAATACATTTATAACATGTATACACAATTAGTTCTAATTTTTACTTTGAAAATTAAATACATTCTATTTACCTCACTACAAATATTATGTGTATTATAATTGTTATTTATACTTAAATACCACGTTAATACACTTTTTTTTCAGACCACACACACGCACAAACACAAATGAATCTATCAATACTAGATATTGTTTATATTGGGTATTTATTGTGGACTCTTTTATCTTCCTTTAGATTTGAAGTTTAGATTAAGCGCTACATGTTCAGAATGGAGTAGGACTATGCTGTACTGTAGCTTATGTTTTTAAATATAATGTTAAACATAACTTTTTTGCATTTAACATGCATATACACTAAAATACATTATAATAATGTAAGACAATGTTTTACCAATGTTAATGTCTTTTAACAATGTAGATTGACAAAATCTACAGACAAAACTTTCTGTTTATCTCAAGGCAAATGTCCATATCTGCATTATAATTGTTATTTATACTTATTACCGCATGTTTACCCAACTTTGTTTCAGACCACACACACAAACGTGCCTAATACCCAACTTAATATTAAAATCCATTGTTATAACTCTCTGAGCTTTTTCTAGGACTAACCAGCATCCCAGAAGTCCCTCCTCTATTATTTATGAGATTTTTTTTAGTCAGACAGTAGACCTTTGTTCTCTTACATCTTTCCTACTGTGCATTATAAATATTGTGAGACCTAAATGAACCGGTACAATTGATCTTACATACACTTTCCATCCATGTACTACTTTTAGAAATATGCAAATTTCAAAGAGAAGTTTTGTATCTACAGTTATACTCTGATTGACAACGTCGACGGTTAACCGATTCATGCCAGTCATATTCGCGAGAACAAATGTTAAAAGAGAGAGTGCCGATTTCTCCGTGGTGTGTCATCTCGCCCTCAGCCCTCTTCATCCTCTGCTGGGGGAGATCAGCTTCTCCCAGGGCTGTTTTCACAATGATGCGTTTTCAGCTTTTTTGGCACAGCTCCCCGCATAGCTTATGGTTAAGAACAGTCTTTCATCTAGCCAATGCCTTCAGCAAACATACCGGGAGGGCCACATCTGCCGCACACTACATGCAAGAACAAGCCTTACTGGCATGAATAAAAACTGATAAGATCCAGGGTTTATTCATTCAGTGGGATGCCAGGGAGGGTTTAATGCTGAATTATCATGGCGGCTCTCATCCTACAAAATCTCGGACTGTAATATCATCAACCACTATCAACAGGACAGAGCAGCCCCTTCCCCTTATTTTGGAGTACTAGACTCTTGTTCAAGTACTTTGTGCTGATTTCTGAGATGGGAACGGACCAAAATGACAGCTAATGAAAAAAAAAAAAAAACGTGCTGTGATAATCTCACACTAAGACATTCAACTGTATATTCCCAGTAAAGTATGCCAGAACGCAGTAGTTTGCTGCAAAAGCGACCTGCAAGAATTGCAAACTGCATTACTTGATTTGAATTATTCCTTTAATGTATGCAAGGGATTGTCCACCCAAAAATGAAAAACCTCTCTTCATTTACTCACCCTCATGCCATCCCAGAATGAGACTTTGTTTCTTCAGATGAACACAAATTGAGATTTAAAAAAAAATATTCCCTCTCTGTGATGCTTCAAAACCACGCAAAGGGAACACGCCGGAAATCCACACAACCACAGTTGATAAATCAATGTGAAAAGAGAGATGTGTGTAAGAAAAATGCTAATATTTTGCCAGCATTTTCTTTTGAAAAGTTTCCAGCCACCGCCAGCATTTTTTATAATTTTCACAAAAATGACATGGCCCCCAGAATATTTGGTTGTATGAATATCTGAACATGCCATATATCAAAATAAAGAACAGAGCCTCTGCTTTACGCATTCTTTTTTTTAATCAACACGAATGTGGAAAAGTTTCATAAAAAGCAACATTTTAAACAAGCTGAGAAAATCAAGTTTTATTCTTCTTCAAAGATTACAAAGTGCATAAGCAATGCTTTTATTGCTTTTTTCTGCTTTTTTTTGCCTCTGTTTTGATTAGGAGATTCAGTCAGTACTCTTTCGGAAGTTGCGTAATAGCGCCCCCTACCGTATAACAGTGAAAAAACTGAAAATTGTTTCACGACAACGTCCTGACTTTTACATCAAACAAACGCACATACTGTATGACAGTTATCTGGAATATAAATGTAAAAGGTTACACTTTATTTCGGTTCAATTTAGACACTGCTATGTAACTTTGCAACTACATGTCAAATAACTCAGAGTATTGGTAGACTGTTGTAGACTGTTATGGTTAGGTGTTAGGGTTCGGTTAGTAGAATAAATTTACATGTAGTTGCAAAGTTACTTAAAGTCAGTAGAATGTCTAAAGTGGACCATTGGAATAAAGTGTAACCGTTTAAAATACAAGTATTGTTCTCACACACCTCGTTCACTTGAGAAGACATTTATTCGTCAACTGGGGTTGTGTGGATTACAGTAATGTTTGCTTTGTGTGGTTTTTGAAGCGTCAACTTTGAATGTCGCGTACACTTGCATTAAACGGACACACATGGATTATTTTTCTAAAAATCATCTGAAGAAAGAAAGTAATCCAGGATGGCATGAGGGTGAGTAAGTGATCAGAGAATTTTCATTTATGGGTGGAGTATGCTAAAAAAAACACAGACAGTATGTGCAAACAAACAACATTGCTCATTCCCATGCAGGGAATTCCCACATTATTGCAGAACCGGGATTAATATACTGTGAAAATACAGACGGACTGAGAAACAAAAGTAAAATCTCCTTTAAAAGCCCTACTTTTACGGTGCCACCCAGCAGGACTCCACACACAATGACAGAAATTTGCCACCAAACTCTGACACTAAACCACAGCAATGGTAAAAAACTGCTGTTTACTGCAGTTAATTCAGTGCAGTCAACAAGATCTCGTCTTGATAATGACACTGTTTTTATTAACATCCTTTCAAATGTTCACAGACTCTGAGATTTTCTAAACTAAACACATAAAATTTTTGTTGTCAATAAACTGTGCCACGTGGAAGATGACATTAAAGTAGATAGATTGCACATGTTGCAGGTTTGAGAGAGTCTTCTCCTCTGGGCAGCAGCGTGCATGCGTGCGTGTGTGTGTGTGTGTGTGTGTGTGTGTGTGTGTGTGGCTTGGCTGCCTGACTGTGACACTGTAGTCAGTGTTTGGCAAATAACTCTCCACGCAAACGCTTTCTCACCCTGCAGTGCCAAGTCTATTGTAATGTCTTACTGGTAGAGACATCCTAATGTCAGGTGAATAAATGGGAAAGATAAATAAAATGCATTAAGACTTGTCTGTTTTACTTAAACGAATAGATGTGACAGTGACAGTTTAGACCAGCATAAGATGAGTCTTACTAGGGGACTTACTAGCTGTTCAGACTGGAAGACCAGATAATGACAGGCTGAGAGATCAATAAAAGCTGCACAATATTGAAAAAAATGTCATTGCGAATATCTGCATTTTATTTTGCGAAATTAAAGAATTTGGAAAGAATGAATCATTCTGGGGTGATTTTTTACTATTTATTTTTTAGTTTTTACTCATTAATGGGGGGGGGGGGGGGGGGGGGATAACTCTCTTTCAGTCACCATAATGTGAACAGAATAAAAAATAAAAAATAAAAATAAAAACTCTCCACTTCAGTTTTGCATATAGGTCACATTCCCACTGTTTTGATCCACTCAATATGACTAAAAAATTATATTATTTATTTTATAACAAAACATTTATTTTGATAATTATAATTATTTTATTGTGAATAAAATTAAGTAAAATATTAAAGTCCCCATGTAGTCAATCATTTTATCCCTTAAAACCAAAATGACATACAGTATGTGAAAGTTTTTTCCTTGAAAAAAAAATATTCATGCCTGAAATAGCTTTAATGTAACTCTACACCCTTGCCTGATTTAGTATACGCGGTTCTATGAATGTGGAAATGAGCCCCGCCTCCACTCACTCACACCAGCTCAGAGATCCACTCGTTGACGATATGTAGTGAAAATTTAAAACAAATAGGCTAATTCTAAAATTACAACTAAATTATTCCAAATGAAACTGAACTATAAAATTACAGTACAACAATATTTCTTATATTACAAATATTCAACCATCGTGCTTTTATTTTATTATTTTGCCAATGATAAGCTCTGTGGGTTTCAGAGTGAAGCGCGGCACTGTGTTCATATGCACACATTCAGCTCATTATACGTTATTTCAGCGTCTCGTGGTTCATTTACTGTAAACCGAGCTGCACGCATGTAAAGTGAAAAAGTGAAAGTGAAAGTGACATATGAAGGCCAAGAATAGTAATCCATACTCTTTTTCTCTGCATTTAACCCATCCAAGTTAGTGCACACACATTAGGAGTAGTGAGTAGTGAACACTCACACACTGCAAACTGTGGACAGACACACACCCGGAGCAGTTGGCTGCGGCGCCCATGGAGCGATTGGGGGTTCGGTGCCTCATTCAAGGGCACCTGCTGGTATTGAGAATCAAACCCGCAACCTTCGGGTTACCAATCTCTAACCATAAATCATATCACAATATTGATTTAATTACAATATATCATGCCAGGCTAGAGACCAGCTTAAAGCATTAGTTCACTTCAGAATAAAAATTTCCTGATAATTTACACACTTTTGAGGAAAACATTTCAGGATTTTTCTCCATATAGTGGACTTCACCGGGAATCAACGGGTTGAAGGTCCAAATTGCAGTTTCGGTGCAGCTTCGGTCTCTACACGATCCGTGTAGGAATAAGGGTCTTATCTAGCCAAACCATCTGTCATTTTCAAAAAAAAAAGAAACATTTACCGTATTTTCCAGACTATAAGTCGCTCCGGATTATAAGTCGTATCAGTCAAAAATTATCAGGGAATTTTAATTCTGAAGTGAACTCATCCTTTAAACCAGCAAAGACCAGCAAACCAGCGTTATAAGGTTTTGAAATAGAGCTGCAGTGCAAATTACATGCAACGTTTATGAACCACTGTCATGTTATCTCACCATCCTTGCAATTTCTTCTTAAATATTTCACTTGAATCCAATCATGGATAATTTGACAAAAGAGCGATAGTGAGACAGAGAGGAAGAGGGGGGAAAAAAGTGTTACACATCTGGTCAACACCATCGGCACATGTTGAAATTTAGTGGCGACGCTCACAGTCCAAATTAGTGGCGAGTTTTATTCCCTGCTGTGGAAGGAAAAATATCAAATCTGCTGCCATATGACTACAATAAAGTGGTATGTGGAGCGTTTGATGCCTTCATGTGGGAGACTTTAACTCTTTCCAGGGCTCAGCGTGGAGCGCACATGCAGCGCTGTCCTGCTCTATAATGCGTCCAACATGGACCAGGTTGACCCCTGCCGGCAGACAGCACCAATCAGACTGCGAAGGGGTGGTCTCATTTGGACAGATCCCAAAATATAAGCAGGCCTGAAATCCCAGAGGCTCTAACCACAGGCACCCTGCAACAGAAATGCTGGCATAGCATACTGTAGCATGGGTGTTGCAAGGGATCATGGGTATGGTTTTTGTTAAGTGCCAGGCATCATGGCTTTGCATTTTGCTGGTCAGAGAGACTGAAATTGGTACTGTCCATCAAACACAATAGAGAGATCTAAGACCAGATCTGAGATTTGATGGCTTGTAGATCAGCAAAAAGATGAAGTGTATAATTGTTTTGATGATTAAATATTTTATTCTTCCTTGACATATTAAATAGGACATTTATAGCACTGTAAAAAAAAAATCGAAAAATTGTGGAAATTGGCTCAATAAATGACTTCCAAATAATGATCGCCATGCAAAAAGATGCATTGTTCTAATCATAGCTTAAGGTCTTCTCTTAAAATGATTAATAAGAATTAATGCATTCATTGGTTTGATGATCGTGTTTGCTTGGTTACCACATCATTATCTGAGCCAATAGTTTTATTTTCCTCATATCATATATATATGTCTGAAGTACGGTTTGATCAACTTCTGAGATGTAATTTGTATTAGATTGGCCTCTTTCGGGGCTTATTGCCTTTTAACAACAAGCACGTCAAGCTCGTGATTTTCTTATTCATCTCTTCATTTTATTTTTAGCGCTTGTATTAGTAACTGAAAAGCTGGATATTTACATTCCATGAAATAAACGATCAAGGCAAGCAAAATCTACATTGACTGACACAAGTCTCATCCTCATTACTCAGTAACTTCTGTTCTGTCACTTGCCCGATGTGGTGGAGGGGCACTTTGTTTTTCACTTTGATTTATGTTTTTCATTATTTATTTATTTTGTAATTTTGGCACAGTGAGAAAAAAATTGGACCAATAACATGGTTTGGTAAACTACAGTATATTTTTTTCAATGGCTCAACATATTATTTCTGATTGAACCAATGTTAACAGACTGTTGCCACAATTGATACAATTCCATTCACAGAAATTCAATTAGGGCAATTAAAAATGTAGATGTGACTATAAAATTTTGAGTTGGAGAGGTCTGATATTTTTTCAAAGTGAGGTTGATTCCCTGGAAATGATGAATACTGGGTGGGGCTATCTGTTTATTGGCCAATTGGAAAGGGGAGAAACCTGTTTCTCTATTTGGTTGTTTTTTAAATACATACATTCAAATTCATCTTTATCCTCCTTGAGGAAGTGTACATTTCAATATGGTTTTTTTTATTTCAATTTTAAATCAACCCTTACAATAAGTACTGTGGTGGAGTTTGACATACCATGGTACTGTATGTGCCTTGTTTTTACAAATAGTACCATGGTATGTCCAAAAATGATGGTTATACAATTTTTTGCCTCTGTCAGTGAAATTACATAATCTGTATTTTAAATTAGTTCATATATTGTCTGTAAAAAAAAAAAAAGATGTACTGGTTTTAGTTTGAATTTGACTTGAGATTTATTGCTGTTGAATTTGCTGAACTGAAAATTAACTGATCTTAATCTACAACAGCGTACTCAACTGATATGTGGCGACACAAAAATGGGTCGCAGATCTGTTCGGATAAGATTGCAGACAGCAGAAGAAAAACAATGCTAAATGCTAAATAATAAAATGCAATTACTTATAAATGGCTAGTCAAAAAAAAAAAAAAAAAAGTTTTAAAAGGGGGAAAAAATGAGGACAGGTTGTGTGACATGCTCTTATCCCCGAAACCCATGAACAAAACTATGCACGGCAAAAGAAAATATGACTGGGGCGACATTAAAATACATAAAAGAGGATAAAGAGGATAAAATAAATATGATTTGTGTGACCACAATGTGTTTTTAGCAGTGAATTATTGGCTGCCAAGAGCATGGAACTATCAAAATTCAATTTACATTCATAAAACAAACACCAAAACTATAAAGACTGTAAATCACTGTTCTGTGGTTGCTTATGCATTTATAAAATTGTCCATTTTTGGTATCACTTTATTTTACACTGTGATTGGTACACGTTACATGTAGTTACTATAGTAATAACTTCAAATTATGCATAATTACATGCAACTAACCCTAAACCAAACCAATCCTAATCCTAATCCTATAGTAAGTACATGTAGTTAATTGATACATCTCAGTACTTAATGAAATGCACAATTACACTGTAATAAGGACATATTTTTATTTTAAGTTTAACAGAATTACGTCTATTAAGCAATTGTGCCCAATGTATAATATGGGTCCAGAGACAAAACCATTTGAGAACCAAAAAATTTGAATAATGAAACAGTTTTGGAGATGTATGTTGAGGTCTTGTGGTCAAGGATAAGGATAAGCTCAACTTCCTTTATGGTGTGAGAAAACATTGTATCTGTCTGCACTGCTGGATCTGTGGTCAATTTTGCAAAAAGATGTACAGAAACTAAAACCTCTTGATGATTTTTACTTGTTTAAAATGCCTGTATTTGAGTACTTGAGAAAGCACCTTTACGGGTATTCAAAAGCTGATCCTTGAGCTTGCTGAAGACACTGTGCATTTAAAAAATTGCTCTGAACTTCAAAAACATGTCTTCTCTTTTAACTACAGAATTCAGAAGGGCTGTTTTCACATGCCAGAAAATTAGCAAGAGTTTGGACCTAAAAAAGAGGAAAAAGGACTGTGAAACTGACTCATCAAATTCACTTTCTATTCTGCTTCAGTCCCTGACACACACACACACACACACACACACACACACACACACACACACACACACACACACACACACACACACACACACACACACACACACACACACACACACACACACACACACACACACACACACACACACACACACAGTCTAAAACAGCCACTGTAACCCCTAATCACAACCCCGAAGGCTGGACATCAAATGCTGCAACGTTGAAAACAGATGATCAGAGGTAATTAACGCAGTTTCATATGCAAATTTAATTAATGCAAAACTACAAAGTCATTATGCAAATGGTGTCTTCTTGAGCCGCTGTGCAAATATTCATCACTTGGAACAGGGATCAGTCTCCTCATCTTTAGAAACTCTCTCACAACACACACACACACTCTCTCTCTCACACACACACACACGGTTCTCTTAGGATGATGTATGAATAGTGTATTTATTTTAAACTTCTTTCCATTGATACCAGACTGGGGCCATCAGAGCAGACAGCTGAGAGGCAGGAAGACACGATTTGGCACAGGAGTGAGACAATGAGACTGTTAGACCGGCACGGTATGAATATTCATGACACTGATTACTTTCCATGATTAAAGCCTACTCTAATATTTAAATGAGCGCATGCTAGGTGATTAGAGGAGCGGTGGAAAGGACAAGCGCACGATGCGGTATACAACTTTCTCCAGCGTTCGTGGAGTATGATTAGCTAGATAGTTCAGAGATTGATTAGAAACTAAGGGCAGTTTCAGATATGAGGGAAAAGATTTGAAAATAGCATGAATGATGATGGTACACACTTGACGGCGGAATCCTATCAAAAACAGCAGGTAATGGGCACTTCCCATGAATAGGATAGAAATTGATGTATAAATCCCATATATTTTTTTTCTGAGAACTACTAGATGCTTTAAATAAACTATTATCTAGCATAAAATAAACCTAGCATGAAAAAGAGCTAGTTTAAACACTTGAACTCTCTATGTTAGAGGAACAGAGAGAAATGGACATGTGTTTATTTGACTATATGAAGTAACGCCATTTAAAAATGGTAAAAAATGTATAAATAAATAATGGTTGTTTAAGCTTTTGCTATTTTTGGTACTTTGCTCCATTGCTTTTCTTCCATAGAACACAAAAAGAGATGTTTAGCAGACTGTTCATGCTGCTCTTTTCCATATAATGAAAGTGAATTGGGGTTGTTGAGCTCTAACGTCTTTGGAATTTAATACAAATGCACAATTAAAACTCATTAGTGATACAAAAAAAAAAAAGAAGACAGAGAATGTATGTTTGTTTTTACTCTGGAATCAGATTTATAACCGTAATGTAAACTATAGATTTGAGAGCTGCAGTGGAGTGGAAGATTTCTAAATGTTTTACTAGTTTTTTTTTTTACTATTCGTTTAACAAATCTCAACAGACACACTTATCTTAAATCACATTTGAACTGAAGTGGCATTTTCAGCATCATCATAATATCTCCAGATGAGATGAGAAGGGGTTAACGCTTGGCGTTTTGGCCCACAGCATGAATGAATTTTGCCTCTAGGCGACCATAGCTCCCATATTGTATTTAATTAGCCCCATTAAATATAATCTAATTTGGCTAAAACTTTAAGACAGTTAAGTGGCAATCTAAGGTGTTGAGCAAAGCTTTCATGCTCTGGAAATATTAAATTCAAGCCCAAAGCACCTTCCTGCCTTGCATTTCTGTGGATAACCTTGACGACTTCTGTCAACGAAGCAAAACTAAAGCTGAAGTTGTTCAGTAAAAAGTTCAGATAATATAAAAAAAAAATTCTGTGCTTTAAAAAGGCAAATTCAAACAAATACAGAAAACTAATAAAAGAGAAGAAGAAAAAAAACTCTTGACGAAGCTGAAGTCTGGGTCCTGCTGACTTTGTCTCTATTTGTCATATATTCTGACTAGCAAGTGAAGCATTTCCTTGTCCAGGCTGTGTGTGTGTGTGTGTGTGTGTGTGTGTGTGTGTGTGTGTGTGTGTGTGTGTGTGTGTGTGTGTGTGTGTGTGTGTGTGTGTGTGTGTGTGTGTGTGTGTGTGTGTGTGTGTGTGTGTGTGTGTGTGTGTGTGTGTGTGTGCGGAGAGGAGGGTGGGCGGCACTGTGGTGGAAGATAACATGTGGCCCCTCCAGGCCCCGCGCGCTAAACTGAGTCTTTAACCCTCGGAATAAGGAATCTTCTTCATTAATCCCCACACTATGTCTCTTAGCACTTGAATTTTAATGGGCTTTCTTAGCCTTTTTTTTCTTTCTTTCCTTAATACGGTGATATTTCCCCCAAACACGTCGGGTGAGGATTTCTGGAGTTTGTACCTCTTAGAGAATTGGTTTCAGCTGCTGGCGCACTCAGGGCTGTTATGTTTCACTTAAAGATGAGAGAAAGAGAGAGAGAAAGAAAGAGAGAGAGAGAGAGAGAGAGAGAGAGAGAGAGAGAGAGAGAGAGAGAGAGAGATGCTGCGTCTTGCTCTAATAAAATCATGCAAGGGGTGTTAATCCCTCTTGAAGGCCCGAGTCAAAAGAAAAGGACCTTTTGAGAGAAGCGATCCAGTCAGAACCGGTGAACAGTATGTGTGTGTTCATAAATATCTGTGTGTGTTTGTGTTGTAATAAGCAGAAGTAAAGACCCGGGTATTTCTTCATTTTCATTCGAGCGCAGTTTTCAAGGTATACTTGCAAAGGTATACATGCGCAGTACAATTGCTTTTTTTATACCCTAACCGACATTAGAGGGCAGCACTGAGTCGTGTTCTTTACAGGGCATTTGCTCAGAAGGATAGAAGAAGAAGAATAGTTGCGTATCTGCCATTGTGTGGAAAGTTTAGAACAAAACAAAAAAGCGATGGAGAAGGGTATACTGCTTTGTTTACTTCTTTAGTATCGCTCTTTACAAACTCTTCTTCGACTACTGAACAGTACATCACAACTGTGCGTATCGCCAACTAGCGGTCTCTTCTGTCTCAACGTTCACCGTGAGCAACGGTTGCCTTAAAATTATTCAGTAAATAAACGTAATGCTTAATTGAAAAAAATTAAGTTATGTGACCTTGACAATTCCACATTACTTAATTTTTTCCAATTAAGTTTATTTACTTAATAATTTTAAGGCAACTGGTTTCCTCAATTTTTTGATCACTTTTTACAATGACGAAAATTACATCACATGGACAGTGCGTGGACCGCTTAAGCATTTAAAACTACTTAAATAAATATTCACCAAAAAAAATTTGTGCAATTTTATCATCATTTACTAACCCTCATTTAATTCCAGTCACAATTTTATAACATGTCCCAATGTTATAATTATTATTATTCCAAAAGGGAATGTAAGGCTGAATATCTGAGCTACTCTTTTTCATAAAACCAAAATGGATGGGGATTTATACTTGTCAAACTCCAAAAAGGTCTAAAAAGCAGTATAAAGGTACTCTTATGGAACTATTTCGTAAAAGTTAGCATGAAACAGAAGTTGTGATAGCCTTTTCTAACCTATTATTATGAAGTAATAGGCTTCTTGAGCAAGAATAAAATGTGGGGCAAGACTTGATTTTGTCCATTGGGAATTGATTTGTGGTTTGCTACTGGTGGATCTCATGTGAGTGACAGGTTGCCCCGCCCTCGCGCCAGTAAACGCATCATCAGAGAAGAGAAGTCGTTGCAAGAGGAAGAGGAAGCTACTTTGCTTAAAGATTACAAGAGCATATGATTTAATAATGAGCGCGGATAAATAATTTATAATAACTATTGCAATATTCTCTACAAAACAAGAATTGTCAAATTTGATTTCATGTTGATTTAAGTCGTACAATAGCTTTGTGAGAAGAACAGATACAAATTTATTATTTTGTTATTGACCGAAAAATCTTTTTCTCTTCCAGAGCTCACAAATCTCAAACGAGATCATTTGTATGATTACCGGTAGGTGGTTGTTTTCGATTTAAAAATGGCACCTTTAACCCATAACCATCATCTTACTATGTACTGTAAAATCAGAAGAAGCCTCAACAGCGAAAAGGTTCTTGACCAGAAAATACTTTTTTTTGTTGGTTCTTTAAGAGTGTTACCCATTTCAAGAATATAACTAAGAGTCTTTGTGTGTTTGTAACTTCACAGACTTCTCTCTCCTGCCAAGCTTCAGACTATTAAACCTCCCCCTCCTCCAGCTCTCAGTGTTAAAACACCTACCTGTTGGGACGCCCTCCTGCTTGGGGCAGATTCCTCTGGCGGGCGTCAGTCGTTTCACCTCCTCCTCCTCTGCTGGTGTGACCTGGATCCCAACCTCCACGGGCCCAGACCTCCGGCACACTTCCACCCGCGGGGGTCTGGGGGACGGGGAGCCGCCGGGGTCGGTCGGTTTGTCGAAACAGACGCTGGGTCCGGGACACAGTCTCCTCTTGTGCTCGATAAACACTAGAATATCTCCCAGGGGGAAGTTGGTTTGACATTGACCGCAGGTCAGCAGGTCACTCTCTCCGGCTCCGCCCACAGAGCCGTCCGATGGGCACTGGTCCACCCCTGCGTCATGATCTGGCCCAGCTGAGGTGCGAAACACAGAGGGGGGGGGGGGGGGGGGGGTATCAATCAGTGCACAGTGCATAATAATAATAATATATGGCCTGTAATAATCAATTTTGAGATGCAAATACTGTAACTGTAGAGATAAAAGTCTTTCAATGTGTTTCTGTCTGTTTGAATCAATTAGAATTTTGTTTTCATTGGCTATTTCTCTTTTTTTATATATATTTTCCAATCCGTTTTATTTATTATTGATAAAATCCATATATCCATTTCTAAGTTCATGTTTTGGTCATCTGAATCTTGGATTTAAATTAAGTTTCAACTTTACGCCTCAAGTCAGTAACAAATTATAAATAAAGGAAATCATCAAAGATGTTTCTATATATATATATATATATATATATATATATATGTGTGTGTGTGTATAGACTTCAGATGCAAAAGCCTATAAGTGCCATCTGAAATTTTCTTCTAAAATAATTTTTTATCAAGCTCGTATATTTAAGTTCAGTAATTTCACTTTAATGACAATTAATATGTAATTTTCATTGCCATTAAAGTAAAATAACTGAAAATAAACATACAAGCTTGATACAAATGATCATTCTAGAAGAAAATTTAACTTAGAGGCTTTTGCATCTGAAGTCATATATAGGCTATTTATTTATTTATTTATATATAATCAATATATATACAAAGTCTGTCATTTAGGATTTGCAAGATTTGCTGCTAGCGACAAGTGTGACTAACTATGTGAACAACATTCATTGTTTGGCAAGTGCAGGTGAACATTATTTGATTTCCAAAAGATGTCAGAAGTTCCCCAACGGTAACCACATTCAAGTCCGGACTGAAAATATCTGTTTGCATTCTCAAATTAACCACTGTGCTGAAATTTTTACTGATCCTGAGTTGAACCTGAGTAGATATCATACATATCCAACACTATATTGTAGGTCTTCAGAAATCATTCCATAGCTTTTGTGGGGAACTTATAACAGTTATTTAGGATGTTCACTGAAATTCATGTTCTCTACTTCAGCTGTATGTAAATCATATTTGATTGAAGAAAATACTTTCAGTGAATTGCAACTTAAATTGCTGTCTTGTTTGTCACAAAAAGCTATATGAATTCAGAAGACCGAATTGACAACTTTTATGCCACTTTTTTCGTCATTTATGAGGGTTGACAGTGAATAGTCATTTTATGGAAAAGAGCTCCTTGAATATTCTTCAAAAATACTCCTTTTGATTTATAAATTTTTTGCATAAACTTTTACATGTCTTTTATATCTCTCTTTATAGCTCTTTTTTCTTTATTACGACTGTGTAAATAATTTTGAATGAACATTGTGTTCTATATAAAATGTGGAATATTATAAATAATTGCCTTGCCTTCAATAGTCTGACTTTAAAATAGTTGGTTTGAATAATTAAAGTACCTGTCAGGTTTCTAAATGACAAATTGCTATTGTAAGTGATTTTTGCTCTTCAGTTATTGTGAGTTGCAAATCAGTTGCTTTTTTTTTTGTCTGGCTATCAAACTGGTCCAGACATGATTAACTTGCCTGTTGGGGAATTGCATGTACTGTAGACTCTACACACAGAAGACGACAAATTAGTTATTTTAAACGACTTCATGGACCAAAATGTTCACATTTGCAAGCTACCCTCACAAATCACTGAGTGTCTAAAAAGAGAAACGGACAGAATCTGTTAATAAAAATTACATGATCAATAAGTTATGACATGTTTATTTGCATTGCTTTAACTCATAAAAACAAGTTACCCAATTTGCAACGTTATACAAGATTCAAATAATTTTTAAGTCAGTTTAATGTAATTTAAGTTGACACAACTTAAACATCCAAGTTGATTGTACTTAAAAAATGTAAGGCAGCAACCTTCTTTTTTTTAACAGTATCACTAGTATCAAGGAAAACGGACAATCAAATATTTACAGTCAATATATTTACAATCTGAAAACTGTCTCAAACTTTTCTTTGTGGAACTGATATGTCGATATGGTGTCTGATACTGTCCTCGAAAAGCGAAATTCACAGCTCACGCAGCATAGACGAACACCTGTGAGTTGCACAGTAAGATGAGTGGAGTGTGTGTGTGTGTGTGTGCGTGTGTGTGTGTGTGTGTGCGTGGCAGGTAGTACAGTCGCAGTCTTGCAGTGGTATCTGTGTTTCCGGTCTACTTTTCTGCAGGCTGGACGGATGTTGGAGAGGTGCACATGCACCGTACAGGTATATCGCAGCAGACAAACTAGCGCTCGCAAAAGCCGCAAAACAGCCTCAAAATACGCTCTCAGGCACGGGTCGCCTCGCATCGCAGGTGCACCTCGGGAACAGTGGTTAAGGAGCCTCACAAACAGCCGTTTTTGTGTGTGAAAACCAGCCTCATCTTTGTCATTTCGCACCCTCTCGAAATTCCATGTTTGGCATCTCGACGCCCCAATTTATTATTGATGACGAAACAGTCAACTATTTGCTGCGAAATGGATCTGACTCAACACACAAAACCACAATGAGATACAAAACAGATTCACAGAGAGAGAGAGAAAAAAAAACAGCAGCAGAATGAGATCCGATAGCAAATTAACTCCAGCCTCTGCCTGAGGGACAAACACACTCTTCAACAGACACTGGTTGGCTGCAAGAGTCCTGGGAAGAGCGACAGTAACTTGACTCCTGTAGCATTTTTTTGACTCAGCACGATGACCCACAATCCCTTGGGGCATTTAGTGACAAATTGATATTTAGAGTTCTTTTAAAACTATCTTGAACTATAAATTTAGAACATTCGCCATCATACAGTTCAGGGTTTCCCAAGGGTTTTGTGAGCTGATGAAAAGATAATAATTAAATCAAATGTAAAAAAAAAAAAAAAACTTTTGTTACACGTTACAACTATACATTATGCAGAACTACATGCAACTAACCCAAAATAAACCTATTCCTAACATTATAGGGTTACATTTTATTTTAAGCTGTCCTTGTTACACTGTAATTATACATTTTAAGTACTGAGTAATATTAATTAACTACGTGTACTTACTATATGGTTAGGGTTTGGTTTGGTTTAGTTGCGTGTAATTATGCATCATTTATAGTTATTATTAGTAACCACATGTAACATGTAACAATGACACTGTAAAATAAAGTGTTACCTTGTTTTGAAACAATATTCATATTGTATAAAGCGCTATATAAATAATGGAGACTTGAAATATACTTTTAGTTATGGTTTTCATGAGATGAAATGTCATAACACTTTCAAACTCACAACATAATAATTGCACTGTGATTTTTGGCGTGCAGCCAAAAAATTTATATAAAGAATTTAAAAATGAAACAAAATAAAACACTTACAACTAAAAAAGATTAAACATTTGATCTGTTTATTTGCACGCTGTTAAAAAAAACAACTTATTGTTGGTTTAACATTAAAAAAACTAAGTTGCCTTCAAATTTTGAGTTCATTGAAATACATTTTTTTGAGTTGATACAATGAAAGAGATTGGTTTAATAAATAGAAACTAAAAATATCATGTTATCTGAACCACATTAATTATCTAAGTTCATTTGACAAAAGATAAAAAGTTGTGATAACAAATCATGAAAATCAACATCAGAGGACCGTGAACGTGTGATTGTGTCGTTAAATTATTGACTTTAAGTAAATATTTGACATCTAAGGGGTTCAGCTGAGAGGAAGCTTTAGGGACCCCTCATATAGTTGACTGAAGTCAGTTTCGGCAGCATGTGATATCTAAACAGATATAAACAGACATCACACACACCGGGCCGCTGCCACACACTCGGCTCTCGAGAGCGGAGCAGTGGAGTGATGCCAAGGAGGAGAACACAAACATCGTGGACTTGGAATGAGTCCAACGCCAGGGAACTGAGCGCTGGGAGGGAGCCGTCCCGAACAGGCCAGACGAAAGCAGTGGACTCGGCAGGAGAAGGGGGTTGTGGGAGCCACAGGTGCACAGCAGATGATGTGTGTGTGTGTGTGTGTGTGTGTGACATTTCAATCAGACGCTGAAACATACACCTTTAAAGGCTGATATATTATCAATTACATAACATCAGCTTAGGGTTTCTATTAATAATAATAATACTGTGAATTTACAGATATTTGCTTACTATTCAGGGGAATAAAATTGGGAAATAAACAGTCCATTTTAAAACAAAGAAACGATTGAGATTGATTTAAGATTCTTCACAAAGGCAATGATCAAAAAAGCTCATTTGTGACACTGGCCATGCAAACTCTTTTGAACAAATAATCAGATTTGATTTGCACTGAAGTGTCAGGCGGTAATAATACTGGGGGAAAATATCTGTTTTTGTACAAATGGAGCAGCTCATGCATCGAAAGTGCTTATTATTAAAGCCAAGGTGGGGCATACAAAATAGATTTTCAGAAACTCATCTATTGTTTTAATCAACATTTCACTGCTATACGATAATATAAAAATAATAATTAAAAAATGCAGTGGTCTCAGACTTTTAAACCCCACTTAAAATATTTACACGAAGAGGAAACCAGTACGTACGTATACATAACACTAACAATGTAATTCAACAATCTATAAAAAAAGTGAATCTCCCACAGAAAAAAAAAAAAAGTCTAGTTGTCCTATTAAAAAGCATTTCAATAACACTGTAGTAATTAGAGTAATTTGTGATGGAAGCAAAGATAAACGTTTATTAACTACTCACTAAAAAAAAATCCATACTCATCAACAATTTGCCTAATTATGAATCATTCTATATAATGAATAATTTGAGGTCAAAATCTGTGATGATGGTTATGGCCCTGGATTAAAGTAATAATAATTAAAAAGAAACACACATGTAGCGGACGACAGACAGCACAGAGCGCATTTAGCACAATTCACAGATTGTGAGTGCTATATGTTTGAGGATCTGTTAACGTCTTCAGCATGTGTGAAAAGAATTTGCCTAATTGTGATTTCTGAGCTCACAGGTGCAAGTACGAAAGAAAAAAAAACAAATCCATATGCAGACGTGCTTATCTTCATTTGAGGCCTATACACTCTCAACTGCTTCTGGACGTGTGCCAAACAAATGCGCACAATTCTGAAATGCACGTGTGCGCTAGCGACTGAAGCCTCCCATAAAGCTCTATATTTGAAAGCAGAACCACAAACATTGTTTTAAAAAGTTAGTGTAGGCGAGGACGTGAGATGTTTAGGCGTCTATATCACTGCTCCCCAGGGTGAAGTCTATACAGCAATAAACTGAATTAATTACCTTTAGCGTGAGATAAGAGATTTATACTGAGCCTGTTGTGGGAATGATACACTTGGGAGAAGAGATAGCAATTTAGGGTATTAACCATTATAAATACAGTTATCATGGTTCCTGAAGGCAGTAATCAGATTCTCAAGGAAAACACACACACACATGATCACTTTCCCTCTCGTAAGGACTTACAGCACCCCCTATCAGCTTCAGCCGTGCACACTTACACTCCACTGAAGCTGTGCAAAACAGCAAACACGACACTCGTGAAATAAACCCAACAGAGACTCGCCTATAATATTTGCCAAGTCAGGTCAGACGAGTCCGATCAGCGGGTAACCGCACGTCCATCAAACGGCTCTCGGCTCACACGGTTCTCTCCGAGGCTGTGCTAACACACACAAAGAGGCTGGAGATTGCTATAAAATCACTCCTAAAAAAAAAGTCAGCCAGCTGTAAAAAGGCTGATGTGACCCTTTCCACTCTCAGAAATCAAAGGCGCAGAAGTCCAGTGGTTCACGGTGACCAGCGGCCACTAAAAGATCATTGAATACGTCATGTGAACATTCAAAGCAAGAGTCGTTTTAGCATTTTAAGAGCCAGTGAGGGCCCTAATGGACGGCCCCCACCCACAACAGACCCATCCAAAAAAAAAAAAAAGCAGAGATGTAATGAATCATACAGTACATGTTCACATAATTCACGCTTCTTATGAAGAAAAACTAATGAGGGCGAATGAACTGAGGGCGCCGTTGCGGAAATGTAAATACGAGCGCTTTCGTCTCGAAGACTTCCTCAAGAGCCCGTATTTTGCATCTATGAGAACCCTGCCATTTTAGGTCTCGACTCGAGACGTCTTTTTTAACGCGCACACCTGCGGGCGGAGAGTGCACCCCGTGTTTATTTCAAGACGGGAAGTATGTGGATATTCCTGTTTCCTTGAGTGTGATCTATAGGTCCTGTCACTCTCTCCATTGTGCAACCTCCAGCTAACTGACATGTTTTTGTGCCAAGAGCATTGACATAGCCAAATGAGGGCACTTTTGGGTTTTCCCCTGCGGACAGACACCCCTGAAAGAGCACGAGGACCTTGCCCCGTGAAGGCTGGGGGCGGAGGGTGGCGTGCAAACCTGAGCCGAGTCCACTTTCAGAAGTGTCGGTTTACGCTCTGCACACATGCGATGGAGTGTATAGAGCGCACAATGTAAACTGTGCATTTGCCAAGCGACACACACTACTGCCAGACTAATTATGTTTGTATTTGAGACACAGTATAATTATTCTGCTCAACACGTTTGCACACTGAAACATACACTGGACAGGTTTTTGCTGTACAAACACACATATTTAAGTAAGCACTAATGTACACGACGTTTTCGTGTTTGTTGTTTATCACTACAACTGGAAAGAAACCAGAAACAATAACTATGAGGTGGGGGGAAAGCAAACTATGTACTAAATAAACCGCATCAGGTGAAATGAACTGGCTGACTACCAGTGGTTTTGTATTTAAAGGCCATCGGCTCTCTATAAGCCCACCCACTCCTTTAACACATTTTTCTCATCTCCTGTTTTCACGTTTCTTCTAAAAACGCCAACATCATTAACACTGTCAAATTTGAAACTTATTTTCAGGAAGGCACGCCTTCGCATTGTACACACATTCTCGGTGAAACCAGAAATGACTAAATAAATAACAAGGCAAAAAGCACTCAGCATAAAAATGTCAAGTTAGATCAATCAATAAAAAAGATTTTAAAAATACAATCATTTGTAATATGAAATATTTGTTAAATGCATCTTGAGGTCAGTCAATAAAATGTGTTAAGAAAAACTGGAGTACGGGATAATTCATATCAGTGATATGCAAAGTATTATTAATGGAGGGGGAAAAAACGTCCTGGTCTTTTATTGTTTGTGGCTACAATCAGTGTTGGAAACGCTTATGAACATTTTGTGGAGATTATATCACTGAGCTGTTATAAAGTAGACAGATTAGGTTGCATTGTGTAATTCTGAATAGTTTAACACTTCAGCTAATTTATGCTTCTTTTTTATTGTGCAAAATAAAAAAGCTTTTAGGTAAATAAAAAATTAAAAACCCAGAGCAAAAGAAAACTTAATAAGGGTTTAGATCACTTGACGCTTTTACATAAAGTTTTACAAAAAGTGTGTAAAACATCTTAGATAAAAGGCTAAATGAGGGATGAACGAAGAATGATCAACATCCATGCATCTGATCCCTGATATTGTAAGACAGAGATTATAATAAAAATACACAACACATGATAAGCGTGTAATCACTTTATGTAAATGAACGGCAGGGTATTTAGCAAAGTTTGGGCCTTTTAAATAAACTACATTAAGTAAACTTGATAAGCAGTGTGTGTGTGTGTGTGTGTGTGTGTGTGTGTGTGTGTGTGTGTGTGTGTGTGTGTGTGTGTGTGTGTGTGCTGAGGGGGGACAGAGCAGATGAGCGTGGGGGTCTCAGTATTTTGGGTGAAAACTGCAAGCTATGAATTATATTTAGCACTTGGAAATTGTTCAAATAATATATTCACAGTAAATGTGAATCATTCACAGTATCATCATAGTTTTTGACTGACATAAACAATAAAAACTAATAGGCCCCAAACTGTTATAGATTATCGATAAATGAAAATGTAATAGTGCACATAAATAATTACATTTGGCAAAAATAGAACTTGTATATGGTTTATGAGCTAATAATCATAAACGTGTAACACTAGTAGTGCTACATAAAAAAAAGCTAATCGTGTTTACTTACAGATAACGTTATCAGTCTGACTAACGAATAATGATTGCTGTTTTTGTTAGATACACCTTCTGCGCTTGCGAAAGAAAGAAAGAAAGAAAGAAAGAAAGAAAGAAAGAAAGAAAGAAAGAAAGAAAGAAAGAAAGAAAGAAAGTTTTGATTAATACAGTGTGTGTGTGGCAGTGTGTGCCTACTTACTCGGTCGGTTCTCCCTCTGTGTGAGGGACAGATGCTGTGGGTTTCCTTGCTTCCGTCGGGACATCGCCCCGCATTCACAGCAGCATCTCACGGACACTCGGACTAATGCTCCCGAAGCTCTCCAAACTTTCCTCCACAGTCCAGGTATTGTTCCCACTGCGTTCGCGGGTCGTTATAAACGGCTCAAACTAACACTTGTCCTCTCAGAACAGACTAAATTGGGCTCGGCTGTTGTGAAGCGGTAACTAAGTGCCACTTAACCTGAGACAGCGATGTGAGGAAATCACTCCGACGACAACCTCTGACGACATCGATTCCGAGTCTTTAAATGCATGTATTCTTTCTTTTAAAAGTCGTAAAACAGTTGTTGTCCGGTTATAATGGAAATCCAAGATCCGTGGACGGCGGGCTCGCCAGGTGAGCGCAGTCTTTGGCACAGTCCTCCATGTGCGCTTGGCATCAGAGCGCGGAATGGCTCAACCTCTGAAGACAACACCTCCTCTCCAGATCAATCAGGACCCGAGCAATCACGTCTCAGGGAGGACCCAGCGCCCGCGCGCGCGCGTGTGTGTGTGTGTGGCAGGGGTTGCCTCTGAAGAATGGAATGGGATTCAAGTTCAAGTACGGGCGTGATGTGACGCGTGGCGCTGGGGGCGACTAGCGGCGGCAGTCTGGGTACAGAGGGGTCTTCATGGCCACCAGTAACGAAAAAAAAAAAAAAAAAAAAAACTACAAAACTTACAGAAAAAAAGGCAGCTTTGGCTGCTAGAGATTCACATTACGATGACAACGTTTTAGAGACTATATGGGATGACATGTTGGTGCTTGTTTGTTTCAATTCAAAACCGTAGGCTATATGCCAATGTTTCATAAAATAAAATAAGTTAAAACTTTATTTTACAGTGTCCTTGTTACGTTACGTGTACTTACCATATAATAACAGTAAATTATGCATAATTACATGCAACTACTGTAAACCTAAACCAAATCCTAACCCTATATGTACAATGTAGTTGCTTAATATTACACAGTAGGCTACTTAAATATATTCCATTCAAACTGTAACAATGACACCTTAAAATAAAATGTAACCTACAATAATATTCCAACATAGCCTGCTTAAACAACTCAAATCTGATTTGTACCGATGTAACCACCATAAACAGAAGAGTAGGCTATATGCTGAATTAAAGGTTTATTAACCTGTAAGGCCTTACATTTTTTGAGTAAAATCAACTTGGATGTTTAGGTCATTTCAACTTAAATTACATTAAACTGACTTAAAAATGAGTTGAATATTGTATAACTTATTTTAAAAAAGTTGAAAATTGCTTAATTTATTTTGACGAGTTAAAGCAAAGTATGAAGATGTTGTCATAACTTTTTGATCATATGATTTTTTTTACATTTAGTAAAATAACGCAATAAACACCAATGTACATAAAACTCTCCGATGTAGCCTATAACTGATGAATATAATAGCATAAAAGTGATGCGTCACGCAGACTCCTGCACGTAATTTTTACAGATTTACACTGTAAATTAAAAGGTGAAATAAATGTAACGTTTTAATTTTAGAACATGCATTGTTTCGTCATCTAAAAAAAAGATTTTTGCCGTAAATATTTACAGTATGGAAATTCATAGCTAAAACTGTTATAACACTCTAAAAACAAATAGCCGCGTTAAATTTTTAAAAACAATCAACTTGGCTGTATAAGTCATTTAAACTTAAATTACATTAAACTGACTTAAAAAAAATAGTTTAATCTGGTATAACTTTAAAAAATTGAACTTATTTTTTACAGTGAATACAATTTTTACATTTCTGTAACTTTAGCCATCACTGTTAGTGTAAAAACAAATTAACAAAAGTTTGAAAGCTTTTTCCAACGTTATTTTTACTGTATTACAGTATACCAGATACTGTATTTATAATTGCAACTTTACTGAAATAAAAGCAATGTTGTGAAATAACAGAAACTGGTGCAGTATTTGACTACAAAACTATAGGAAAATAAAAGTTTTTTTCCCTAATAATGTCCTTTGCTGTCTTTTGCATTTATTAATTTCCAAAATAACAATTTATACACTTATCTGTATACATTGCAGATCCCCTATGCTCAGATTTATGGTAGATAATCTGGAGTGCTATAGCACGTGTTTGTCCAGCTTCAGTTAAGCCAATAGCGCCACCTGATGGTCTTTAGAGGACCTTAAGGATCCTCATTGAGATAGGGGTTAGGACAGGTTTCACGACACCTGCTCCAGATCTGCACATACGGGGGGAAATACGGCTAAAACAATACAGGGGCTAGTTATCACATGGGCTATATTAGTTTATTTCATTTACTGTAAGTTTTTGAATTAGAAAGTCCAATCACAAATGTGTTAGTCTCAAACATTTAGGGAATCTTAGACTTAAGACATTGTGAATAATAACAACAATTTTAGGTGTGTGCATAAACTTAAAACTTTGAAACTATCTTAAAATACATGTTAATCACAATTAACAGCCATCTTGAAGTCTTCTTTCCATCACTTAAAGCAAATGAGCAATGATAAATGGCATATCACTTCACACTGAAGCAATAACTCATACAATGTACAGAGCCCAGAGCAAAGTCTGATTCATCAATAAAACATGGTGTTTTCCATTAAGGGTTACCGTTTTTGCCTCTGGGGGAGGAACACTATTGAACGACGCTGACACGCAACAGACAAAAAACAAAACATTTATACTGATATTTTGGCCACGTCGTTGACTTGCCTATATGTACTTATTTCCTTTATTATAGAGCCTACTTTATTGCTGATCGATATTGATATTCGGGAAAAAATATTGAGTTGACCAAATTATGACAAACCCATTACACACTTGAAATAGATGAGTGGCTAATAGATAATCTGTATGCTAAGAATAATATTTTTTTGAGGGGGGGGGGGGGACGGGTATATATTAAATATATATTAAATTATTTTGTTTTCCACAATAAAATGAGTGAAATGTATCAAATATTATGACTTTTTGCAGAAATCCATGAGATTGAACCAGTGTGTCATTTATACACAACTCTAATTATATTTAAATGAATGTGTTGATTATACGGAGACATACTGGCTAAATATTCAACAAAAGACACATTTAATTAATTTTTTATCGAATAATTGATTTGTTTATGTTATAGGTTATGCCTTATTGTAAACTCTGCTCATAGCTAAACTTAAATTAAACATATGAGAATATTGTTTTAGATCTGAAAGCTCCATCAATAATGGCAAGCAAAATGTCGATGATCTTCTAGATTATTGTTCTTGAAATAGTTTGGGACAGTGAACAGAAGCTCTGACCGGTGATTTCACGGTCAATTGCGCCCTCTAGTGGATTCACCTGCACAGTTTCATCTTCTCTTTCTCACACACACAGACACACGCACACACACTTTTTGTGTGTTTTACGAGGACTCTCGGTAGACATAATAATCCCCTAACTCTAACTCTACCCCTAAACTAACCTTTACAGAAAAAGACATGTAGCCTATGATTTGGAATGATTTATACCTACATTGTTTTCCTCATGATACCGAAAGTTAGACCCCACATTCTTTAAAAAGACGCTCACATGGGGAACGGTCGAAAACGCAGTTTGAAATCGCTGGTGTTTCTGACGTTACAAACTACCTTGTAACCAATCAGGTCAACGTGCTGGCGGGGTTTAGCATATCATTAACCGCAAAGCAGGGGAGTCTCGAGAGATGCCAGGGTATCCAGGTATATTTTTCTGTTGATATGAAAAATCGGGTAGATTTAGCAATATAGCGGGTGTATGATGTTTATTACGATGTTATGATGAACTGTCTTTCTCCACTGATTTTCGGAGTTGTTCAAAGCGTTTTTGGTGATTGTTAGAAGGCAGCTGCCTCTGAGATGGCGAATAAGAACATGGTTTGTGTAATATTAGCAACACATTATTTTTTGATAACAAAGTCAAGCTAATCTCATTAATTACCGTTATGTGTCCGGCGTTGTGCTATATTGTGCAGTGTTTACCCCTACAGTCTATGTGTTTACCTCAGTAAGTTGGCCGAGTGGTTCTGCGTGGAGGCGGGGCTAATTTGCATATTCATGTTTGCGTATATAATAAATGAAGCAAGGGTGTAGAGTTACATCCACGCTATTTTATGGCATGAATAATTTTTTTATATATATATATTTTTAAACATTTAAATAATGTCATTTTGGTGATCACTATGAGTTTTAAAGGATACAATTATTGACTACAAGGGCAAGGGGACTTGCAGTTGCATTGATTTTCCATAGCAGTCAGTATTACTTTTAACAATTTACAGCATTTCTTTTTCGTGAGATGACTCAATACATGTATTCTTTTTTTGCCTCAAGAGACAATGGAGTAGCTGCACTGACTGTTGATGGGAGAGGTATAAACCAGTTTCAGTTGCTACCCAGGTAAAACTGGACCAGTCAGCTGTGAGTAAAGTGACATGATGTATCTGATCCAATAAAGCCACTCTACCTGTATCTCTCACTCCAAATTAAAGCAGTTTATAGTAAAATAATATTAGAGACAAAATTGCCCATCTTTTCCTGCTAATTATTTAATACATATACATTATATGAATTATAATGATTTGAATTCACATAGGATATTCATATAGTTATTATATGAATGAACAGTTTATATTAATCTTTGCATTTAAATTAATATTCAATAAATACAAGCTTTAAGCTTATGTGTTTTCTTTTGAGCTTTCTGTGAACCTATAGAAATGATTTCAATTCATATGATTCACTTGCATGGATATAATCTGATCTTCTCAAACCTTCACTGCAGCAGCAGTTTATCCCTGCCTTGTAAATGCATTTAAATGTGTGATATTGAGGCTGCATCCTTTGAAGGCCGATTGTGTCACTGCAGCTCGACGAAGGCTGTTTCTTTCCAATTCCCGCTGGATTTCATCCTCTGAATTTAAGCGTAATAAAGCCTGAACCTCGATGTCTGTCCATCGATCATATTTTTTAAACTCCATTCTTGATTTGAATAGCAAACAACTCTTACTGCACGCGCCGCAACATATTTAAAAAAAAAATGGTGGTTGAAATAAAATGCTGCGTGGAGTTAACCAATCAAAATGCAGTATGATCTCAACCAATGAAAGTTCATGAACTTGAAAAAAAAAAAAGTACTACCTCACGAGCAGGGACTTTCTGAGGGGGAATATTTAGAGTACCACCCCAAAGTCCCTAGTTCCTGGGGAAAGTTCCTGCGGTGGAAACACGGCTTATGGTGAACATATTTAGACAGTTTAGGAACCCTGTTTTGTGAAATGCTAACATTAGCCTGATAGCATTTAAAGCATACAATCCCCTCATGATAATGAGAGTAGTTCCTAGTCATATTGGCCTAAAAAATCTCAACTTTTCATTTTCTGTCAGTCTTAGTACACGATGGTAACTACAGAAGTGTCAAGTTTTAAATAGGAAAAATATCGAAACTCTCTGGTCATTTTTTTGAGAGAGATGCTAACGGTCTAATCAGATTCAATGATCTATGCTAAGCTATGCTAAAAGTGCTGCCGCCAGACCCGGAGATCGGCTGAATGGATTCGAAAACTGTAAAACTCAACTGTTAAACTCTAGGGGAGTTGGAAAATGAGCCTATTTCCAAAAAAAGTGCAGTGTTCGTTTAATAGCCTATCACAATATGTCAACAGAAACAGGATTGAGGTATTGTTAGCTTTGTCATACAATACATTTAAAAGTAATGGTGATGAATTGTGATAAGGTGGAATCAAAGATCTGACAGTTGAAATTGCGCTCAATCGCGCCCTCTAGTGGACTCATCTGCACAGCTCAATCTTCACCAGTCACTCTTTACTCTTTACCAGATATAAAGAAGGTCCTGTATTTCCCAAGGACATATTTGTCATGGAAGACCTTTTAAAGCTAGGGTAGGTAATCCTGTTCAGAAACTATTTTTTTTATACTGGGTGAAATGGTCCTTCCATTCTGATAGTAGTCAATACATTATGTGTTCAGAAAAAGGAATGAAAAAAATCTGACCTCTGTAGCAGCTGTAGGACAGTAAAAACTCTGACCAATCACTGCCATTCGGTGCGAATGTAAAGAACCAATCAGATGCCTTCATGTCTCGTGCCCGAGCACCACTGCGTGCGCAGCAGTGATGCGCGGGTCAATGTATAAACAACCCGCACCCGACCGACGTTTTCAACTAACCCGCCCGCAACTCGGACCACAAAAAAAAGAAAGAAAATATTGTACCCGACCCGCTTCCTGACCCGCATTTTTTAAAGTAGCTATAGTAAATGCTCATCGCGTCATGGGCCATAGACGGAGGAACTAGGGGTGCGCATTTTTCAGAATGCTGTATGATATCGCCTAGTGTTATGTAATAAAGGCTTGATTTATTCATTTATTTCGTTTCATTTTCTTAACAATTAAGATGCTGCATGTGTTTATCCAGTCTAATCGACGTGTGCGTCTCTCCCCTGACTTTCCCAACAAAAATCCCGCCCCCTCTCAGCAAATAGGCTACATAAAACTGACATTACTGAGCTATATGCGTTTAAAAGTAGCCTATTAAAATGGCACAATGGCATTGCTCAGTTCAACGCCGTGGGAAATCGGGCATTTTGTCCCGCGTCAGCTTTTATTCAAAAGTTAATAACGCGCTCAACATTCAAAAGGTAAATAAGGATTTCCCACGTTCATCTCTGCAGACTGAGCTTGTGCGTCATCCTCGCGCATTCAGCCAATAAAGTGTAGACCTATGTATTTCATAGAATATTGTGTCTAGTACTATATAAATTACAAAGGTAAACGACCCGACCGACCGCGACCCGAATATCATTAAAAATATTTTTGGATGACTCGTAACCGCGGGTAACCGCAGGCACCCGCTCATTTTGGATCAACCCGCGCATCACTGGTAGGTACATGCAGCTGACTCCAAATGTGGATGCGCGTTCATGTTTGTGGGGGGGGGGGTGTAGCTTTGGACGGAGCAGTGACAGGAGGGGGCGGAGCTTAGAAGAGGTGCCACTTTCAAATCTGGCTAGCTCTCCAACATTACCTACCCTAACTTTAAGCAGGGTGTGATAGGACTAAAATATAACAGCACAGCTTTCCGTTATAATGATTGTCATATTTAGAATCATGATTATCTAGTGTGAAATCTTTGTGTTTCTGCAATTACCACTGGTAAGGAATGCTCTCTTTGTTATCCTAATGGTGACAGTCTTATTTTTTTAGTATTCATGGTAAATTCAGTTACATTCCCCCTCTATTCACCCCTCTGTTCCTCTCTTTGCTCCACTTTCTGATAAAGTATATAATAATGATAAAGAATAAACTGATTGCAAATGAGATGTAATGGTTTATGCCTAAAGAAGATCATGGACATTCACACACTTATGTATAAAAAAAGATTTTGCGTATTGTATCACAGGACATTTCTGCGATGTCACTCAATAACAGCAAATTATGTTTAAAACAAAGATTTGGCCAACTAACTGCAAGTAAAATATACTGACATTAAACATAAAGGCATTAGAGCTATTTACTGGATCATATAAAATACACCATTGATTAACCATAAAACATTTCATATTGTGAATGTATTTAAGACTTTAAATGAATAATTAACTAATTAATTAATTACACAATTGAATTTGAGTATTTGCCGTTAATGATGTTAAACGGTTAATAAAAAAATATATTAGCACAATGTAGAATGAACATAAGGATGTATATTTTAACTATATTTGTTTAAAATATTTAGATTTTTTTTTAACTACTGAGAATAAAAGTCATTATAGCTATTTAAAATTATAGGCTATTTGAATGCCATCTGAATAAATATTTTATATGTCTAAAATTTATGCATTTATTAGACTTTAATTCTGTTATATTGATTATATGCAAGTATTAGACTTGCCTGCCTAGTGCCTACTGATTTTAAGGGTTAGTTGACACAAAAATTTCAATTATCCCATAATTTACTCACCCTCACGATATCCTAGGTGCACAGTATATGACTTTTTTCTTTCAGTCAAATACAGTCAGAGTTATATTCGAAAATTCCCTGGCTCTTCCAAGCTTTATAATGGGAGTGAAAAGAGCCTGAGATTTTGAACCCCAAAAAGTGCATCCATCAATCATAAACGTAATCCATACGCATCCAGGCGGTTAATGAAGACCTTCTGAAGCGAAACAATGCATTTTTGTAAAGAAAAAGATCCACATTTATAACCTTATAAACTGTAATCACTGGCACCAAAACCAGTCACATGGGTCAATTTTATGAAATTGTGATTTATACATCATATGAAAGCTGAATAAATAAGCTTTCAATGGATATACAGTATGGTTTGTTATGATATGACAATATTTGGCCGAGATAACTACATGTATTTAAAGATCTGGAATCTGAGGATGTAAAAAACTCGAAACATTGAGAAAATTGTCCTTTCTTGTCCTATAAAATAACAGTGGTTACAGTGTTACAAGTTACAGTGGTTATATATGGTGCTTTCAAACAGGCCTACTGTAGTTCAAAATACACTTTCTGTTCTAGGCTCATTACATATTTCAGTTTTGTGGTGTGGTTTTGCCCATAGCAATAAAGCAATAGATGAATAAAGGGGGGAAAACTGTCACTTGGTGGCAGAATACACACAGGAATTGATTCTGTTCTATCGCCTGCAGGGAAGTCAAACTCCATTTGTCATAATGTCAAGTTGAGCACTAAAAATACACCACTTCAACATTGCACACCTGCAAAGTGACCCCTTTTAAATGTGTTAGATCATTTAGCTCATTATGTGAGACAGATGGAGAAGCCTTTGTGTTGAGCCTCGCAGGAGCCGTTCTCACATGCAGCCCGTCTGAAAGAGCTCACGCATTAAAGCACTCTCATATGTCGCAACTAGATTGTGTTTACTGGTCATCTTAAACAGACTTTTTTCTACAATTGAATATAAATAAAATGAATAAATAAACAATTAGAAATTAAATGTATAATTGAACAGGAATTGAATTACAACAGGAAAGAATCAATTCCTGCATGTATTCTGCCACCAAGTGAGTTTGTTTATTTGTTTTTTCCTGAAATAGGGAGATTGAGACTAGAACAGAAATTGTGTGTGTGTGTGTGTGTGTGTGTGTGTGTGTGTGTGTGTGTGTGTGTGTGTGTGTGTGTGTGTATGTGTGTGTGTGTGTGTGTGTGTGTGTGTGTGTGTGTGTGTATATATATATACACACACACATACATACGCATACATATACATACATACATACATATACACATACATATACACACACACACATATATATATATATATATATATATATATAGTGCACATATCAGTTTCGCAAAATTAGCTTAGATTTCGCAGACAGGGGCTTGTTTTCGTACCAAATTATGGTTTGTTATTGATTAAGCCTGAGATAATAAATAACAGTCTGAAAAAATAATTTTGTTGTTGCTGCATTGTTTTTTGTACCAAGTTATTGAACATTCAGACATATGTATAAAAAAAAATAATAAAAAAAACCCTGATATATACATCAGGCTTTTATGGTTTAATTTATTGATCTCATAATTCATTTAATTTAATATTTAAAATATTTGATGATCATTTTTATTGTGGTGAGTATAATACACCATGATACAAAGCAGTATAATGATGATTCAAATAAAAAATACCTGCTCTATCATACTTGATACACACATTTTCAAAACAATTTACCATAAATAATGTAAGTTGCTTTAATTCCCTAAATGTTCATTTTAAAATTAGCGAAGCAAAAAAGAATGTTAAGGCAGACATTTTGGAAATTATATTAAAAGTCTACAAGTAGTAGTAGTAATGTAGTAGGCTGTAAATGTCCCTATAAACCAAAAGCCGCTTTTTAGGGTTCAGATTTGATTTGTGTTCTTTTTTTATTTTTGAAGTAAGCAGCACCAAATTTGACTCTATTCATGGAAAGAAGAATAAAGACATTCAGTGGAAAGTGCATGTCACTGTTTCTGATCCCAAGAGCTCATAAACACAATGAGGCACAGCTTTTATTCTTTTGATGAATCTCTTACTCTCAGCATTTGAATTGTAGAATCATTTTCAGTGTCGTGATCGAGAATAAACAATGTCTCCATCTGTGTAAACAAAGCACATGTAAAGTAGCAGATGAATATGACAGCTGATTTAACCTTAGTGTGATCAGTGAGAGGGGGTGTGTGTGAAGTGTGGCTGGATTTACCATGAAGTGGCCACACTGTGTGACGGGCAGTCAGCTGTGTAAATGGAGCTTATTTGATGCTTGGATTCACTCACAGAGTATGCAGATTCTCATCTGGACCGGCATGACTCCTGGCCAAAGCAGCCAACCAAGACACCTCGTACCACACACACACACACACACACACACACACACACACACACACACACACACACACACACACACACACACACACACACACACACACACACACACACACACACACACACACACACATATTATGAGACATTTGCAGTCAGATCACGAGCTCACAACAAAGAGGTAATGATGTGAAATAGGAGAGCCAGTTGTACAAAAAGTCCTTGATGTAAGAGAATAGAAGGCGGTGTTGCACTTGCTGTGTTTTCTGGAGTCGGTACATGACAAAAACAAACGTACAAGTTCTGCTGTACATGTGCTTTAATTGGATTTGATTCCTCATGATTACTGGCCACACATCAGTTTATAAAGAGACTAAACAAAGCCCTTGTTTTGTCAAGTCAAAATGGAGAATTCAAAATGAAACTTCAAATAAATAAAGCAGTTTGTTGTGCCCGACATAATATTATGGCAAATGGTTTTCACCTTTATCCAAAACAGTCTTGTATAGTCTAGTCAACATTCGCTGTGTCATGATAGAAGAAGAATTTTTAGTCAAATATAAGTATTTGTCCATCATTGTCTCTCAAATGTAATGAACGTGCTATTCACACCACAAACCAAAGTACCCAGCTCCGAATTTCTGTGCAGCTGATCACATATCAGACACTGGACTGTGTTATAGTTCATCATAACATCAATATATTTCATTATTTGCTGTAATAGAAAATATATAAATGAAATCTGCTATAATGCTTCATAATGAAATTATTTTCTTACAGCAAGGGTACATAAAATAATAAGGTAAATTAAAATAGTAAATGTTAGATTAAACATCACAAAAATCACAATCCCATACACACCTGCAAAAAAAATTATATTGTTTTTATATTTAATATTCACATATTAAAATAATAAGCAAGAGAGGAAATGTAGCAAAGAATGAGGTATTTATGCAACCGTAGTAAAACCCATCTGTGTCACTTGACAGTTACTGGATTTCAGGCACATTTGACTCCAGTGACGTAACCTACTGTTTACAGTGCGGTCCAAAGGTCTGAGACCATAATACAGAAAGGCTATAAGACTTAAAAAAAAAAATCACTCAAATTGTTATGCTGATAATATAATTTATACAAAAAATATATTATGATGCAAATAGCAGCAATAATGCAAAATAGCAGCATTTTCTCTCCAATTTTTTGGACCCCAGTGACGCTATCAAGCCTAGCAAGACGTGGTCCATTGGCACCAGAGTTCGCGTTAACCATTGGGCGTTAAACTAAACATTTTTTTAATGTTCGATTATGTTTATTTATTTCTGTAACGTAGTAAAGATCGCGTTTATACTCGCTTCGCTTGAACTCAGGCGGTAATCTATCACGCCACATTAAAGAGCGCCAAAACGGTATTGTTTGGACTTTTTGTGATAAAATGGACAGAATTTCAAAGCTGAGACTTTGTTTCATATCAAAAGTAACAAAGCACATCGATTATTGCGATTTATTAGAGAAACATTCATGATGAAACCTGAAAAGTGACGTACGGCCTGTGTTCAACTTTCTCTTCATAAATAAATAAATGCATAATCTTGCCAGCTTGTCCTGTAAGTTTGTGAATAAAGATGAAAATGTGAACAAAACAGAGACTATTAAATGTCTTATTATTATCATTCAAATATGAATTTTAAAATGACAGGTAATAATAGATTATGACAAAAAAATTACGACCTAACGGGACCTCTGGCACAAAATGACATTTTGTTTTAAAAACGTGTTTTTCTGCTCAAATTCACTGTCACCCCCAGCCTTTGCATCAGTTTCTAAAGCATTCTGTACATGCGTATCAAACACAAAGAACACTAGCCTATGTATGCTTATATATGTGATATAGAAACGAAAAGCAGTGGCGTCTCCGGAGACAATAGGAGCCCTTGACCATCATTATGACAGAAACAGCAGATACAATGACACTTAGCATATAGCTTCAGTCAAATATTGTACATTATATTGCACATTGCTGTCTTCCACTGACTCTTTGAAAATACATTAAATGGCTTGACTGTAAGTGAAAAAAGCATAGCAATCAGAAAATACTGTTTGACTGAATTGAGACGTAGGCCAAAGGTGTAATTGTTGCCCAGCGGGGGAGTCTGAAGCCACGGCTGAGATTTCCGTCACCTTGGTTCTACTTTTCGACAAAAGTGTGAACAGCGTGTTACTGCGTCCTGTTTGCCCTAGAACAGGACCAACTGCACTTCCTGCAGGCACGACACACTGGCGCACAGCATCATGATGATTGGGTGCAAGCCCCCATTACCCTTCTAGCAAGAGTACGAGGGAGGGAAGGAAAGCTTATGTGTGTGTGTTGGTGGATCTGTGTCTGCTCGCAATAAATGAGCAGCGTGCACCCATCCGTAGCGAACCTAATGGAAAAGCAAAGAGCATCATTACCTCAACTGATCTCTGCTGCTGTGAGATCCCCCCCCACCCCCCCATCTCCATTCTTTGAAAAATATGGACTGGACATGTCAAAATCCCTTTTCTGAAGGACACGCACCATTTAATGGACAGCTGATGTTGTGAAGCATCCTCAGGTGCAAGCTTGATTATCTGTTTGCAGCATTATTAACAGCATTATCTACAAACAGCATGCGCATACTGCCTAATGAATCATCTACAAGCTTCTGAATTAAAACTTGCTTATCACACATGGTTCCAAAAGGCTGATAAAATTGCTTGCAGGACTCTCGAGAGTTTGCGTTTTACTTTGACAAGGTCATGAAATGATAGAGCAACAATAACTGCATTTTTTCCCCCAACCTTTAGTAAGCAAATGCACCTTCAGAACTATCCTGACATTAGTATCCTCATGAATTCCTCTTTTGTTATGTTGCATTTTTATGATGCGTCATTATTTGGCCCCCCTATTTTACTTGTCGTTGCAGTTAAAACCATGTACCGAGGATTCACAATCCTTAGTTTGTCTGTTCCGGGAGGCTTTGGAAATACCTCCAGTGTTTCGCTTGCTGTAAGCGAAAGCACAGATGATAAGGGTTGATAACGGCATCAAAGTCATTATTCCTCCTGCTGCTCCACTGCTTTTCCCCTCCTCTTTTCGCCGCTCACAAAGAAAGGCAGTCCGAGAACCAAGAACGCCCTAAATACTCATGCTCCTGTAGTCAATGACAGTTGTTTACACGTAGTCATGCAGACTGTAGACGGCCTTGGGATCTTGAATTCGGGTTCGAGATGGAGACTGGTACTGCTTGTCCTTCTCCACGATCAATCTGTCCGGCAACGACTTCTCTTGCTGACGATCGTCCGCTTGTAGCTTTTCTTGGAGTCGATGCGACTGCTCTCGTTCTGGTGGTTCAGTCTGACTCTGTTGTTCGCAGTGCTGCTGTTTCTGTTGGTCACGGCTCGGCTGCTCCTGGCGCAGCTTCTTCTGTTTTGGCTTGTCTGGGTGGGACGAGCCCGAATCCAATGTACCGCCTCTCCTTCCAGGACACGATAAGCAGAAGATTACACCTGCAGCTAAAAGGAATCCTGCCGAGACGAACGCCACATACACCGCTGCCCCTGGCTCGTACTTGCTGCTCTTGGGCACTTTGGAGTCCATAAACGTAGTGATGACCTCATTGGTGAACCAGGATGCGGGCACCAGACACAGGACCCCTGCTATGATGAAACAAGCCCCTGCGGAAATAGCCGTGTGTCCCTTAGAGCGATAACTACCACCCCATCGAGTACATTTCAGCCCTAGGGCGGCCAAGCAGAGTCCCATTGTCGCCATCATGCAGGAGAGCACCATAGTGGTGCGTGCGGTCTGAAGATAAGCCGGCAATGCCAGGACTGAGTACTTAAGCGAGCAGCTGAAGACCCCGGTGCTGTACCAGGTGCAGTCCATCCACAGTCCCTGCATCTGCGAGATGGCAGTCATGATATTGTTGCCCACATCCGCACTCACCTTCCAGTTGGGTAGCAGTGTGGCCACCGTGGCACTCAGGACCCCCAGTAACGCCAGAATGAAGGCAAACATCTGCATAGTGGAGGACGGCATCATCGGTCCCGGACTTTTGGTTCCCTTCCCCCTGCGGCCGTCCCTCTCACCTTGCGGTGGCCCTCGGTGCGCTGCGTTTCCCTATCAGCCCGGCACAGGACCTGACAGCAGATAATTCCTCCGCACTGGCTCCGCTAGACTGCGATAAAAACAGAATGAGAATTGAACTGAGCGAACAAGCGTGACGGTCTGACAGATGAGGCACGGGGTCTGATGAGTGGAAGGGAAAGCCGCAATTTTTTGTCCCACCCTATCCTTATTTGGGACATTTATGCTTTAAGTGAAGCGGTTTTTGGGGGAAGTGACTGTAGTGTGTGTTGAAAGGCTAATTGTTTTTTTACTTCACTGCTGCAGAAACACCCTTTGGCATGGGTTATGGTGTTACAAGAATAAATAAAAATGGCACATGACCGCTGTAAGGTAGAAATTTAGCCAATTATCTGGGCAGGGGTGGCTGTTGTGTTGGAGTTAATTGATTTTTTTCCCTTATCTGTGCAAACCATTTGACAGCTTGGAAATTAGAAAGGGAATGAAAATTACCCTTATCTTTTGTTGTCCTTGAATCTCATGAATTGATCAAGACAAGTGCATTGTGTGAGTGCGTTCTGTTTCATTTATCTCAGAACAAACAAAAACCCTTACTTACCCTTTCACTGGTGCGCAATATATGCGTCAAGCTGTTCTGAAGAGATTTCTTCTAGCTGTTGAAGAAAAGAGAATGAAAAAAGAATTACTGAAAGAAGAAAAAATAACAGGCAAAAACTACTGTAAAACTGCCTCTTTCTTTTCAAATAACATCTCCTTGGCAACCCAGCGTACGTCTCAAAGCTTTTCAGTGTCCTATGAAAGAACCCCCATACGTCCCTGATTGTGAGTGACTGGATATTTCAGCATGTGATAAGTAATCACTGTGGGCTGGACAACCCTCTTGAAGGTCAGTCAGAAAACACAGGGTAAAGGGAATGTAATTTCAGGTGAAATGCAAGAAGAGGCGATGAAAATGATAATACTTGATTTTTCTGCAGAAAATCAATTTCTATTACATGTGGCAGGCAATTATCTGTGGCTGCACTATCACAGTTCAGTAGAAATGGGTTGCTGATTTGGGTCATTTTTGATAAGTAGCAATGGAGGAAATTGCTTACAGGACTGCTACAAAAAAAAAAAGTATTCTCTGTCACTCAACCATGCTAAGAGAAAGCTGCTAAATAGACAAAGACAGTTCTTCAAAGAACCTACAATAAAACATTTGGTTGTTTTATGTCTTGTAATCCCATGATCACACAAACAGCAGGAGGTCATTGCTGCATTTTTATTTACTAGTAGGCGTTCTTACTGCTGGATTATCTAGTGTTATTGGTGGGCTGCACAACTGGCCATGGCTTTTTAAGATCTGATGACAATGAGATGTATTGCCTGTAAAAAAAAAAAAAAAAAAGAGAGAGAGAGAGACCATTCTATTTGGAATGAATGGAATTCTATTTGTTTTATTGCTGATAACAATTATGAATGCAGAGGAAAGTGTTTGTATGTAAATTGCAGAAGTGCATAATACATCATATTTTTAACAAGATGATTATTAATGCATGAATGGCTATGATTTCTGACACTGTTTTCTACTTCTTCTTTTTTATTATGTTGCTGTATGTGGGCAGATACAAATCATCATGTAGATGAGTCTGGACTACACTCCAATACAGTATCTCATATAAATCATGTGATTGTTGTACTGTATGGTCTCGACTGTATTAACCCTCAAAACAATACGTTTAATGTGTTCATGCAACCAAGTATGTGTGTGTCAGTGTACAGTTTGTCTGATTCCTCACATCTGAGAGACGTATACAATGTACACAGGACACAGTAATCGGACTTTATAAGCCATTTATAATGTTACTGTATGATGACCTGCATTTTAAAAATGTTCTCATTGTATTCAGTGGTGGACAGTAATAAAATACCATTTACTTTGTTACTGTACTTTTAAAGGGATAGTTCACCCAGAAATGTAAATTCTGTCATAATGTACTCACCCTCAAGTTGTTCTAAAAACCTGTATTAATTTCTTTATTCTGTTGAACACAAAATAAGATATTTTTTGAAGAATGTTTTTGAACAAACAGTTGATGGTCCCCATTGTCTTCCATATATTATGTCCAATAGAAGTCAATGGGTCCCTTCAACTGTTTGTTTACCCATATTCTTCAAAATATCTTATTTTGTGTTCAACAGAAGAAATAAATCAATACAGGTTTGGAACTTGCACAAGCGATTTTAAACTTTTTTTTACTCAAAAAAAAATACTCAGTAATGGTGTTGACTTATGAATATGCACAAGATTTGTCTTAAATCATATTAAAAACACCACATAGACAAAAATTTGTCAGTTTTAACAGTTATTTTAATTTGTGTATTAACTTGTCAGTTTATGTATTTTATTGTTTGATTTTACAGCATTTTGGTCTGCAGTGACTGTTTTAAACGTGTTTTAGAAATAAAAGTGCCTTGCTATGGTTAGTTTAGAAATGTTTGCAGTCTCTTTGGTCAGGAGAGGCTTGAGTCCCAGGACTGAGCATGTGTACTAGCGGCGTGTTTAGCCTCAGGATGTTTGTAGGGCGTGGGAAAATAAAATGGAAATTCATTTTTCTCAGAGGGATGTTTTTTCACACACCACAGCTCACTTGCTCATCATATAATCTGTCATATAAACTATGATTTGACTCAAGTTTCAACTAAACGTGTAACAGTAAAGAAACTAAATGAAAAGGTTAATGGAGAATATGGACTATACAACTTTTTATTATGATCATTCAGATGTTACTACTGTAAACACTAAAATAAGTAAGATGGCTTTGGTGAGTAGAGATTACATGGTTTAAATCGAATTGCAAGAATAATCTGTCTCAGTAACACATTTATATAAGAAGTTTATCTATAACATTTTACTTTTTTTCCGGGTGGCGACACATTGTGAAATATTCCTTGCATAAGCCACCAAAACAAATACTGTATATGAGGAAATATAGCACAATATTTACACACTTTTTTGTTAAAAAAAATATATTTTTAATGATTTAAAAAAGTCTCTTCACCAAGGCTGCATTTATTTGATTAAATATTAAAAAAAAAACAGTAATATTGTGAATAATTATTACAAGTTAAAATAACGGTTTTCTATTTAAATATATTATATAAACATGTATATGTATTGATACTAAATTTTCAGTATCAAAACTCCAGTCGTCAGTGTCACATGATCCTTCAGAAATGCTCAAGTAACATTTGCTGAAATTAATGTTGAAAAAAAAAGAATGATGAATAGAAAGTTCCAAAGTACAGCATTTATCTGAAATAGAAAGCTTTTAACATTATACACTACCGTTCAAAAGTCTGGGTTCAGTAAGTTTTTTTGTTTTGTTTTTTGTTTTTATAAATATTTAAGAAATGTATTCTTTTATTCAGCAAGTATGCACTAAATTTATTAAAAGTGACTGTAAAGACATTTATACTGTTACAAAATATTATATTTCAGATAAATGCTGTTCTTTTGAACTTTCTATTCGTCAAAGAATCCTGAAAAAATCCTGAGCATCAAATCTGCATATTTCTGAAGGATCATGTCACGCTGAAGACTGGAGTAATGATGCTTAAAATTCTGCTTTGATCACAGGAATACATTACTTGTTAAAACATAACAATAGAAAACAGTTATTTTAAATAATAATTCTTCACAATATTATTATTAGGGCCCGAGCACCGATGGTGAGAGGACCCTACACTGAAAACCCTAATAAGTTGATTGAACTCAATTGATTTGAGTAAACTCGTTCCCTCAATTTAATTGAGTAATGGGGTCTCCCAAAACGTGCATATTTAAGTTTACTTAACTTGGTGCTTATGTAGACTTGACTTAAATTGTTTAGTTCACCAAACTTGATGATTATTTAATGTACTTAGACAATAAAGTTCACTTAACTTAGTGTTAATTTCCACTCTTAACCCGAATTAGTTGACTTTACTCGCAAATCGCGTGGAAACCCGTTGCCCTATACCACTGAAACTAAACATGTTGAGTTGTATTAACATGGAACCCTAACTTTTTACACAAGCTGAAACTAAACTTTTCATTTGAGTGTCACCATTGTTGAGATTCATATGCTGATTGTTGATGTCTATGTGTGACAAAATAACATGGCATTTAAAAAAAAGTTTTTTTCAACTGTTCAAATTATAACAATTATGTTGAATTTCCTGGTGAAAAAAATCACAGGTCTTTCATATTAATCATATGGAAAGATCCAGACAATAATAGATTAAACTCTAGATGAAATGAGGTGCTACTGACTTTTAATCTTTATTGATGACAACATCAATACACAGTCATATCACTGGATCACTTTACTCTTGGCTTTTTTGCTATACCAATTGTGCCTTTTAAACACACAGGTAAAGCAGCCAGAGAAAAAATTATGTTCAAATGTCAAGGGCCCAACTAAAGCCAACACTTTTCACCATTATGGTGACTACAAATTAAACAATAATTCATCTAAACCTCTGTTAATTCTCAATACCGTCTGCTGCCGAGGCCTGTGCTCGTACCGCCTTGGACGCATGTTAGACGCGGGTCTTTTCACGTGACCAGGCAGGTTTTAGCCCCCTCCCCTTCCTTATGAAACTAAACATACTAAGTTATCTCTGCTAAACCTGATTAGTGCAATGAATCTTTCAGCTAAATAGTACAATCAACTAATGTTGTTTAGTAATGATAGCAGGTTTTTACTAAACATAAAAGAATAAGTAATGATCACTTGTAAGTTTAATTAGAAACAAAATCTGGGTTTACAGTGTATTGTTTTGCTCCGTTTATTATTATTATTTCACTTCTTCTTCTTCTTCTTCTTCTTCTTCTTCTTCTTCTTCTTCTTCTTCTTCTCCAAAGTGAATTGCTTTTTTGAGGGCCTAAACTTTGCACATGCTTCAGAAGTGGTGAAAATGTATGTGTGATATGGGTTTCAGAATTGGGTGGGGCAAAATGGCTTAATTGACCCTTCGCAGGGAGCTTGATTGACAGGTGATCTGACCAATCATACTTCGCCATCCACCATTTTGTCCAACAAAGCAGTCAGGAGAGTTAATAGATTAACATTGGAGGATTTGAACTTGATAAACGGAGTGTACTGACGCCTTTCCGCGGTTAAAACAACATTCCTTCATGTGTTCATTCATGTTTATTTGATGCTATAAATTAACTAGAAGGAAGAGATGATCGGTCCACGAACAGCTTTAACTGAGGCTCTAAACCGATCTGTCAGACACATTAAAGAGCCACAAAACAGTATTTATTGTCTAAATTTCTTTTAAAAAATGTCCAAATTTGAAAGGTGAGACTTTGTTAAATGTTTCATATCAAAAGTAACCGAAAAGTAACCTAGTTTGTCCTGTCTGTCAGCGCGTTGTCAGTCCTCTCTGCTCCGTAGTATATTTTTCACTGCGTGAGAACATGGTGTGGCGTGAGAGTGGCGTAGCTTGTCGGACATAGCGACAGTAACTAAGGGGGGCGGGTCTTTGCCAATGGTCAATTACCGTTCAAACTCAAATACTATTAATTACTTAAACATAGTCCTCCTACTGCCCACCGTGCTCTGCTTTCCTAAAGCCGCCGGGTGGTGGTGGCATGGGTGCGAAATCTGATATGGGTTTCAGAATTGGGTGGGGCAAATGGGCAAAAAGTGGGGCAAACAAATATTTAGACTAATTGCTCTTGGCGCTACGTTTCACGTACATGGACGAAATTTGGTACATACATGTAATAACCCAATACCTACTAAAAAGTATCTTGGAGCATAGCCCTAACACAACTGGAAGTCTGCCATTTTGAATTTCCTCTCAGATTTTTTGCAGTTTTTGCCATTTTCAGACTTCGTATTTTAACAAACTCCTCCTACAGTTTTGATATGATCCTCTTCAAATTTGTCCTGTCCTGTCCTGAACACATGACCATGCTCATATTCGGATATAGTAATAGCGCCACCTGCTGGTAGCATGAAGTGTGCTAAATATAAATTACTTTAATTATTATTTTTATTGCAGCCTTTTGAACGGCAGTGATGACCTACAGTTCACAAAGGGGGAAAAAACCTGCTCAATCTATTTTTTTCAATTTCTATTTATTCATATTATATTATATATTAAATATTTGTAAATATTTTATTTTCATAAAAATAATGCAAAATGCAATTTGTCTGTTAAAATAATGTAAAATACAGTTTATTAGAGCTTTTCAAACATCTTGAAATCTAAGGTGAACAGGGTCAGTACTGAAAACGGATCTATAAAATAGCGTGGTCCACAGATCGGTGGCACAGACAGAGACTGTATATCTGTCAGCAAACAATGAGAGCCGCTTGTTCCAGCACAACCCTGCACCATCACTGAACGCACTCGCTCGCTGTCTCCTACCGTCACATCACAAGCAGCATTGTTTTCCTCATCACCAAGTGTTGTTGTCTAAAACTGAGAAAAATGTCTTTGAGACGGTGATAATTAATCTGACAAACTCAAGATCATTGTAGTGATTCAAAACGAATGAATCCGATAACCATTTCATTTTTTTCTTTGTAAATTTATACTTGATGTCTGCATTTTCTGAAGAGAATGTGAGTGCCGCTTGAGAGAGAACTGCCACCACAATGCAAGGTGTTGATCTGAGTGGGTTTAGCACATTGTTTATGGTTGCTAAGGTGTTCTGAGTGCTTTTTTTTATACGTGTTTCTATGTGTTTGGCTGGTTGCTAAAGATTTTTGAGTATTTTTTTAACACAATCTTGTACTGATGCAAGGTGTTTTTTTTTATCACGTTGCTACCGTGCTCGCAGTGATTTTTAGTGCGCAGATGTGTTGTAGGAATGGTCTTCTGAGTGAGTGGTTTGTCGCACACAGCTGTGTGGTTGCGTTTACACCGTTTTTGTACAAAAAATGTTTAACTTTGTATGTGTTTTGGCCATTCGTTTACGCGACAACTGCGCTTTGAGGGCCTGAAATAAAAATAGGGCCTGTATAAAAATATGGGGCCTGTATAAAAATACGTGTTCAGTCTGTTGTGTTTATTTACAAAGTGACATCGCCAACTACTGGCCTGGCATGAATAATACAGCGTTTTTAGTCGTTTTCACGGATCCGTGTGAACGGGGATAGTTTTGACATCAATGTCAGCTGTACTCGAAAACGCAAAGGAAAAACTTTTCCGTTTTTAGTGTATCGTTGTCGTGTAAACGTACCCTGAGTAATTTTTTAGCATGTTGTGGTGCAATTACGAAGTGTTTTGAGTATATTTTTGTGTGTCGCAATGCTTTTGTTAAGGTTTTGGATTAGTTTTTAAAGGGATAGTTCACTTTAAAATTAAAATTCTGTCATCATTTACTCACCCTCAAGTTGTTTCAAACCTGTATTAATTTATTTCTTCTGCTGAACAGAAAGAAAGATATTTTGAAGAATGTCAGTAACCAAACAGTAGTCTGTACCCATTGACTTCCATAGTAGGAAAAAAAAATACTATGGAAGTCAATGGGTACAGACTACTGTTTGGTTACTGACATTCTTCAAAATATCTTTCTTTCTGTTCAGCAGAAGAAATAAATTAATACAGGTTTGAAACAACTTGAGGGTGAGTAAATGATGACAGAATTTTAATTTTAAAGTGAACTATCCCTTTAATGTCATTGTGGTTGCTAAGGTGGTTTGTGTAATTTGTAGTGTGATTCTATGAGGTTGTAGATTAGCATTGCTAGGTAGCTTACTAGCTCAACTCAAAATACTTTCACTAAAGGCACGGTCAAATTAGCAAAACTTTTTTTTGCAATTAAGTGCATTGTCCATTATTAATGGTGTCATGATTCATGAAGCTTTATTATAATGTAATAAAGAAACATTTATTATTATTATCAATGTTGAAAAAAATTTTTTTAGGAAACCATGATACACTACCCTTCAAAAGTCTAAGTAATTAGATTTTTATATAAAATAATAGACTTTTATTCAGGAAGGATGCATTAAATTGATCAAAAGTGAGAGTAAAGACATTTACTGTTTTACAAAAGATTTATATTTCAAAATGTTCTATTAATAAAAGAATCCTGTTAATAATGCAACACTGTTTCCACAAAAACATTAAACAGCTAAATCTGTTTTCAACATTGATAATAATAGGCATATTATAATTATTTCTGAAGGATCATGCAACACTGAAACCTGGAGTAATGAAGCTTGCTGCAAAAAATGTTTTTCTTACTTAGTATTTTTGTCTGGTTTCCAGTCCACATATAAAAACATGAAAATCTTAAATCAAGATGCATTTACTTAGGTAAACTGCAAGATATTATGTCTTGTTTTCGGGTCAAATAAATAAAAATCAGGTGAGTTTTTGTTCAAAACAAGCTAAATTATCTGCCAAAAAATAATCTTAATTCAACAGAAACAAGATTATTTTTCTTACCCCATTGGCAGATAATTGTGCTTTTTTTAAGCAAAACCTCACTTAATTTTAATTATTTCCCCGGAAAACAAGAAATAAAATCTTATGGTCTATAGTAAATGCATATTGATTTAAGATTTTTTAGATATTTGGATTGGAAACAAGACAAAAGATACACAACAATACATAAGAAAAAAATATATATATATATTTTTTGCAGTGCTGAAAATTCAGCTTTGATCACAGGAATATATTAAAAAATTTATCAAATTAGAAATAAATTTTAAAATTGTAATAATCTTTCACAATGTGTACTGTTTTTACTGTATTATTGATCAAATAAATGCAGCTTTTGTGCGAATGAAGAGACTTCTTTCAAAAACATTAAAAAAAATCGACCAAACTTTTTGACTGGCAGTGTATAGTGATCATCAATATGACAAAATAGCATTTTCAAAGTTGAACAAACTTCATTCCGTTTCCAGATCATGCCTACTTTTCCATACACTAGACACAAATTTAAAAGTCTGATAGTATAACTTCAACTAATAGGCTAAACTGTAAATAGTCTCCAATATATCTTGTCTAATTACTCTCTGAGTCTGTATAAGTATGTTTATAGTAAACTAAAGTAAGAAAGACAATATCTCACTTACCTGTATGTCTTGACAGCTACAGCCAGAATATGCCAACACACCTACACGTGTGTGACGTCCAGGTAGTGGGAGAGTGGGGTGCCCTAAACGTGACACAGGGTGGACGTCAGGCTGAGCGCAGCACATTCCCCATGAGATTCATGCAGACGGTCATCTGTGTCCAATCCCATAGTTCACTACTGCTTTTACTGTACCAGAGCCAGACTCTGGACTGAGACATTCCCTCCGATATCTCCAGTTCTGGATGCAACTTGTGCCATGTCTAAAAGGCCCAAGAACTGAGAATGAGATCCAAACCAGCTGATTCAGAGAATGACGAGGCTAAAAAGCAGACCGGAGAAGCCCAACGACAGGCTCTCTGGATGGGTTTTGAGAGAGGAAATGAGGCAGAGTCTGCTTTGGTTACTTCAGCAATCTGTCAGTTCATTTGAGAGCAGACAGAGGGCAGGGGAAGTCCAGCCTTGGGATCTGAGACACTGCTCTCTCCACTTCCCACGCTCTTCCGTCAGCGCACTCACGCTCGTAAAGGTCCGTGTTTGCTCCCGTCCTCCGGCTGCTTGTGTTGATAAGGATGGAGTCTCATTCACAGTTGATGTGTTGGAGAGGTGGGCCGTCTTTATGGTCCTCCACACAGATGTTACTGTGGCAACAGGAGCTTGGGCTGCTTTGACATTTCCCCAACATCCATTTTCTGTTTTGCCATTTCCTATGTGTATTCTATTCATGTTTCGGAAAAGGCACACTTGGACTTTTCACTTAGTCATTTTAGATTTTGAAACACATTTCAAATGTATCGTGAAAAAAAAAAAGGTCAAGTGGATTCACAGTGCTTGCAAAGCAGCCCACATATTTCTGTTTGATTAAACTGTAACCGCTTGAGAGATTTCCACCTAAAGTTCCACTTTTTTTGTTTAAAATGTCAATACATAATCAATCCGTCTTGTAAAATGTGTTTTTGTCTTACCCTGATTCCCTATGGTAGGCCTATTATAAGAGTTTATATTTTAGACCTGACAGGATGTTTTTTGCGGGAATCTGCATACATATGTCACTCACCCATGCGTCTCGTCATATCCGTATTAGTAAATAGTAAAACGTTGATCTGGTTACTTTAACACGTGTATGGTGAGAGAAAGTTTGACAAACGGCAGAACAGAGGTGAGTCTGCTGGTAAAAGAGAACGCGACAGAGATCGTAATAAAACAAGAATCAACATTGGCTTAGTTTTTCACAGTTGGTGAGAACTTAGGGATTTGAAATGCTGTAAAAGCGTTACATTATCTATTGTTTACATTATCTATTGTTTACATGATCTATTGTTTACATGATCTATTGCTTACATATCTATTGTTTACCTTGTCTACTTTGTTTTCTGAATTTTCTACTGTTTTAAAGGGATAGTTCACTTTCAAATGAAAATTCTGCCATCATTTACTCACCCTCAAGTTGTTTCAAACCTGAATGAATTTCTTTCTTCTGCTGAACACAAAGGAAGATATTTTGAAGAATGCCAGTAACCAAACAGTTAACTAGTCCCATTGACTTCCATAGTAGGAAATAAAATACTTTGAAAGTGAAGAGTTTTTTCATTTGAAAGTGAACTATCCTTTTAACACATCTATGTACTTTGTCTCCGAATAGTATGTTAATGGGAGATTTTAATATTAATTTTGACAATACTACTAGTACTCAATATAATGAAGGTCATATTTTAGATTTAGTATGTTGTTCTGGTGTCATCCCTTTTCATTTTACTTCTACTGAATTTTCTATCTCAGATCACAAGCCTATATTTTTTTATGTGTCTGCTCCTTTAGCAAAAAGTTAAAACACAACGTTCCGTTTCATTTCGTAATTTTAAAAATATTGACCATAATGTTTTGGATGAAATGATTGACCACTCTGTAAACCAGTACTGTTTTAATTATTCCACGTCTGACTTGGTACATTTTTATTATGACAGTTTTTCTCAAATACTTCTGTGGCTTCTGTGAAAGTGCGTTCTGAATCATTTGTTCACTCTTCCCCTTGGTATGCTTCTGAACTCCGCCACCAAAAGGCCATATGTCGTCGATTGGAGAGACTGTGTAAAATAACAGGTCTTGAAATACATAAAGTTAAACTAATGTATTCTGAACACCTGGTCTTGTACAAGGCTGCTCTTAATAGAGCCAAATCATCTTTATATGCAAACATCATTGCCAATGGACAGTAATATAAAGACTAGCACTGTTAGCAAACTGTTGAAACCTATTGATACTGTTTCACTTTCTTCCATCACTTTTTTTCCCTTTTCCATTTTTTTGATCTAAGATTGACTGTATACATTAATAATTACTTATTGTCTGATGATTATCAAACTGGATATAATAAAATGTCTAGGTCTGCAAGTATTCTTTTAAAATTTGAGCTGCCTTCAGTTGATACATTACTTCTACTTGCTCACTTGATCCTTTACCCACTGTGTTAGTTAAGTCCTGCATTCATTCAGTTGCCCCTATTATTACAGCGATAGTGGGTTTTTCATTATCTACTGCTACGCTTCCTTCATCATTAAAATTGGCTTCTATTACTCCAATTCTTAAAAATTCTAGTGCAGATCCCAATGATCTAATTAATTATCGGCCCATATCTACAGTAATCTTCCTTTTATATCCAAAATACTCGAAAGAACAAAAGTATCTGAACTTTAAGCGCATTTGCAAAATAACTCATGATTTAGATCCAAACATAGCATAACATATGGATGACCAACATTTTTTAAAAGCTAACTACCAGCAAAACTGAAGCCCTTCTTGTTGGGTCTAGGTCTGTTTTTATCTAAAACTAAATCCTTTACCCTTTATTTTTTGATGGTTTTGCTCTCTTTTGGTTCCCATATTAATAATATTTAGCCCAAATAATGGAATTCATTACCATTGCACATTCGCCAGTTGGATTGAATTTCCCTTTTTAAAGGTGCTGTATTGAGTTTTCAGCGGCATCTAGCGGTGATGTTTCAGATTGCAACCAATACGTTTACAAGCGAGTGCTCGTGCGCGCGCTTTCTTTTGTTTTTAATTATTATATGGAGTTTGTGTTGGAGTCTGTCGTTTCCTAGTATTAGCAGACTCCATGTCATAAAGTTGCAGTGTCGTCGCTGTTGAGTGCAAAGTCAGTAGACGAGGCGAGAGGCGAGACGCTCGGGAGCGCGCATGCAGGTCTCAGTCACGTCACTGGATTTCGCGGCAAATCCGACCCGGAGCATCACATAGAAATAGGAATACTTGCTTTCAGAGGTAATAGCAAAAACCGCCAAGTGGGTCATTTTATTGTGAGATTACAATCCCTTCACACACAGGTAATAAAAAAATGGATTCATTTTAGTAGAAAATCTCCATACAGCACATTTAAAGCTCAGATTAAAACGTATCTGTTTAGAATAGCCTAGCTCTTAGTGATTTGATTGTTTGATTTGTTAATGGTATATTTGATCTGTTTGTCTGTCTTTTTGCATAGCTTTGTATTTTACTAATTTACTTGAATGTTGTACGGTGTCCTTGAGTGCCTTGAAAGGTGCCTATAAATAAAAGGTATTATTAATAATAACGTCCTTTCCATCTAAACTGGTTATATATCTTAAAGGCCCACTGAAGTGCCTTGAAACACGCAGCATTATTTATTGTGTTGACGTAATTTCCACTGAAACAGGAAGAAAGGGCGGGGCATATCCAACAGGCCCTCCCCTTTTTTTAAATAGCCAATAGAGTTAAGTTTATATCACAGCTCGGCCAGATAAATTAGAATAAAAATACAATGAATAAGAATTCACTTTTAAGATGAAAGTTTGAAGACCTCCCTATTGATTTACATTGATTAAATGTTCACCATACAAAATCTAATCAAGGATGTCCTCACTTTTGTATTTGCATAGTGAATTGCGATTGGTTTTCTTTCTTGCATTTTTTTCGCATGCTGATTCATGATTGGACTATTCTTACTTGCATGCTCCTTTATTCTGCGTTCACACACTAAGAGTAATTATGTAACTGGAGGGTGCCAGAACTATATTGTTGGTCTGATTATTGTCACTATTTTTTAGTTATATTGCTGTATATATGAATAGACAAAACAAATGCTTACAATAACCTTCTCCTTTTTCTTTCCTTCACGTGACTACATTATCTCCCAGATGGATCACGTGAGCTTCACAGCTCATTTGCATAAAGTCAAACTTAACTCATTCATGGCACCGTAAATTAGCAATTCTTATTGAAAATGAATGACCTCCAGTCACTTTGTTGCTGTAAATCGCTCTCAACAATGCAAAGACAACTGTATTTTATGTACACAAAATCTAGACTAAAACCTAAGCTTAACCTAAAACTTTAACACTCTTTAGGCAAGCTTTAGCACAACTTCTGGAAATGCAAATGTTCTTTTTCCCCATCCCTCTTTTCAATCCAAGAGACAAAGAAATGTCCTATCAAAGCCCACGTTCACAATTAACATCGCCCACAAAAATCCTGAACAAAGGAAACTAGAGAAAAGGGCTTGTAATTATGACTCAGTTGAGCATGTTTTTTTCTATTTCATTTCTCTCTCTCTCTCTCTCTCTCTCTCGAAAGAACTAATTCAGTCGCTTTTCTCTTATCTGTCGATGGATATATTTCTTTATAGCTCGTTCTTGGTGTGAACGGGGCTTAAGCATGATCTGATTGGCTGTGATTGTGTTGCATTTTTGCTTTTTGTTCAGACAGAAAAAGTAGCTGTCGCTGAAATCTTGTTACGTTGATCAAGATTAGCAAGACCTTCGTGCTATCAGGAAATATTATAGAACGCAGTCTTTATTAAATATTAAAACAAAATAATTTTCACAAGGTTCGTTTAGTTAAGTCATATATTTTTACAAATAAATTACAATGGCCAAAACAGAGCATATCAACATTTATATCTTAACAGTAATAACAGTATTTTCAAGCTTAAACAACGAAGAAAAATTTAGTTTTTAACTTAAGGAATGTAAAACATGCCTTTGAATAATAGTAATTAAAAAATCACACATTACAAATGTGCACAAAAAACATCTGTAAGAAACATGTACAAGTATAATTTAGAACAAAACATTTCATATTTAGACCAGCCATTTCAGTGCTGAGCTGAGAACAGCCTTTGTCGAAAAAGCAATACGTGTGTAAAGCTACAGTATTTACATACAGTGAAACAGTCTTTGCTCGTGTATTAATAATACATGTGTCAGCCCATAAGGAATGCTCTGGCCATCGAGATCCACTGTAGCTCCAGCCCTGATGGATCGAGAGATCCTGAAGACCTCGATTAGCTTGTTCGGGTGAGTTTGATTAGGGCTGGAGCTAAACTGCTGGAAAGTGGACCTCGAGGGCCAGTACCTTGAGATAGGCAAACTCTGCTCTGAATTGAATGCAGGATTATCAGCATGTTCATTCACATAGTGGCTCTGTTCCAAACCCCAATGAGCTGACTAACCAGATGAAACCTCATAAGGGACTGATTTGGGACAGAAACCTTTCTATTTGGAGGGTTTCTCTGGTACATCTGCTGTAAAGACATTTTTAAAAAAAAATAATTTATAGGTAATTGCAACCTTTTATCTCAATTGAAAACTTGATTTTTTTCACAGTTGGGAGTTTATAAAGTTTATAAACTCGTAATTCTAAGAAATAGTCTTAATTGCTAGAAAAAGAAAAAAAAAGTCTAATTTCGTGGCAGAAACAAGCGCTTCATAGTGTCCAGAGATTAAATGAAGTAAAATAAATATAATTAAAACAAGCTTCAGAACTCAATGTTTTAAGAGCTGAATGTTATTCCTTTTCAGTTTATTTTTTGAATGACCTTTCCAGTTGTTCATGATTTATTGTTTTAGTATTACATATTTTTGTTTACTCACAATTTCTACCCCGAAAAAAATATTTTAGAACTTGGCGAATGTAGGCCTATATTCTTTATAAAAATATCCATGACGTTTTAAGACTTTTCCAGGTCTAAAAATTATTTATTAAATGATGTATCCTCGTTTATCCAGGTTTGCCAAGACTGCAAGATTAAATAATTTAAGTTTTTGCAAGGCTGCATTTATTTGATCAGAAATACAGTAAAAAATATATTATTACATCATTGCATAGTACATGTATTATATTATTATTACAAATTAAAACAATGTATTTCTTACAAATTTAATATAATTTAAAATGTAATTTATTCCTGTGATGCAATGCAAAATGTTCAGCATCATTACTAAGATTTGATGCTTTCATCACAGCAATACATTTCATTTTTAAAAATATACATAAAAAAATAATTTAAATTGTAATAATTTCTGAATTTTTTACTGTATTTTTGATCAAATAAATGCAGTTTGGTGAGCATAAGAGACTTCTTTCAAAAACATTACATATCTCACTGTAATTCTTCCAAACTTTTGATCGGTAGTGTACTTCGTGTTAAATAAGTATATATAGTCAATTCCTCTCTAACAAGGCCATCTTGAATATTTTGGATATGAAAGCAAAGTACCTCAGGAGTCAGCATAACTTGTGTGTGCCGTCTAAGTAGTCAGCTCACTAGATTTTGCAACAGAGCTACAGATATAAAACTGTCTGGGTAAGAGCTGTTCATATCAAGGCACGATAATCATGTGTTAGTGCATTTTAATGTTCATAGCACCAACTTCCTCTATAGGCTGGGAATGGCAGCTTTTTGGATGCCCATAACCGTGTCATAAAAACAATCCTCGTTCACGACCGAGCCCAGGCTCTGCACGCTGTAGTCCCTGGCCAGCAGGGTGTTGAGGTCCAGCCCTGGAGAGTCCTCCAGCAGAGTCACCTGACTGCCATGAAGGCTGCTGGCACTGCTCTTGCTCATTCCTTGCGGTTCTTCCACAAAGTTCAGTCTCTGGAGTTGAGCTTCCAAGGCGCTGGTCAGGGAGCACAGCGTGGAGCTCTTGCTCAGAGTAGCGTTCTCGCCTCGGCTCGGGATGGGGGGCTCAGAATGAGCGTATCCGTCAAGCAGTCGACCCTCGTCCGGGACTCGAGGCTTTGGCTGTGGCGTCAGCCTCTGCCAGGAGTTTGTTCTCAGTGCTCCTGGGTGGCTTCTCCTGGGGAAGGTGAAGTTAGAGTTCACATCTTTGAACCGGCGCTCAACCGGAGCCGTCCACTTGGCGTTCTCTCTCAAGAGGGTGCGGATGGTCCTCACTGCACTGGCCTTGTTCTCCAGATTACTGCAAACAAACAAAACAAGACCAGAGAACATTTGAAATGTGCTTAATGTATTTAACAATTCACACTTATATTGTATTTCAAATCTTAAAAGTATATATTTTTAAAAGAACTTTACTTGCAGACTATATACTGTAAATTAAATAAAAAAGCCACTACTTTAAGAGAATACACTTTCACGGCTATGTTTCTGAACACACTTATCTACACTTTTAAAACGAGTTTAAAAGGCTTGAATAATCTTATGTCATGCTTTAAAGTACACTTATTTTTGATGTGTTGACTAAGTACATGTGTACAAGAGTGTTTAAATACTACATTTAGATACAAATGTGTAATTAGAAATATATTTAAAATTAATTTAATTTAATTGCAGTGATCATGCTATTAAGTGTCTGAAAACAATACATTGTTCGCAAAAAGAATAATCTGAGCTACCTGATTAGAAAAAACAGAGAAAAAATGCTGCCGTCTTCCCTTTTGCCAAATAGGTAGGAAAACTTCCAACACCCACAATGCACTGGGCGTGTTGCCATCCAAGGCCACTTCAACCAGTCAGTTATGTATCTGTTATCAAATACCCCCTTGCTTTAGAAGAATATACTTCTTAGCAAACTTTTAGTCATAATGTGGTCGGCTTGTATTGTTCCCGGTTGCAAGAACTCAAAGAGTAAACGTTTAGCGGGAGTGAGTTATATCCAGTGAAGGACCCAGGGCATTATAGGCAGTGGCTAAAGACTGCAAAGATCCGTAAACATGTAGAGAACGTTGCAACAAATAATCTGAAAAAACGATCAAGTATTTGTGGTCAACATTTAAAAATGAGCATGAAGACAGTGTTTTAGGCCAAACGGAGGGGAAAAATCTGTAAGAACTGCCTTTCTGTCAGTTCCACCCAAACCCCTGAAGCAAAACGCCCTCACGTACAGGTAGGAAAGCTGTTGCTATAGTGTTCCACTTTTACTATAACGCTGTTTCAAGAGTAGGCATAGTACAGAGATAAACCTACCCATACAATAACTGTTCTGTTACTAACCCTCTTCCGATCCGACTGCCTGTGGGCAGGGATACAAAAATGCGGAAGTATAATCTGTAGTTTTCATTCACGAAAGCCCTGGAGCTGTCAAATAAACGCAAATTTCTCGATCCAGGTAACATGGAGAATGAGTAAACAATGTTTACACATATTCTTCTGTAACAATACAAAGCGGGTTGAAAATCAGCAAAGTTACACTTTAAGGGATGTTTGAGTTCTTAAAACGGCCTTAAAGCAATAGTTCACCCCAAAATATAAGTTCTGATAATCAATGACGTTTTCAAGTGTTCATTTTCATTTTTGGGTGAACTGTTTTATTTATTTATTTTTTAGAAAAATCAGCTAATGGTAAATAAGTTTCTCCAGCTTGTATTCTATTTGAGTTTATTAGTATTATTTATTTATTTGACTTTCAATATCGGTTACCTGCTGCAGAGCTGGAAGAACATCTCTGGCCGTCCCTCCACTTCAGACTTGGTATGAACAACCTCCCAAACACAAGGGTTCTCTGACCCTGAAAGAGGCAAGAGAAGGGAGTTTAAGCACGTTATGGATTGCATTTTACATTTTGGCACTGTTTGGGTCTTTTAAATGGGCTTGAGACTTTAATGATACACATTTTTTAAATGTTGAGCTCTGATGTGATGTTTTTAAGAGGTTCTTGAAGTCCTCCTTTGAATACCATGTTTCTCTCGGTCTGTCTTGGATCTACATTCTGCCTCCTTTGTTTAATCCATGTCAAACTCATGTTCAACAGAGATATCTCTTAGTTTACACAGGAAGATCATGTTACACACACCTGCTGAATTCCCAGGTCGGATCTGAAGGGATGATACAGGAATGAGCCAGCGGAATTTAAAAGGATCCAGATCCCCGGGCCGTGAAGAAGTCTAGTTGGAATAACATTCAAATGCCTGTTATATTAGCTGTCAGTATAAAGCATACAAACAACAAAAACATGGCTGTCATTTTAATGTTACTTTAGTGAGATAGTGGGCATGATTAATAGTGTTAGTTTTAAGTTTTGTTTTGTAAATAGTGTTAGTTTAAAGTTTTGTTTTTATATTTTTCAATGTATACACAAATATATTACTCGTTTTATTTTGAGTATACATTGAAAAATATAAAAACAAAACTTTTATTCAGCAAAGCTTTCCACAACTCACCATTCTTTTCTTTAGCTTGCTTTCCCGATACACCAAAATGAGCGCTCTCTTGAAGACTGGACGAATAAAAACACATTAGTGCACTGAGCTTTTAATAACACCATAAACCGCAATGGTTTTACAGTTCCAATGCATCAGGTCTGACTTACGGAAGAGGGTGAGTTCAGGGTCTTTTCTCATGCGGCCCAAAGAGGGCAGAGGGTTTTGCCAGAGTGCCGAGCTGTGAATGATGAACTCTCCCATGGAGATCTCGCTGACCTGAGACACAGAGCACATTGGCTTTACTTTAAAATCATAAAGGGGAAATCATAAATTGCATATTAATATGATCCTTTTATTGATTTAAAAGTAATTCCTGAATGGTACGCACCTCCTTCTCAGGGCCACTCTGCTCTGCCACTAGTTGGTCGAACACTGTGCCGTAGTCCTCATAGATCTTCTGCATCTCATTTATGTGACTGGCCACCTTTTCCATGGCCTTTAATGCCTCTGCACCAGAAAAAAAATAACACAGAAATGAGTTTATTTCAAACCAATAACTGACTCAACAGTTCATACCTGAATCAATAATGGATTAAACTCTATAGGGCTTTTCACATTATGCTTAAACCTGGGATGCCATCATTATAAACACTGCTTTTAAAGCAACGTTTCACACTTAATTTCACACCAAACAGTTGATGAGCCCCATTGACTTCCATAGTATAGAAGTCAAGGTCATATCAACTGTTTGGTTTTGTGTTCAGTAGAAGAGAGAAACTCAACTCAGGTTTGGAACAACTTGTGGGTGAGTAAATGACGACAGAATTGTCATTTTTGAGTGAACTATCCCTTCAAGAAGAGACGGTGTCATTCTCACCTTTATACATCCATTTAGTGTAAACTTGATGGTACAGTCAGCAATATACAATTTGAGGATGTGCAATGCTAGTAGAGCCTTTATGATTGTAGTAAATAAGTCACATGCTGCATTCGTCCAATCAATGACTCCGCAAATATGCAAATAAGCGTTTAGGAATGTACAGTGTGAAACGGCTTATGAATACCCAGGATTTACTGTTAACCCCGGGGAAATTACGAGCAACGTGAAACGTGAAGCAAGATAACCCAGGATTCGGTTTACCCGGGGTTTTAATGACCCTAGTTTAAGTGTGAAAAGCCCTGAATTGTGCCTGGGATGAAGTAAAAGAAAGAAAGTCGCGTGAATATTAGGAGAACTGTGTGTCCGCACACCTGTGAGGTGGTTGCGCTCGTCGCTCTCGAGGTCGGTGAGAGACACCAGCTCTCTCAGCAGCAGCGGGTACTTCAGGACCCTCTGCACGGGTTTGATGAGGTACGACTCCAGGGTGGACGAGTGCTGTTTGGTGGGGTTCCTCGCCTCCAGAAACTCTTTGAACGCCCGGTCTGTTTTTGCTGCCATTAGAGAATGAAATAAACCATGTGCTGCTGCTTTTGGCTCAAGGTGCCAGTTAAAATATGCAATTAAGACATGTCAGTTGAGGCTTATGTTTATGTTTTACCTCGTTCTAGAACTTTCTGCACCTTAATGTGATTGGCACAGAAGCCGCTGTAAAGCTTAAAGTGATCTGCATAGTATAAGAAAGATCCGCCCAGGGAGAAGAGGAGTTTCTGGATGTGAGATTGAAAGAGAAAGACTCAAGATGTGCCTCAAACCGAAAAACACTTCATTTGTCAGATGTAAATCAAATTAAAGGTCTAATTCCTGCATGGTGACTGCACAGTAAGTGACAACATTAGTATTAGCTATACACTATTAAGATTTTATTCATATTTTGAATCAGCTTTTATTTTTGTATTTTCCTCAGTTTTCATTTTATTTTTAGTTTAATTGTTTTGTCATTTTCATTATGATTTAAACAAAACATTTTTTTCAGTTTTAGTTTTAAGTTAATTAGTTGCCAAAGCAACTTTCCATATTTCTTTAGTTTAAGTTTTTTATCTAGTATTTATATTTTATTGTAGCTTTATTTCAATTAACATTTTTTAAATAGTTTTAGGTAACAATGTCAACACTGCTTTGACTTGACCCTTATCCATAGCTCTATATGTATTCTATATTTATGTAATTGTTTTTTTATATATAACAACACAAATTTACTCCCCCCTCCATGTTAAACTAATCCCGTCCTAATAGGGATAAAGATCTAATTCTAGTGATCCAGACTAGGAATGGAATATTTTTTGCATCAGTTAATCATAAAAATCTGGCTTAATGTCACCACTATATTTTTTACCTTAAGTTTCTCTGGCGTCTCCAGTGCATGGTAGTCCGGTGAGGAAGTGGTCCTCTCCTCTAGGGTTTGTAGGAAAACCCTCTGGAAGTCCAGCATCTCGGGCAGGCTGCCGAACAGAGACTCCATCTACCAGAAAAGGAGAGAATTGCAATTACGGACATGATTTGCAAAAAATTGTTTTAGTTTAGTACACCACATCATTTTACACCTCAAAACGTACCTCATCGTGACTGAGGAACGTTTCTTTTTGTAATGGCTTCAGGTAGATCTCAAACAGAGATCCAAGGTCCTAAACAATGTGAGACACACATATGAAAATGGTAATATATATAGAACAATGCAAATGCGAACAATGAATACACATTTAAAGTTCCACAGCTGTGATTGTATACCTTGACATAAGATTTCTCTGTGTCCACCAGCTCTTGAATAACCATGCGCAGGCGCTCGGTTACGGACATGTGTCGGGGAGAGGATCTGGCAAGGGCATTTTCAGTGGAGTAAGGATTCCTGTGGCCCTCAGGCACGAGAACCAATGCTTCAGGGAACGTCTGGTAGAGATTACGCACCGTTTCTGGGTTCTACAAGGTAAATCAAAGCAGAAGCAGAACATTGTCTTTTAGTTCTCTGTGTTTTAATAGAGTGATGCAGCCTGCAGGGATGATGTGTTTTTGTTGGCCAACTCGGAAGTTCAAGTCACACTGGTTCCCTTGACAAAAAGCCAATTAGATTTTTCCATTGCCTTTTCCATAAGCTCTGCGAACAACAAAAGAGATCTGGGGGCTCATCCAGGATATTCCCTAGAAACACAGGACCGAAAATCAGCCGCCATCGCAGGTAAGTTTTTTTTAATGTTTCTTGTGGTGTGACTTTAAAGGGGTTGTATAATGCCCTTTTCACAAGATGTACAATAAGTCTCTGATGTCCCCAGAGTGTGTATGTGAAGTTTTAGCTCAAAATACACCACATATATTTTTATATAGCATGTTAAAATTCGTCCCCTTGGAATTATAAGGTTCTATCTGACATTTTTGTCAAAATTGAGTTATTCACATATTCTTATTCTGTGACAACTTTTTTACATTATGTGATGTTGTTTTTTAAGTTGTGTACATTTTGGAACTTTTTATTTAGAAAATAAAAAGGTTCTTTCTACACAGTCGAATGGAATGCAAAAACTTTAAAGCTCAATATTTCAAAACCAGTCAGAATGCAGCTAGAACCTTATAATTCCAAGGTGGCGAATTGTCATTTTTTGAGGGTGAGCCAAAGCACACCGTTTTGTGTCTGTTCCTTTAAATGCAAATGAGCTGCTGCTCCTGGCACAGGGGGCGGAGCTTCAAGAGCTTGTGTTCTTTTACCTCACACACACATGCACTGAAAATTTCAAAAACTTTTAGCCTTTTATGTTCAAACCGGAGTCAAACAATGATGGAGAGACTCAAGAAGAAGTGACAACATGTACAATGCAACATGACATTTCTGAATGGTTAGTTATGTGTAGTTATCTTATAATCATTTATTAGCATATTCTGTCTTGATAATCTATAAATCATGTTCTGGGGGAGGGATTTATGTAAATCTTAGGGTTGGTGATGTCACTAACCCAGGAGGAATGTCGTGTAGTCCTATACCAGCCGTTTGTTGTAGTCCTTAAAAAGCAATTTCTTTAAAAGAAAATATCTTCCTTTGCTTTGAACTTTGAGCGTTGTATCTTTGCAGAAGTTGTTTATGCTCAAACAGCAACATTACTCACTAACTAAAGTTAGAAAATTGAAATCATAATCAACCACCCCTAGAATATAACGTAGAATATATTGTCCGATTTACTCATAGTATTTGAGCAGAGTTAGCATTTAGCATGCTAATATGTGCTGTTGCTCGCTAAATGTTCGTCAAAATATCTTAATTCAATGATGTAAACGTTATCTGATTGATGTGGAATCGAAGTACATATTTAAATCTTGTAAATCTATCACTTTTTTTTCTGTGTAGTTCATGAGCCATGTAGATTACTTTTATGGTGATTTTACAGCTACTCTGCCTCAGCCTCTATTCAATTTAATTGTATTAAAAAAGCAGACAGTATACGCTGACTGAATCAAACTGTATTGGAATCAAAGGGATTTTAACACAGCCTGTGTCTGGGCCATCACCCAAATCCTTTATGAATGTTGCTCTCACCCACATTCACTCACTCAATGCTGTGCCAATAACCTGGTCCTTAATCAATACAATCCACCACTGCTGAGTAAAACAACCGAACCATTGGAAACAGGCTCCGGCAGTGCCCGAGGGCAAGAAATGTTGACTCAAAGCTTGACTCAAAAATGCAAACGCTCTCCTGAAGGCTTTATCTCCAGAGCGCATGTGGTGCGCCTTCACCGCGCTGCATAAAAAACAGCATCACCGGTGAAAATTCAAGCCATTTGTCATCGTAATCTGTGCTGTCAGAGTGTAATAAAGTGCTGACAAACTGATAAATCCCTCTGGGCGGCTCTGTAGAGCTGTTCTCTGCACGTAAAGGATAGGGGGGGGAAAAAATATTATAAAAAAAACATGAAATGCTCACTCTTTTCAAAACTCAATACAATCATAGAGTGCACGATCATAATGGATGAGTGTGCGTTTGTGAACGTTTCTCCTATTTTAACACACAATGCACAATTATTTAAGATCATTTCAAGGCCTACAGTAATTATAGACCACTAGAATACAACAACATGAGATAAAATGGCCCAGAGTCTCTGAGTGCATCCAATAGGCAGAAACACACGTTATACAATCATAGAGGTAACACTTAATGATAACTCACGAAAATATTATTTCTAAGGATAAGGATTTCTAAATGTATGAATTAAATGTATATATGAATTAAATGTTTCATTCTTTATAATCTCACACAAAATGTATTGTCCCCCAAAATGTACATTCTAAAAACAAAATACTTTTAAATATGAAGTTAAAAGGTAATTTAGATCAATTTAGTTATTTGTACTTATAATAAATATATTTTATAACAATTATCTTTTAATATTTTAACATTATAAGATGTTATATAAAAAATAAACAATGTATACATTTTAGTTTATTTAGTTTATATATTATAAATATATATATTTCATAAAAATATCAAACAAGCAAAGCCAAACATTTTTTGAATCAATGTACACACTAAAAGGGCAAATATTCCAGGAAAAATAAATGTTGTCTTATATACAGTATGGCTCAAAAGTTTGGAAACAATACTATTTTAAATATTTTTTTAAATAAGTTTCTTCTGCTCATAAAGCCTGCATTTATTTGATCAAAAGTACAGAATTCTTTTTTAATATTGTGAAATCTTATTACAGTTAAAAATAATGGTTTTATATTTTAACATACTTTAAAAAATCATTTATTTCTGTGATGCAAAGCTAAATTTTTTAGCATCATTACTCCAGTCACATGATCCTTCAGAAATCAGTCTAATATGCAGAAATGGCTGCCCCAAATGCATACTACAAATGGCTTATAGTTGACACAAGAGTTTTTATATATAATGAATAATGTTTAGTATATTATTAAAAGTTACTATGAAGTGCTACCAAGTGTGCACACAATCAAAACCGCAAAAACAAAGAAAAAAAAGCCTGAGAAATGATGTCAGTGCCAGTGAGTCGCACTCACACCTCACACACGTCACCAATAGCCCCACCAACCCCATCTCCTTAAAGGAACATGCCGACTTTTTGGGACTTTAGCTTATTCACCAGATCCCCCAGAGTTAGATAAGTCATTACGTACCCTTTTCACGCACCCACCGCTAGCCTAGCTTAGCACAAAGACTGGAGGTAAATGGCTCCAGCTAGCATACTGCTCCCAATAAGTGACAAAATAACGCCAACACTTTCCTATTAACATTTTGTGATTTGTATAATCACAGTGTGTACAAATTACAAGGTCGCATGAGACACAGCCATCTTCTAACCGTATACATACTGGGAACTATATTCTCAGAAGGCGAAGCACAGCAGTTAGGCGAATAACTTGGGCGAATAAGCTAAAGTCCCAAAAAGTCGCCGTGTTCCTTTAAGGGTCGGATGAAGTGATGACAGCTGGAACATGCTGTCATACCTTCATCTTATTCCCTTCATCTTCATCTGCACTGTTCTGACTCACTGGCCGACACATGAACACATGACACCGAACCAAAACACACTGTCCACTGCAGAAAGATGTTAATCTTAACATGTTGCTATGCTAAGCCTAGAATTGTTCCCAACGGTCCATTTCTAAGGTGTACATTTTAAACTTTCCAATGCAATTAAAGTAAAATGCAGATGCCAAGTGTGCAGTAAGAGCTGAGGAATTCTGTTGAACACGGCTCTCTCTCTCTCTCTCCATCTGACCTCACAACGCCCGCCGTAATCCTGATCACACCAGCCAGTCTCTCAACACAAGCAGCTCACACACCTTCTAAATCTCTGACATTCCCTCGGCTTACCTTCCCGCCCCGCTCGGCCTTATCGTTCACCTCCTCCATAGCAGGCGCCGCGGAGCCCTCGGGAAATTCCTGGTCTGGAGATGGATCTGAGGGAGAGAAAGAGGTGGAAAAGATGTTGAAAGAGCAGGCTGTTTACCTAAGTAAGACATGGTGGGTCACGGTGATAGAGAGTGAAATAAACACACTTAAGGATCATTAACTCTCTTGGGAGAGGCCGACCCGTGAAAGCGTTTGACCTTTATTAACCGCTATTGATCTGAACTCACTAAATCTGCACACAGGTCCACTTCAGCCGGACTCTTGTGTTGGATTCTACAAAGCTTGGCGTCGGGAAACGGGAAACCTTAACATGGCTTACGGTTAGAATAATGTTACAAACCCCCCTCCACAGGAAACACCATCCTGCAGGGAATAGCATCCTTGTTGTCTGTGAACGGCCCTGTGGTATAATAGTTTATGTCTGGGCATTTTGACAGCATCATGCTGTGAAACAAGCCGTCCGTCATTAGGTTCTCATCATAAAAACAGCGGGAGTCATTTCATTGTGTATAAAGAGCCAGGGGCCGTCCACAGTCTCAGACATCCACAAGCCCTGCAGACAGTCTGCGCTTTCAGATCGAGGGCTGGCCAAATTGATTTTAAATGCTATTTCCAAAATAAAATAAAAATTTAAATAAAATAAAATATAAAAGTAAATGAAATAAAATGTTAAATTAAACATAATTAATTTAAATATGAATTTAAATAAAATGAAATAAATATATAATGAAATATTAAATTAAATATAAAGTCTAATTAAATATGAAATAAAATGAAATATTATATAAAATGTAATAATATATATATGTAATTATTCAATAAAATATAAAATTAAATTAAATATAAAAAAATATATTCATAAATTATTTTAAGGAAAAGGGCACTAAATTAGGAAAACATTAGGACCACTGATAGACCCCCACCCCCCATAAAAAAGGCACATGACACTTAGAAACAGTATGCAGAAATATATACAGTAGAACCCCACAAAGAGTCAAACGGCAAATGAGTCGTGTGTCGCCCTCTGCAGGTCATGTAGGGTTTCTGCAGCAATAGCAGAGCACATGCAATTTTATTTGCAAAGATGTAATTGGCACATACAATCGAGTCAGTAAGATTGTTTTCTTTTGAAGTTTTTAGTGATCAAAGAATCCTGATATTTTTTTAATCAAGTTTTCCACAAAAATGCAACTGTTGCCAATAATAATAAGAAGAAATGTTCTCTGAACACTGAATCGATAGTCTCGTGTAGCAGAGCAGCTTTCATTGGTCAAGGACCGCCAAGAGGCCGTCTGAATGACATGTGAGGCAACCAATCACAGTTAACGTCAATGTCCCTACAATAACAGACCGGCGTGTAAAACTTATGCGTCAGATGTTCGGCTGTGGGCTTGACGTCTGAGGCTGAGACTACTAAATCAATATATTAGAATGATTTCTGAAGGATCATGTGACACTGGAGTAATGATGCTGAAAATTCAGCTTTGCATCATAGGAATAAATTACATTTTGTAGAGTATGCACCATATCGACCACCATATCTGCAAGTATTGGACAATATTTTATCATTTTTAATGTTATCTACCCGATAAGAAATTTTGGCCTATATATAAAGCCAATAAAAAATTGAATTATTTCCTTTCAGCTGAGACACTTCAGATGCGCACTGTTCACCGTGATGGTTGTGAATTGCTTAAAATATGATTGGAATCACTTCAAAAAAAGAAAATACAGTAAAGTGCAACATGTGCAGTGCAAGTCTGTCATATAGGCGACATAAAATTATAATGAGAACATTATAATTATGTGCTTAGAACATGGATTTTAATGGTGTGACTTTTGTTTTTGTAATCAGGCTCTCAAAAATTATATAAAAATTTGGATTTAGATTAATCGGGCAATATATCGGTTATCAGCTTTCAAATATAAAGAATTATCAGTTATCAGTATTGGCCAAAATGTTAATATCGATGCATTCCCTAACATTTAGAAATATATTAAAAGAGAAAAAAGCTCAGTAACAGTTTAGTTTAGGGTCCAATTCTCACTATTAACTAGTTGTTTATTTATTAGCATGCATATTACAATGATATTGACTGTTTATTAGTACTTATAAAGCACATATTAATGCCTTATTCTGCACAACCATTTTCTGAATCCCTTAATCCAACCCAATACCTAAACTTAACAACTATTAATAAGCAGTACTTAGGAGTTTATTGAGGAAAAAGTTGTAGTTAATAGTGAGAATTGGACCCTAATCTAAAGTGCGACCAAAATGTATTTTAAATTTGAATAATATTTCACAGTATTACTGTATTTTTTATGAAATAAATGCAGACCTGGTGAGCATAAGAAGCTCCTGTCAGAGACATTCAAAAATCTTTCCAAATCCAAACTTTTGAACGGTAGTGTTTAGAGACCAGCTGCTGTCCTACCGGTGGTCCACTGCTCCAGGTGAAGGTCCTGAGGAGGTTCACTGGGGTCACAGTCGGGCCAAACAGAGCTCTGCTCATCTGAGCTGTTTTCTTCACGTCTGAGGACAAGATGGAGATCCCGCTGGCTGAAGAAGCTCTGCATGAGGCCGAGGTCGAGAGAGGCCACACTCACGCCATTAAGAGTCAAGATCTCATCTCCTGCTCTCAGACCTGCAAAGACAAAACACATCATGTAAATCTCAACATCATCAATCCTTCAGAACATTGGACATTTTATCCAGGCAAAGGAAATATTGAAATGTTACCTTTGATAAACGCCAGGCCTTCAGGATTCACCTCACTCACGTAGACATGACTTCTCCTGGCGCCATCCACGTGACCCGTGACCGCAAAACCTGCAGACACGTCAGATTCAATCTATTTATCTTCAACCAATCAACACACTGGGAAATTTAAAGAAATAATTAATAGAAAAATAGACCTTTTTTTCATAATTTTCTCATGTACGTCACTTCGAACATAAAGGAGATGCCAAAGCTGAGTAATTTTAGCACTTAAAACTAATTTTTACCTGCGATTGTTCAATTATGTTGAGTTAACATCAGTAGTTTTCATGTTTCTTGACATTGACATTAAACGTGCCCTTGCAAAAAGAAGCATACTTCTAAAAAGAGTAAATAATATACTTTAAAATACTATACTAAGGTATGAACTGAATTTAATATTTTTGGATTCTTGATAGGATGTTCAATGCAATTAAATTGCAATGTTAATTTATTTTAAATGCAATTATTTGAACTTAGAGTGCTTTTTTGACACAAGTAGGACTTTAAGTACAATTTATATGTAATTTCATAACAACCCTTTAACTACAGTCTTTGAAAAGCATTTATGCTAACTAAAATATATTTCAATGTAATTTCTATTAAAACTTGCATGTCATGTATTTAAAAATATTGTGTAATGATGAAGTTGAAATGTAAAATATATACTTTAACTGTAATGTCAAATAACACAATACAGTTAAAATTATATAATTAAGTACTTTTACATGTGCTTTAGGATGTTAGTCAACTAATCAAAATAATGTTACTTCTTTAAACCACAACAAAAGATCATTAAAACATAATTATTTAAATGATTTTATTAACCGCCACTTTTAAAGTAAAAGTTTTTTTGACCTTATTAAAAGTGCACTTTTTAAGAGTGTACTTAAGAGTGTTAAGAAACACTCATGAAAGTGTACTTACACTTTTAAATGAATATTATATTATCCGCAAGTTCAGTTTTTTAAAGATATTCTTTTAACATTTGAAGTTTGCAAACAAGTGCACAAACTAAGCACACTTCTTAAGCCCCATTTACACCAAAGACAATAACTAAAACTATAATGATGAAGATATAGTTCTAAAAATCTATATAGAATAGCAGAGTCCATACTACAAGTGAAACGATAATGGCAGAGAGGAACGATAATCACTTTCACAATGTTTTTTTTCCCAGCTGGTGAACAATAAAAAAAACATTGACAGCCAATCAGAATCCATCCTGATTTAAAGAGCTCGAGCCCGTTTAGAATAAACAGAACATTATCATCTGCTGGTGTGGACGCTGATATAGTTATCTTTATAGTTATCGTGTGAATGGGGCTTTATTCACAAGGGCTGAGCAGCACATCATGACACAACATACAGTATTTAAACAAACACAAATTAGAATTGTTCTTTTTTTTTTAAAGGTCAATTCCGTTTCTTTCTATGGAATAGAGCAGCTTGCATATTCTGTAAATCTGTAATGTTCCTCTGAAGAACGTCATACAAGATCTGAACAACATGAGGGTGAGGACATGATGTAAAAGATATTAGTTTGTAGGTGAGCTATTCCTTTTCTTGTTGATCATGCTGTTACTCACCAAAGTCTATGGTTGTGTCCAGACGGGACATGTTTAAGGTCAACACATTGAGAGGACAAATTTCCAGTTCATCATAGACCTGTTAAACAAGAGCAGAACATCATTGTGCGGTGTAATACAGCAATGTTTTTGAAATAAGTGTGTATAACAGAAAAAAATAAAATAAAACTTTGGACCAGTTTGGACCTGTTTAACTTCGAATCTAGTTTTAGATGGCCAATGTTGCTCTAGTTATTGTTGCAGTCAATGCTAATACATATAGCCCCGGTTTCACAGACAGATCTTAGATTAAACCAGGATTAGACCTTTGTTTAATTAGGACAATGTTAAAGGGATGGTTCGGAGTAATTTCAACCTAGGGTCCTTTGCACCATGACCTCGAGCCAAACGCCCCCAGAAGCTTTTTTTCCCTTGATCGAACATTATTAAAGCAGAAAGTGGTAGTAATAATAAACTCCTGATGTACTTGAAAACTTTCCAATGCCTCGTTTTATGCGTACAGAACCTATTTGTACTACTGTATAAGTTTGGTACCATTCTGGGCATTATTAGTGGGGTAATTTACGAGATACAACATTGGATCCATTAGCGCCTGCACTAAGCCATTCGGCTAATATCTCTGAATAAGCTCTAACTTTAATAATGTTCGAGCAAGGGAAAAAAAGGTGTTTGGCTCAAGGTCATGGTCCAAAGAACCCTAGGTTGAAATTACTCTGAACCATCCCTTTAATACCTTCAATAAACATGCCTTAGAAAACATTAAACATTACTGGTGTGCATCTTGAGACAAAATATTTTAAGATATGTAAGTGCGAGTCACTTTCAGCTCAAACACACATTTTAGTCTGGGACTTGCTTAAGCCCTGTCTGTGAAACCAGGGGCTAGAGAAACAATCAGCTTCATAAAGTGTGTTTTAGTCTCACCAGGGTCCTCAGCAGGTCTGTTGGCGCTGGAGTGCTTCTCTCCACATCTTGTCCCAAATGTCTCCTCGTGTGCAGGCAGTGCAGAGCCGGGTCAAGCTGCTTTACCTAAAAAAAACATCCACTATATGGTGAGCAATATGGAGCACAGAATTTGTAATGATTTACTGAATGATCTCAAAGCATATGAATCCTGTGACCACAAACAACAGAAAATTCAAACGCATGAACTTGAGTTGTTCGTGTGTCCAGGTCACGATCTCTGTGAGAGGTGACGGATGAATTACCTTGCACGCCAATGAGAGAACATCAGAAACCAGAGAGTCCCGTTTGACCGGCACATTGATGACCCGACCGTCCGGCATGAGCATATAAGCCCGGCTGTCCAGACTGCAGTCCCATGGGTGACCTTCAGGTGGCGCTGGTAAATGCAGTTTGGTAAAGACGTCCAGCTTCTGCTGATGCATAGAAATTAAAAAAGGACCAAAAGTGAATAAAGCTCTAGTATAGATAGATGGTAAAGTCCAATTACATAACATTACATAAAACATTCAGTTCTCACTTATTATTTTAAATGATATCATAATAAGTGCTCTTTTTAAAAGTATGTTGGGTGTAATGAATTTAATTTTCAGTTTTGATTCCCTGTGTATATGAAAATAGATTTTCAAGTCACTACAAAACAGCTTGTTAATATTGCACAGGTTTTTTTGGAAATATCATTCCACTCAAGTACGCAAGTTGTATAAAACATCAAACATGTTAGGAGATTGTCATTTTGTTACTTCACTCAGCATTTTCCTTTCAGTAAAGACATTAAAGTAACTTGACGCTGAAACACGGTGTTACATTTACAGCTGCAAACAAAATGTGAGGGAAAATGTCCTCCTAAGCTTGTCTCTGCTCATGCTGGGTCAAAGCCAGGTGCCAGCAACACTATTGTGGATCTTTAGCGCGTTCCTTATTCTGTGAGAGAGGGAGAAAGGGGGGTCACGTCCCTTTTCACTGACTCGACTCACACAGCTGTCACAACAACCTGCTGATCTGTTGACATTATGCAGTGCAAACAGAATCAGGGGGTGGAGAAATGGCCAGAAATGGGGGAGGATCATTCAGTGTAATTCTATTGTCCTTCAGCTGCAGCCTTAATATGGGGATTTGACAGTGCAAAAGCATAAGATTTCTATACAGACTTTGCAATGCTATTTTTAAACTGTTGCTTGCTTAGGACAATCTACTGAAATACGTAATTGCACTTGTATTATAGTGAAATGAAAATGTATTATAGTTTACATTTTTATTAAATGCAATTAGTTGAACTTAAGTGCTATTTTGATATACTTAAGTAGCACCAAAGTACATCCTTGTATCTAATTTCATAATTACTTTTATTGTCTTTGAAATATGATTCAAGTGTACAGCCGAATGAACTGACAAGCATTTGTGGTAAATTAAAATATATTTTATTTTCTGAAACTTGTGGCATGACTCATATATTTAAATACTTTAGAATATTAACTTTAAATGTAATATCAATATAAATATGATATAAATATTTTTGCTATTAATACTAATGATTTAGTTTCTTAGTCAACACATCAAAATAAGTGTACTTCTTTAAAGCCGTAAGTGTGTTATGAAATATAATCATGAAAGTGGACTCTTAAGTTAATATTATATTATCTGCAAGCACTTTTTTCCCGATTTGAAGTGCACAATTAATACAGTTTAGTGCACTTCATTTTCACAAGGGCTAACATGGATTCTCACTTGTTACATTATGATGTACAGTAATGTTAAAGTGGCGTAATTACCTCTGAGCTGCTTTGTGTGGATGGATGACCAAATGATCCAGAGGAATATCCTTCAAATATCTGCATCACAAACACACATATACATCATAAGACATGCGGAGCAGCATCTGGGCTAAAAAAAGAAACATTTTCTGCATTTCTGTGCCTTAATTAGAAGCCATCGATCTGAGGCGCCAGCTTTGATACTATTCTGATTGTAGATCACAGCAGAAATAACCATGAGGTTTGCTGGGAAATAATGAGAGGTCTGGAAGATGCTAAAATTATAGTTCTATGAAAGCTGACAGATGGATCAGCCTTAATCTTGAGGGCAGAGTGGGAGACATGGCTTCCCCTCACCCAAAACACCCATGCGTCCTCGTGCTAACACATAAACACTGTGTGCGAGTACAAACACATACTTATATTAAGGATGTAGTCTATACAAACAGACAAGGGTATGCCTTGCCCTCAAAGCAAAACCTGAAATATAAAATTGACATGAGCTTTGTTCGAGCGGTGAGGTGCATCACTGTCTGCATAGGCAGCTAGCTACTTTCTAAGTTGGTATTCTAACTTAAATTAAACCTCACAAAGGACCTCATTGAAACACTCTTCATGAGCAACAATACAGTTAACTTAACGCTAATAGTGCTACTCGTGACACTCACAAGAAACTCTGCTTTTTCTTGCAATTACAACATAATCTGATGTTAGCATGTTGCTAAGCTAACAATACAATACTCTAATAAACTCAAAACAGACATATATCACAAATGTTGGGTAAATCATCCATCGTATTTAGATGAAAATACTATTTTATCAATACCTTTTAGCATTGAATTCAATCTGACAATCGAAATTCAGCGGCTATCTTAAATTCTTTTTTTCACAAAGCTTGTCGCAACACATTCTGGATGCATTGCTCCATGTCCAAACCAGCTGTATTACAATAAGTGACAGGTGACAAGCTATTTGTCTGTCCACACTGAACAAACTACACCATTATGCGATACAATCATAAGATATTTTATGTTCAACAGGCTATACATTAGAAATAAGTTATGAGGAACAGAATTTAGAACTGGGATTTCACTATTGGTTGGCTGACTCAGCAAGCACTTAAGTGCTTGGGACTTAAGTTGACGTTAGGACGTTAGCTAATGTACAAATCGCGATAGAAATAACTGCAATAATGGAATGATATTAATACTTCAAGTCAAGTCAAGTCATCTTCATTTATATAGCGCTTTTAACAATGTAGATTGTTTCAAACTTCAAAAAGTTATGAAAGGTCTACAAGAGCTGGACATCCACGGAACAGTAGCAATACCACAACTGAGCCATTTATCTGTGGGACAACAACTCTGACTTGACTCTGACTAAAGCATCTCACCCCTCTGGAAACAATCACACTGCCCCCTGTAACCCTGCTGAATCACCCAGCATCAGACACTACATCTGTGTGGTGGAAGTCTTGTGCATTCAAATCGCAAGCTGTCTCTCCTCTCAGACTGCTCCCAGCTTGCAGCAATTAACCTCATGCAGCTTGTGGTAATTCCCGTCTTTGGAATCATGCACTATTAGGGGCTGTTTTGACCAGATTTGGTCCATTTAAGGATGGATCATTATAAGGCTGGAACCACTGAGCGATCGGCTCCGATCTCACGTGAGGCCGTCTACATAATCATACATGTGGATTTAAAGCTCATGCTCTGTGTTAATAAAAGCCCTTCAGAGAAGGAATGCTGATCTGGGCTTAATTACAAGAACTGATCCATAAACAGTATTTCCAAAACAGCCCCCAAACACTTTGACGGGAGAAAGGAACAGGGCCACTGTGTGTTTTTCTGCCATTTGACCTCTAGAGAAAGCTTTGATGAGAGGCTTATTGTTTTATCCGGTGAGTGTGAGAGTGTTTCCCACCCTGACACCTGTGGACAGCATTAACATGCTACTGTGAGACTAAATGAGTAAAACAGGCCTATGTCTTAAACGAGTATTCAGTGCTGCAGTCATAAACACAGGCCAGTAAACCTCAGAGTAAGACGCCTAATCCAAACTCATACTTCTTTTTGTACATATTGATTAATTCAATTAGGATTAACAGAACTTAAGGGAAACTGCTCCTTTTGTATGTATCCTAATTATATCCTTTATTGTTAGGTTTTGTCAAGTCTCAAAATACAAGGTTCCCAAACTTTCAGGCCAAACTTTCCTTTACAATCTGACTAAAGACTTGTAAAGAGAAGCACTAACTTCAGTCTTACCTGGGACAGGGACTGTCTCTTTTCACAGTTGCGTTTGGTCAGACTGTCCAATCCCTTCTGTGAAGAAAACAGTAGTCCTCGTTTGTTCCGCATACCTCGAGGATGAGAGCGAGATCGTCTCTTCAGGGTGGCCTCATCACGAGTGCATATCTGCACAAACACAAGCTCATTTAAAACATTTCTCAGAATCTTAATGCTCCATCATCTTAATTGAATTATTGTGGTGGGTCTCAAAGGTGCATTGTTTTAATGATGTCTTTTTTGGTATTTTACAAAATACCCTGAAAACATGTGACGGATCCTCACCAGTGCATGAAAGGATGAGACAGAGAAAATTCCCAGACGACCAAGCACCATTTTAGATGGGCGTCCAGCAGTGGCTAGCAGGCTTTTTGGATTGGGCAGCTCTGTGCCCTGCAGGCTAGCCAGGTAACAGCGCATACGGAAGAGCTCTAGGTTAAACTTCTCCAGGTTCTGTTCCCATTGCTGGATCTGTGGGTCAGAGATAAAGGAGAGAGATAAATGTGACTAAAATACAATTGAGAAAGCTATAGACATTTTTAATATTTTATAGTCTCATAGATGTGCATGCTGGTATATCAATTTCTTTAAAATAAAACTGAAGTTTGACTTTGGTGCTTTACTTGCCATGCACGATTTGCACCATAGACATATTTAGACAGCAAGATGTATTTTAAATTGTGTGGCTTATTGAGGAAAGGAGAGATGTGAGAAGGTAACATCTGGAAGATTTTTTGTTTGAAACAAAGACATGAACTATATGTGGGGATCAGAATATCATGGAGACCTGGCCTAGGCTCTTTTGACTTGGGCCAGGAAGCAATCTCCCAACCTCCCAGAACACCCAAACTTATCACAAAAAAGTTCTAGCAACACCCAGAACACAGTAGCTATGACCAAGAATTACCTATAACATCCAAGCAACGATCTAGCAATCCCCTAGGAATCACACAGAACATCTTAGCAAAGCAATGCTCTAATAACAACCCACAACACCCATATCATGTAAAAATATAGTAAATGTAAATAATGTGAATCACAGCAGGACATGAATGGGGGTTTCAGGTTTAAAGGACAAGTTCGGTATTTTACACTTAAAGGTAGGAGCGAAATAAACCGAAAATTCTCGGGACAGCAGCATGTGTCCAAATTTTAATCTTAACCGTTCTATTTCATCAGAAACGATCTGAAAACAGGGCTTTAAGTGTAAAATACCGAACTTGTCCTTTAAGTGCATGTACCATCTCGGACACATTGAAGGCACCGTGGTGTGGTTTCTATTCACAGACATCAATGACCTAAGTGCCCAATTTAGCAAACCACTCTTTCTGAACTACTTGGTTTTGGCCTTTAATCTTTTAAAACAAACCACACACGTATGCATAAACATCCACACACACATCCATTTTGTTCCTTACCTGGCTCTCAATAGCCTTCCTGTTCTTCTGGTCGCTGATGACGGACAGCTGCAGCTCTGCCATCTTCTTCATTTTGCCATCCATATCGATTTTCTGCAGGAGAGCTCTGCTTTGGCTCTTCAGCAAACGTAGAGTGTCTTCCTTCCCCTGACGCTTAGCTAAATGTGACGCGCTGGCAGAGTGGATGGCTGTCACCCAGTTCTCCAGGTCTGTTTGGTTTGCAGCCTGCAGGTAAGAGGCAAGTGGTGTGAGGTAAGAGACAACATGCAGCCAAGAGTCAACAATGTGGAAATGGTCTATTGTGTATTATATTATATGATAAAGGAGGCATACCTGAAAGAGATAGACGTCTCCGTAGGCATTGCTGAGGCAGAAGACATTCTCTTTCTTGGGATGCTCAGGAACTGCCTGCACAATACTGTCCTCAGCAAGCACTGCGTAATGTGGTGTACATTCCTGCTCTGGGGAGGTCTTTCCATTGGATTCACCCAACAAAAGTGTACACCCTAAAGGAGACAGAAAAATAGATCTGAGATAGAGCTTCTAATAATGCAGAGGACACATGATCTATTACAGCTACTTTATTAAGACTGAGAACAAAAAAATATTAAATATAACTGGCCATGCATGTTTTACTTGATGAAAATTCAGCATTGGTGTAAATCTGCATTTAATGTCTGCTTGTTTTCAAGACTACTATCTTACCTTTAAGTGTGACCCAATACTGCCTCCACTTGCGTCTTGCTACCAGCTCCAGTTTGCGATCCTTGTGGAGGGAAATGAGGGGCTTAAAAGCCAGCCAACCAGCCCTCCGCACAACACCTTGCTCCTTCTCAAACAGGAAGTCCATTTGCTCCAAGGAGCCCATTGAGCCATTGCTGCTCTCCCCTTCACATTCCCAGAACTGGGGTCCATCAGCAGTTCCACTGCAACTGCCAGTCTCCAGGCCCTGCATAAAGTTCTCATAGATGTTCTGCCTCAGGGCCGCACCCTGGTTCTGATGGCCAAATGGGAGCGTTAAGGACCCAGAGCAGTCCAACTTTGTCTGGGAGGACATGGGATTCCAAAATGGTCTGGATTCCTCTAGCGTGCCCCCAGCTCCACAGTTGAAAACCTCTGTAAAGTCCACAGTACTTGATTCCTGGGGTTCCTGAAGCACATGAAGTGAGAAGTGGATGACAAATGTGCTTAACATGTACTTGTGTTACAAGGTTGACACAATATTGTAAAGCTTTTACACCCTTCCTTTGACTTTTCTCTTAACAACTCAGCAAATTATGGTCAGTTCAACAAGTATACTCTTTTAAAACATCTGTAAATCATTGTTTCAGAGAAGTCTGCCATCTAAGAATGTCTTATAGCATTGAAAAAAAAGTCAACTTCAACTAGAACACTGAACAGTAGATGGAATTGTAATATGATAACATCAGCATGATTATTTCGGAGTCAAACAGGAATATCTGCTATGCTGACAGACATGAGCTAATGCCCAATACACCAAAAAAAAAAATTCTCACCTGCAGCCGTCGCTTCTTCCTACTCAGACTTCCCGTCCAATCGCTGAGGCGGCGGATGCGACTTTTGAGCGAGTCCTTCCTTGTATTCCCATCAGGAACTGCTTTTCTGCATGGTAGGGTATGTGAAGTGTAATGCTGGGTTTCCTGACTCTCGTCTTGGGAGTTTGCATCCAGGGAAGAGGTCAGTGAGGCTTGAAGCTGATGAGTGTCCTCAAGCTGATCCGCCACTAGGATGCCCACGGTAGGGAATGGCACAGTCATGTTGGGGTTTGTGTATAGATCAGATAATCCATTATGTTCCAAATGAAGGAGCACAGAATCCCCAATACCACTGTCCCCCTCAGCGTGGTTGGTATTGTACCCATTGCTATAGGAATCACTGCTTGTGTACTGACTGGAATGAACTGTGGTTTGGCAGGCGAGGCTACCTATATGATTCTCAGACTGTTCTGTAGTGTACCCACTAAAACATCCAAGGTCCACTGTACGTGTGGATGAGAGTGTGGTATATCCACTACTGTTGTCTGAAGGCTGGCTGGTGGTGAAGACGTTGTCACAAAGATCTGTTCCATTCCCCCAGGGTGAATCATACCATGAGCCCTCAGAGCTAAGAGAGCTTCCATTACTGGCCCTCTGGGTAGCATCAACAGGTCCACTGAGACAACTGCTCAGTGACAGCTCAACATCCGGTTCCTTCCGTGCATTGGTAAACTCAACCCTCAGACTTCCATCCTCACGAAAAAGAACTTTGGGACTGCTCTTACTGTCTTTAAGCTCAGGACTGGGGCTCCTCATAGGGGCCTGGAGGCCTCCAGTCTGTTGTCTGCAGCCAACAAAGAAACCATTTCCCTGGAATAAAAGGTTGTCTTGGTGGCTCTCTGCACATATTTTGTCACTAGATCTCCCCTTAATGCAGTCATAATGGCGGGAGATGTAAGGTTGGCTGTTCTTGTGTGGTGAAAAACCATTTTTGGCCTTGTATCCAGACGTGCTCTCAGAGTTCCTCCACCAAGAGTGCGGGGACAGTACCTCCTCATTTTTTTTTAGGGAACTAGATTTTCCCTTACCAGGGATGATGAAACTGCTGTACTGACTATCTGTATTTCCCATTCTGATCTGTGAGGAAAATGGTAGCAAAACATCAAGCTGAAAGTTAAGTATCTCATTCATCCATTTTCCTCTATATATGTATACATCTAATGTATAATCTGACTACATGAGTCTATCCATCCAACTATCCACACACCTAAACACAAACACACACACACACACACACACACACATTTAAAACAACAATATTGTATAGTAGTAGAGTTACTTTTACCTGTTATAATGCCACTTGTCAAAGCACACAAAGATATTCCTTCATATTTCTGTTAAACGTATTCCTTTGCAGTGGTCATCCTCTTTTCCCAATGTTCTCTATGGTCAACTTCTCTCTGTTCCTGCCTTGTGCAGCATCTGATTCTCACTGAGATCCTCCTCCCTTCACTGTCTCTCTACCACAGCTGTTCCCCTCTCTCTCCATCGCTCATCTGTGGAGAAACAGAGGAAGGGAGGGGCATGTGTCAGTAACACACAGTCGGCTCTTATGTGTGCAGTCTGCAGTGGGAAGCCCCACTCCAACCCCCAACCCCAAATCTAAACAGACCTCATGCTTCTGTCCTGCTGCCACATTCCATGACGTAGCACCACAAGCTTTTACAAGGGTAGACTTCATACAACCTCACTGTTTATTTTCAGGCTAGGAAATTCCTCACAATTTTCTTAATTTTTTTGTCTGAACCATAATGGTTGAGTAACTCGACCCCTCCAAGCAAAGTGTTTGGACTGAATATATGTTTGTGTTAGCATTGTTTTGTCCTAAAGCAACATTTGGAAAATATCCATAATGAGCATTTTATTAGTGGCAGGATTAAGTGCTGCTTGGGAATTTTCATATCCTGTGAACGTTATTGAGGGGTTAAGGGTGAGAAGGAACTTTGGGGTGCCAGAGCAGCTCGAGAGAATATGGATATGGTGGGTTGGGGGAGGATTATAAACACACCACCCTAACCATGACCTCTAACCTGGGAGTGAGCACTGAATGCCACTAACACCATCTTCTTTCACACGACCAAGCTTCACTGAAGCAAGGAACAGTGTGCTGGAGATGCAGCAGAGAGGCGGACGGCTGCTTCATTATGATAAGTACCAGCAGGCGGTGTGATGATATGCTTCGAACACTGTGGCTTTTTAAGACACGGAACACAGAAGCAGCCAATGTGCTTTGTCGGTTCCAGACGCCGGGCTGCAGAGGGCTGAACCAGGGTATTGTGGGATGTATGTCCTGTCCCATTCAGAAAAGATTATCTGAATGGCAGTCGCTCACATTGTGAGCTTCTTTGTGCATCTCACTGGCCATCTGCTGCCCTAAGGAGTGAGATCAGTCACCCTCGACCCGCGCAATTCACTCATTCCAAAAAGAAGCACAAGACTGGGCAGTGCCAAACTTTACTAGAATTCAACAGGACCGGCTATGTTATAAGTCAAAGGCACTTGTTGAAGGATGCATGTGTATGTTTTGTTATGTATAGGTATTTTCCATCTGCTCTTGACACGAAGCGTCACAGACGTTTCGTGAATTAAAAGTCAAGCATATGTCTGCCACTTCGCATTCGTAGTTGTGCTGTTGCTTGACTTGGAATATTTTCCACTAATCATATGGATTACTCTTAGGATACTTTTTTGATTATTGTAAGAAGAATGCTCTATGGACATTAATGAAACCTTAAATCACATGATTTTTTTTGCTATTAATTTTTCCAACTTGGTGAATCCAACTTACGATTTTTGCCAGGTGTAACAACAAAACAGGTGAAAAATCCCTTAGACCTACATTGAAAGAGGGACACAAGCCATATATCTAGAATATCATAGGGACTTGGGGTGGGCTCTTTGACTTTGTCAGCAAGCAAACACCCAGAACACCCTATAGACTTTTGCATGGTCCACTCACATATAATTCAGCAACTATAAAGGTTTAGTTCCCTTTCAGTTCGGTCACGTTCGACTACATCTCTGTTCCCTCCTTCAGGGAACGAGGGTTACATACGTAACTGAGACGTTATAAGTTAAAGCGGACAGTTTTATTGATTTATTGTGTTCATTTTAAAGTCTACCAGGTGCACATATGCATAAGACACTGTGAATGTAGTCTTGCTTCTCCAAACCAATAAGCAATCACAGTTCTGCAGCCTGATATAAAACACATGCACATCTACACACACATTACACCCAGAAAACAGTAATTATGTCTGCCTGGCTATAAGAATGAAGGCATTATAAAAGTATGTATTTTTATAAAGGACAACTCTAAGTGGTTTTGGGAGGGGTAGTTTTGGGTGGTAGAGGCAGCTGGCCACCTGGAAGACCATCATGACTGGGCCTCTTGTTTGACCCAGCATGCCATAACTACCAGCACACCACGTTTAAGACAAACTACCACACCAAAGACAACACAGAGCACCAAGGAGAAGGGAGAGGGAGAGAGAGAGAGACCATTGTTGGTTCCAGGTGTTAGGGGTGTGATCGCTTGATAAAAGTAATGGGTTGGATCAAAGAAACAGGCAGGAAGTGTGGAGTTGCCACCGCACACACACACACACACACACACACACGTTGTTTGATTCCAAGATGATTTTCTGGAAGATAGGGGTAGTTTGCGGCTCATAGAAGAGAAGACTAACCCTTGTGAAAAAGAAGTGTGCTTAATTTTACTGAATGTGCACTTGCAGTGTGCTTTAAATTTTAGAGGTATATTAAAAAAGAATATGTACTTGCAGATGATATAATTAATGCAATAAAAGGCTACTTGAGTACATTTGGCAGTACACTTTAATCAAATTTCAAAGACAACATGTAATTATGAATTTACTTAAACATGTTCTACTTAAATGGGACAAAGAGTACTCCTAAGTTCAACTACATTTAATGTACATTTAAAGTATACTAAATTTTAATTTAATTGTAAATAGCATGCAATTAAATGTCCACCAAAATTACAATAATTTTGCACTTCAATATATTCTTTTAAAGTTTATAATTTCCATAATAAGTACTCTTTTTAAAAACTATGCTAAAGTGTTGTTCTTTTTCACAAGGGAAATCATAACATAATACAACACTAGGCAATACAGGACATAGATTTTCAATTTGCTTTAGCTGCTGTTGTCAACAATAACTGATGATGAGATGTGATGGGCCAAGGTCTGTGTGCTATACCAGACATACAGAAGCATTTACGTAACACACCACCATCAATACTAACTGAATATACTGTAACAGAGCACCAAACGGCTGCCAATTTCCAGAAAACTGTTTTTGTTGGCGCTAGACGGCAGTCAATTCAAAAGCAATTTGTGAGAATACTGAGCAAAAGCGACGATGGCAGTTTCCATGAGAGATTTGGTTGATGTCAGGCTGGTAAAAATGTGTTTAGCTTTGTTAAATGTTCACTAAATAATGTACATTTTATGAACACAATTTGAATAGTGTTTGCCCTTGCAAAACTCGCCATCATGTGTCACAAACCCTGCTCGGGACTCCGTAGTTTTGTAGTAGCCTAGTTTTGTAGTTTTCTTTGTTGATTAGTTTCATTGATTGTTCCCAGGTTTTTTCTAATGCTTGTTTGGCCTTCATCCCTGTCTGTATTTACATTAAGTCCTCGTGTTTCCCTTTTTCAGTGTCTGGTGTTGTCCTTTGTCCTATGGATGTATTGCATGCACTTAGTTTACATCACATTCGTGAACCTTGTTATTGCTAGTCACAGCAGCTGGCATTAGGTGGAGGGACATTCTAAATCTAGAGAGCACCTGATTGAACAAAAAAATTGGATGAGTGCAAAAGTCATCACTATTTTTGCTCTGATTTCCTGGAAGGGAAAGGAAGAGACTGCATAAAAGTGCAAAAAGTTAATGTTGTCTCTTTTTAAGTGTAGCCTACTCTAGCATTTACATGTTCTCAAAGCTTAACCCCAAAATTTCTTTGATTAATTATTTCAAAAAATACTTTAGAGGCTACAATCGAAATGAATTAAAAAGGAATAAGTGGTTGAAGGAGGGGGGGGGGGGGGGGGGGTTTGCATGCTTTTTCCTGACAGGAAAGCAGTTGTGTGCGTCACAGAACAATCCAGAGAGGAAGGAAAGCACTGCAGGCCAATGCGAGGTACAGCTCACAGGAAGACCAATGCTGAAACAGGGTAGATATATAAAGAGGGCAAGGTCTGTGTGCACTGGGACATTTCTCATGGGAAAATGAAGGGATGATTGGATAAGACAGGTCTGGAGGGAACAGCACTAGGACACAGGAAGCATGGCTGGACCTGTTCCTCCCTCTTCCTGAGACATAGACTCTTTTAGCCCGCTTGTGAGCAGAAAGGCAGAGCCTAACATAGGGTCAGTGCTCGAATGGGAGTGTTCTTCAATCTGCTTCCGTTCTTCTGCTTTGTAATGAACATTCATCTCCCAAAACCAACCAAACTCAATGTTTATGAGGAGTTTGTTTTGGTTTTGCTTTATCTTTTCTGAATTGCTTGACTTGCTTGACTTCTGTGGGTCTCCTCGGAGTCCTTTTGAAGCAAGTCAGTCCAGCTGTGTCTAGTCAGCTCCTACTTGCTTTCAGTAAGACTGAAATCTCCAAAACTGTTATCAGTGGTGTGTAACGCAGTAACTCTTACTAGCCACAATGGCGCATTGTAGTCTTTTAAAAAATGCCTCTGAAATAAACTAAGTGCAATGTAGTGTTGTCAAAAAAATTTTTATCGGTTCATAACGATACTGAAATATCTGAAACACTTCCAATACTCAATTCCCGCAGAATAGATACACTTTACCAGCTGCGCTTTCTCACTCTCTCATTTCTCCGACAGCGAGTGACACACAAACCCGCCTCTTCTCACTCACTCGTTTAATTTGCTCCGGATTAATATTGTTGGTGTTACAGTGCTTGAATTTCGGCATGGGATTGGGCGTATTGCATATCATTTTTACTCATTCCCGCAGATTTTGTGCTCACACCCAAAGTCTTTTAAAGCTGTTAAAGCCGGCACGACACTAAATCTAGTTATTTTTTTGCTGCTTATTGCACTTAAACTGTCAAAAACACAAAAAATAATGTCAAAATGCCGGTCTTGGATGGTATTCACGTAAACACAGTAAGTTTTGTTTTAAGTGAACGTAACCAGTTGAGAAAGAAAATGCATGTGTAACAGTATAATTGATCCGTGCTTTAGGTCTTAAAGTGACAGAAGCCTAAAAAACCTGCTACCAAATTATGAGATAATATAAAAAATATCTAAATGGCAGTTTTTCCCCGAGGTAAATATAAATGTCGATGTCAACATTGTGGCCAGTGAAAATGCTGAGTGGCTAATAACTTTGGAAGACAAAGCATACTTAAAAAAGTGTACTTAAGTGTGAACTTAATGTAATATTTTCTTACACTTAATTGCAATTAAATGAAAAGTATTATAGTTTAAATATGGTACTACCGACTGGATTGACAAGCATTTATGGTAAACTAAATAATGTCATTTAAATTGAAACTTTTATGCCATGTATTTAAATACTGTTTATTATTACACATTGTATATTAACTTTAAATAAAATATCAAGTAACTATGTTTTGTTAAAACACTTGTAAAAAAATTATGTTGGCCTACTTTAAAGCACAACAAAATATTATTCAAATATAATGTTTTATAATGTTCTTTAAATAAAACTTAATTTGACTTTGGAAAGTTCCCTTTTTAAAAGTTTACTTAAACATAGTAATGCAAGTATTCTCTCTTGCAGTATACTAAAGTGACCTTTTATTTAATTAAATTTATATTTCCAAGTACAGTTTTTAATGCTTGTCAGATTTGAAATACATTAAAAGTGAACGGAGACTTCTGACCACACTGTTTTCCAAGTCTCAAAAGATGCATACATAAAAAATGGCAAATTTAGCTTAGCAGTAAGACAGTTTTGGGAGTATGCTAATGTTTTTATATTACAGTTTTACACTGCAAGGCTACATTCATTGGGTCTGTATGCTTTTCTCTGGAGGACTAACATTTGGCCACTGCCATGTTTTAGCACCTGACTCCCACCAGCAAACCACACAAACACACAGTTGCTGCCCACTAATGGGCAGGATGCTGCGGTTACAGCTAAGCCCGAGTAAACACGGCAATGCTACACCTTAAACACACCGAAACACACACCTCCTAAGCGCTGCCCTCACAAAATCAATACAGCTCCAACTGCATATTTCTTCAATAAATTCCTATTTTTATCTTTTTGCTTAGACTTCAATAATAGTGTTAACAATGACAAACTGATATTTTCCAGGGAATAAACAAAGTTAGTTGTAATGTACACTATACAGTTAAGTAAACAAAGCCTTTCCAAAGACTCGTGAAGAAAACATACATGATTTGTTAATATTGTTGCATAGTACAAGCCTTAAGACCTTATTAACATTCCTCTCAGGTGATCCATTCACAATTGATCATGCGAGACACATTGTCGTTTAGGCTACACCTGGTTGTAACGTGTCTCAAATGTGTCTCCTTGTGATCACATTTCAAAAGATCTCTGATTTCGTGAGTACAAACGTAATTTACGTCAACGCATTGGTGCATGTTTATGAAGGTCAAACGTAAAAAAACATTACTAAACATGACTCAAAATACACAATTCAACATGTGATTCTCCCACAACTGGTATGTACAGAGCGCCTAAGGGGACATGGTGGTGAACAAATAACTTGGGAGAAAAAATAAGCCCTCAATGATTTTGCATTCTCCCGCAAATGTTTTGCGTTCCCCTGAGAAACTTTGCATTCGCTTGCAAAACCTTTGCGTTCCCTCACAAAAATGTTTGCATTCTCTCGCAAATCCTTTGCGTTCTCCCGCAAATCCTTTGCATTCCCTTGCGAAAGCTTTTCCATTTGCTTGCAAAAATTGCGTGTTCTTTTCGATTGAACACAAAGTTCGTCGGTGGAACGCAAAACATTTTGCGAGTTAACGCAAAGTCTCTTGGGGGAACACAAACATTTAGCAAGAAAGGCTCTAGCCAAATCTCTGGCAAATATTTTTTTCTTTAGGGGCTTCATAGTTTTGAGCTTAGTGCTCATTGTTATTTTAGTCTTGTATTAACTGAATGTGCTTCATATAATTTGCTGTCACATATGGATCTCATGAAAATCTATGGAAGTTTGTTTCCGCCACAGAATAAAACATTTTAAAAGATAATTGCGACTTTTTATCTTGCAATTCTGATTTTATTTCTCAGAATTGAAAGATATGAATTCATAATTGCGAGATATAAACTCGCAATTGCGTGTTATAAAGTCAGATTTGCGAGAAATAAACTTGACTTTGCGAGTTTATATCACACAATTCTGACTTTATAACATACAATTGCAACTTTATATGATGTAAACTCGCAATTGAATTGTCAGAATTGAGTCAAAAGTCAGAATTGTGAGATAAAAAGTCACAATTACCTTTTTTATTTTTCATTCTGTGGCGGAAACAAGCTTCCATAAAAAAGCAGAGATGGTCTGTGCTTTCCAAAAATTTTCAATCGGACGCTTATTTTCTTGTAAAGTTACAGTTTAAAGCCTGTTGTTGTTCAATTTATAATTTATAATAACAGGTGAGTCAAGTTGCCCTTACACTGAAAGATTCATAATGGTTTGGAGATATGTTGATTATTTTGCTCTCTTGCAACCACTGATATCTTTGGAAATACAAAACTGTTTGATATAACTAAATTTACCCATGATGTAACATAATTTGTCATGAAAAAGCACTTTTCTGAGTAAAGCTTGGCATTGCTCAACACTAAAGACAGATTTCACCAAGGTACGGAACTGAACTGCCCATTTATTTAACTGATAAAAGTCCAGTCTGCCAAGAATTTCTCTCTCATATCGACAAAGAAAAGAGTCATTTCCTTTGGCCATACACTGTTCTTGAGCCCTTTCCTGCTAGTGAGCCACTGCCCAATCAGAAAGGGCCTTTTCTTTTCAAATGTCATAGAGAAATCAGTCCACCCATCCATGTCAGTTCCGGTTAGGCAGTTTGGGTCATAAATGCATGGGAATAATGTTGAAGTTACTCCTTACAAAACTCACACTGGGAGTTTTGCATCTTAAGAATTGGGATGGAATATTATTCCTACCTGAGAATATCCACTGTAATTGCTTGAGTATACTTCATTTTCCATGTTTCTATTGCAAATTTGAGTGTGGAAGCATTTAAAAGTACACTCCATTGACCATGAGTATAGATTGACGCACTTAGCGAGTGCACACTACCTAGTGTACCTTTGTTTTTGAGCACTCAAATCACTCACACATGCACACAGTGTTGCAAACAGTGTGCATAGACATCAGATCTGTCAGATAGCCGGAGCGAAACACCAACAAGGAAAGTATACTTTGGTCCTATAAGAAAACCCATCTTCTGACCCCTTTGATGGCGTCACATGGATGTTTAGTTTCAACCGCACCCTTGTCGGCTGGTGCTCATTAAATGCTTCATTTCTAACGTTTGCTGAAGTTGTTACATTCAGTCATCCTCTGCAACAAAAGAACCTCCTCTAGGCTGAAAGGAACATGTAAACAAACCCAAAAGACCCTTCTCTTTTACATAACAGGACTGCATATTGTGGTTCCTGTCTACACCAAAAATCTGATCTCACCACAGGGAATTTAAGAGGCGTGCCTCTTACACAACACAGCACGAGCAGTGGACAGAACGGAAAATACTGTTGGAGAAAGACTCATAGGCATAGTCAGAGGAGAGCACGTTGAATCAGAGCATGTCCTTTTGCAGGCTTCATGTCTCCTGTACACTTCTGAATGCATCATTGGGTAGTGGTGTTTGCTAAAGCAAGCATTACAACTGCACATAGCCTAGGTGTTTCCATGACATACTTTTGGAGATGTCTTACAATGTATGGAAACCCAATATAAAATCTTATTATAGAATATAAATTATTATTATATATACAGTCACACAATGGTGAGAAAAAGTGAATATTGCACAAAATAAAGTCGCAATTGTGAGATATGATGGATATCACAGAAATGTTTTGAGATATAGGCTAGTGGCAAGGATGAGGAAAAAGTGGCAATTACATGAAATAAAGTTGCAGTTCTGAGATATGGTCACTTTGTGAAATAAAAAGTCATAATGACGAGAAATAAAGTAGCAATTACGCAAAATAAGTGACAAATAGGGGATTATCACGCTTCCGGGTTTCATGGGCGGGATTTTTCAACTTTGTGCATGTCCACTTCCGGCGCAGTTCAACAATGGCTGAAACGAAGGCTAGATGTCACTGCTCTGTTCCACTTTGTCAATCAAACAAACAACGCCAACCTTATTTAAGTTTCCATGGATTCCCGGCTGAACTGAGTCTAGGAAGAAGTGGATTAAAGTGGTTCGCGGGGTTGAAGGGCCACACTTAAAAATAAAACAAGGTAGCACGTATGTTTGTATAAATATATAATGCAGAGGTGGGGATGCAGTATAAATAAACTTAGGGTCGTCCATCATGGGTTCGCCAGAGTGATGAGTGATTCACCGGAAGTGGCAGTGCACAAAGATCACTGAATGCAGAAGTACTACAGTACGTATCAGCGTGATAATCCCCTATTGACCCTTCGCAGGGAGCTTGATTGACAGGTAATCTGACCAATCATACTTCGCCATCCGCCATTTTGTCCAACAAAGCAGTCAGGAGAGTTAGTAGATTAACATGGGAGGATTTGAACTTGAAAAACGGCGTGTACTGACGCCTTTCCGTGGTTAAAACAACATTCCTTCTTATGTTCATTCATGTTTATTAGATGCTATAAATTAACTAGAAGGAAGAGATGATTGGTTCACGAGCAGCTTTAACTGATGCTCTACAGCGATCTGACAGACACATTAAAGAGCCACAAAACGGTATTTATTGTGTAAATTTCTTTACAGGTGAGACTTTAATATCAAAAGTAATCCAAAAGTAACCTGGTCTGTCCTGTCTGTCAACGCGTTGTCAGTCCTCTCTGCTCCGCAATGTATTTTTCATTGTGTGAGAACATGGTGTGGTGTGAGAGCGGCGTAGCTTGTCGGACATAGCGACAGTAACTAAAGGGGCGGGTCTTTGCATACGATCAATTATGAGATATGACATATTCCATAGTAATGTAACGCACTATACTCCATTTAAAACTACTCAAATTTAGCAAATTAAAAATACAGCATTTAGATGATCTCATATTAGTTCAGATGCAATTTTTGTACTTTTAACTAAGTCATTATGACTCTTTTGTAGGCAAAGGGGGGTTTAAAATGGTAAAAACTTGAAATTGTGTCATGATCTAAAATATACCCTTTCCCATATATATATATATATATATATATATATATATATATATATATATATAGGCTACTGTGTAAAGTTTAAAATGTTAAACTCTGTAAAAAAAAAAAAAAACACACACATACACATTATGCATCTTTGTGCTAAGGACATTAATGATACCTCAAATTGTTTGTCTTGAGAATTAAGGCTCTTTTGACGTTGGCCAGTAAGTAACCAACCCAGAACACCCTAACAACCAATTAGTAACAACCTGGCAACCACCCACAACACCCGAGCAACTTCTGCATGGTCAAACAGCACTCATTTCTCATTTTAAACAATATTCTAGTTCAATTCCAATTTTAATGCAAAACGTTGGAGTAACTGTTGCTGTGGTTTCCGTCAAAGGCAAAAGAGACTGTTCTCTTCTATACTGTGTCGAGTAAAAATATGCATTTTAACTAACTTGTAGCCTAACTTTTGTGGTTTGTTTGAAAATGCTGTTGCAAACCCCCTAACTCACACCCTGCACTTCCAACAGACATCATATTTCCGTAGGCAAGCTAAAGTCCTGATAAACAGTTGTCTGGATAAGGGAGTGAATAAGAATCATCAGTCTTGGGAACTGAAGAGAAACACTGCATGTGTAATTAAAAGCAGCTGCGGCTGAAGGCTGATCATTATACTGGGGGGAAGGCCTGGGAAAAGTGGATGATGTCATGAGGAGCCCATCTTAAAGCAGTTGAACGTAGCGTTCTGCATTTTACTTAGCAGTTCGGTAAGGGATGGGAAAACATTTCTGTTTATCGCCGGAGGGATGGATCAGGCTGGGAATCAAACCAGCTCTTACTCTGCAGTAAATCTCATTAGAGAAACCAGAGAAAACAAACTGTTAAAATAGCACATGCCTGTTCCTTTTCTCTGACTGGAGACAAAAGCGTTTCTCTGAGAAGCCGTGGTCATCTCTGCGAATTTACAGCAACTCTGACATCATTTGATGAGCGGCGCAAAGACGACACACTGGCGCATGGCTTTCCCAAGGTCCATTATTAACATAGAAGCGGGATGCAGATAAGATCGTATTTTACTGTTAAATAACAGAGCGGCTGTTTTGGGGTCCTTGAGTTTCCAGTGTGGTGTGACCACAGCAAGCCCCCGAACCGCTCGGTGCCCCCCTCACCCAAAACGGACGCCTAGACTAACCGACCTCCGGCTCCCAAAATTATAGCCATGGGCACACAACAGCACTCCTCATTTCCATGACTAAAACCCCATTTCTATGAAGCTGTGTGGTCACATGACACAAACAAACACAAGGCATGTTTAACCATAACTATGCACGTTGAAGTGAAGGCATCCATATATCTATATGTATATAGTTGAGGAAAGGAGATATTTAAGGTGAGAATCATACTTTATAGACTTAATTTTCTTTTTAAGAGACATTTGTTCATGAAACAGACTACACCCGTGTTATTAGTCTGTTTTTGTGTGCAGATTGTGGTAGAAACCAGTCCTCTTCAAAAAGGGCTGTAAACAGGGACATGTATGTGACGGCTAGGAGGTTAAACAGAAGCAAAGGTATTGACTATTTAAACTCAAACTAATGTTGCGTTCTGTCACATTTTCACCTTTTCACTTAAGTGGTCAGACTGGGTTTGATCCAAATTCCAGAATCAGCGAATTCACCTCAATCCACACATGCCAAAGAATTAAAAAGGGGGTTCAGGTTTGCCAAGGACAATGTCAGCCCTGTTTGATTTGGACTAAGGTGAATTCCCTTTCCCCATGTGTTGAGTTTCCACATCAGATCCCTGCTGGATGTTCAATGGCTCTTTGGATTGCAGAGCTGTGGGTGTTCCGCTGAAAGGTAGACACGTGCTTGAGCTGGATTTGCTTTCATACTGGTGTTGAATGAGAAGAATGGAAACCATGTCAGATTTTATGCTAAATACAGCTTAGGTTTTAAGTCGGCATTCTTCTGTACATTAGTATTTTTTCAAATGTAAGACCTCTGTAAATTACATTAAAGGTTCACACAAAAATGTAAATTCTGTCATCATTTACTCACACTCATGTCATTCCAAACCTGTAAACCTTTTGTTCCTCTTCAGAACAGAAATTAAGATGTTTTTATTAAATCTTGAGACCTTTCTGTCCCTCAATTAACAGTCACAACTACCACTTTGTCACTTCAAAAAGTTAATAAAGGGTATAGTAAAACTAAACCATATGAATCGGGTGGTTTAGTCCAAATTTTCTGAAGAGACTCAGTCGCTTTATATAATGAACAGATTTAAATTAGGTTTTTATTCACATAAACATCCATCAACTCACACATCAGTTGTGGTAAACGGAAGCTCAAGCATGTTTGCTTGAGGTGCGAGAACTAATGAGGTTAATTCTTAACCGGTCGATTTATATGGATCCGTTTTACAATCTCTTTATGAACATTTCGAAGCGTCAAAGTGGTAGTTTTGTTACTGTCAATGGAGAGACATATCTCTCAGATTTCATAATAAATATCTTAATTTGTGTTCCGAAGATGAACGAAAGTCTCACAGGTTTAGAACGACATGAGGGTGAGTAATTGATGACAATTTTTTCATTGTTGGGTAAACTAACCTTTTAAGGCCGTGTGTCCACCAAAGTGTTTTTAGCCAGCTGAAAACAGCAGGCTCTCTTCTGAAAACGCCTTGCTGCAGACACTTGAGAGTGTTTCGGTGGCGCAGCGTTTTCTTTCAGTTGAGACACTTTGGTTGCTAAGGTATGGAATATCTGGGAAGTGTTACTGGTATCTGATTTTGCAGACAGTTTGTTTCCAAATATAAAAATGTCAATACAATGTAAAGAATTTGCTCTGGCTCTTGTTTTAAATTATTTTGTTCCGTTGTTGTGAGAGTTGTTGTCGTCTGTTGCCATTGTACAACAGGATGTGGTAGTCGGTCGCTATGGTATTTGTCCCGGCTCTCCTCCTACACTGTGTTTGCATGGTTGGGTAAAAAGTGACAGTGATTAGCGCTGCGTTTTACCCAGCGTTGAAAGTTTTTCAACTCTCAGTGTCTGGAAAAACTGCCAAGCACTCAGCTTGAAACAGACACTCAGCGCCTCGTCATACTGCTGCCGTTTTTAAATATGCGGCGCTGCCGTTTTTAAATATGCGGCGCTCCCATTGAAAACAATTGAAAAATTCGCTGGCCTTAAGCAAAACATTTTTGGTGGACACGCGGCCTAAATTTTTATACTATTTACAATATTTCAGAGGGTTTTCAGTCTTAAAAGGTTTATTTTGATTTTTTTTTTAGCAATTTTAAAGACCTGCATTAGACGCATTCCTTCAGGAAATGCAAATCTAGTTTATGATGTATTAAATGTAATGTGCAAACATCAATTCAGATTTGAAAGATCATAAGGCACTCAACTCAATTACCCAAATTTTCAGTCTCAAGTTTGAAAAGCCAGTCTGTTCAAGGAGCAGGCCTCTATAAATTTTGGCAGTGCTGGTCCGAGGGCATGTGGTGACACTAATTGAGTTGAGCTGGGCTAAAATAAGCTGTGAAGATGTTATCACGCCTACTCCAGTGTTGTACCGTCTCCATGGCCTTTGTGCAATTACATGCTTCTGCTGGGCCCCAACAAGCGGCCCAATGTTGAGATTGAGCCAGGCTTAGCAAAAAACAACAGAACTCAAGGAGCACTAATGCCTATCGCATTCCTCCATCACAAAAAAACTGGGTCTCTGCACACAAAAATGGGGGTTAATTAGGGAGAAAATCCAGTGAAAATTCCGTACGGCAGCAGTTCAGACAGCAGGGAACAGAGGGTCGTTCTTCCAGCCCACAGCACAAAGACATCAAGGCACTTTAGAGGGTGGATTAGGGCTGAGAGCCCGCAATGACTAGCAGTGGAAAAATGAAAACAGGAGAGACACGTGATGCAGGTCCAATCTGTTACTCTCCTCTTTTTTGTCTGATAAAAGTTAAACGGCATGGCACTAATTACCTATTCCATAGCAAAACAAACACAAACAGCTGGCTAACACAGAAAGCATTTCACACAAAAAGCCATATGTTTGTTTGAAGGAAATTTGGCAAATCAGTCTAACCAGTAAGTCAATTATCCACACATCAACAAAATAAATGTTGCGTTTCAAAGAAATCTATAAATTATACCCTGACTATCTTAAATTTTAATTTCATAGGCTACAAAGTGAGCTGCTATGTAAAATAAAAGCACTTACTAAGTTCAGTAGAAGTTGTGTGTGTTCCTACACAACATTTAACTTCTTACCAACTCTAACCTCTAAACTAGTTTTTACTTATCATTAAAGGGTTGGTTCACCCAAAAATATTTTTTTGTCAGTAATTACTCACCCTCATGTTGTTCCAACCCCGTAAGATTAAGATTAATTAAGATATTTTTGATGAAATCTGAAAGCTGGCTCACTTCTTCATATGCTGCAAGGTAATTGATATCTGCCAGCCCAGAAAAGTTAGTAAAGACATCGTTAAAATAGTCCAAGTGACTACAGTGTCTCAACCTCAAGTTTATCAAGCGACGACAATACTTTTTGTGCACAAAAAAAACAAAGATAACGACTTTATTCAACTATTAATTTTCTTCTGTGTGGACCTCAGAGTGAGTTCACGTAGTGTAAAAACGCAGCGCTTCTGGGTTGTACGTCAGAACGTAGGCTCACTCTTGGCTGACACTGGTCATGCGTGTGATGCGCGCCAATAGTGAGCCTACGTTCTTACGTACAACCCAGAAGCGCTGCGCTGTTACACTATGTGAATTCACTCAGAGGCCAAATTTCCTTTTTGGGTGAATTAACCCTTTAATAATTTAGTGATTTGAACGATCCCGCTGCTTCTACTATGGATGAACAGTTCTTTGTTTGTTTTGTTTTTATAATGTGTTTTGTTATGTTTTTATAATGTGATCTATTGTAACATTTACATTTTGTATGTAAATTTAATTTGTATGTAAAAAGTATCATTTTAAAAACTGTATTCTCACTATTAACTAATTATTAACTAAAAATTTTGCCTCAATAAAAAACTGTTAGGGATAAACATAAAAAAGAGTTTATGTTTAGATGGGTTTTGTATAGAGTTGTCAAAAGTAAGTACTGAAATTTAAAAATGTGACGATACCAGTATTTCCATCAAGCATTTTGAGCACTGTTGAACGGATTTTTTAACACCTCTGATTGGCCATTGTGTTGAAGCGCACAACATTTATGTCTGTGATTGGCTACAATGATCAACAATGACATCTTTGACGCCCTTCATCGAGTACTTACACAGATACACATGGGAGTGTTTATAAGCGGCGTCTATCAGCAGATCCATCAATATATTTGGGTTCCACTGTAGACCCCTGCTTTTAAATGGGTCAACACAATGGCCAATCAGAGGTGTTTAAGAATCTGTTCAACAGAGCTCAAAATGCTAGAGGGAAATGCTGTTTTTAAATTTCACATTTTTTTATTTCAGTAACGACTTGGTACCGAACTCTGTACTTTTAGAAAACTCTAGTTTTCTCCTCATTATTGCACCCGATTTGTGACAAAAGAACTGACCAAATAATAATGGATTTAGTAGCAATCCAGATCATCCTGCTCTCCCAGGATAACCAATCCTTAGAGGAACACACACAGGCTTTCCTGGACCGTCAACATCTAGTCCACTATGACTAGATGATTAGTGTGTGTTTTTCCGGGCAGGTCTGAATGAGAGGACCAGGGTGTGGTCTGGGGAATTAAGAGGAGAGAGGGAGCTCTGGGGAATTTCAAAGAGTACGTGGAGTGGGTACTTCTCCACAACGGTTCCCCATTCACCATCTGCAAAGAGCAGGGAGAAGAGTAGAGCTTCAGCCATTATCACAAGCCCAGCAACACCGCCAATCACGTCTGATCAGGTGTCTGAGCTGTCAACATCTGGAAGCACTGGTGCAGTATAAGCCTAAACACCTTCAACTACAATGGACGAACTGCTCATAGACTGGGAGAGAAAGTGCTTAAGATCAATTTATCTTCCCTGTACTGAGCCTGTCCCTTGTTGGCAGTACTGAACTCTTAAGTTTTGATTTTCCCACCCAGCCTCTGACACACTCCCACCTCCTCTGCCTGTTTTTAAACTGCCTGTTCCAAGTCTGAAAGTTCAGTGCTAGCCTAGAGACCAGTTCCTTGGTTTTATGCCTGTTCCATGTTACCCTGTTGTGCCTGTCTGTTCTCACCCATCTGTACTGCTCAGGACTCCAGCTTTGCCTGCACTGCCTCTCCTCAGTCCTTCGGCTCCTTCTCTGATCATCATTGGGTCGCCTCAGTCAGAGAATTTGTCAGTCTAGTCCTGGTTGTCTCCACCTAGGACCTCCGGTACGGTACGCCACTCCTACTAGGTCTGTCGAGCAGTTGGATCCACCGTGGTGCCTCCCTACCTCGGCTTAGGGCTGTCGTCCCTTCGGCTTCACCAGGCTTCCTCGTCCCTCTGGCTTCACCTTGGTCGGTCGTTGCTCTGTCTACACCATGGACTGCCGGGCTTCAGCTTTGCTTAGGCTCCATCGGTCGCTCTGCCTTCGCCCCAGCGCCCTGGCTTCACCTCAGTTGATTGTCGCTACAGCTCCGCCCTGCCCTCCAGCACCTGCGTCATGCCCGGTTCCTGCAGTCCTGTGGTTCCACCTGGGTCTCCACATTCAGGCTCGTCTCAGTCACTCATTCCCCTGGTTCCAGCTGTCAAGCCTCCACCATGGCTCCTCCCTCCCTCTCCCACCTTCATTTCTGCCCTGCCTGTACTTTGTCATGGTTCCACGGCCCCCACCTAGGGCCCTTCCCACCCACTCTATTGAACTCTTGTGTTTTTGTTGTTATTTGTAAGGCGTGAAGCCTTGATGGGGTGACATGTTAGGGATCATCTGAGTTTGTTTTGGTGGGTTTTTGGATTTGGTGGGTTTTGTATTATGTTTCAGTTCTTTGCCTCTCATTTCTGTTTCAGTTTGTCTAGGTTACAAATGGTTTGATTAAGTGGTAACAGGTGTTTTCACATTTCTTTGATTGGTTTGTTCTGTCTATTTAAGCCCTGTGTTTCTTTCAGTTCATTGTCAGTTCTACTTCGCATTAAGTTGGTTTCTCTATTTCAGCTAAATGTATTTAATATTAATTTAAAATATAATACATCTTCTTTCAATTTTAAGTGTTCAACAGCATTACATAACCTTGAGAATATTGTTATACGTATATTATTTCTGTACAAAGTAAGCTAAAGTGTAGGGGACATCATCAACGGGCTTCAGCTGAGTTTTCTGTTAGAGGGTTTTCTGTTAGAACGGTGTCGTATTAGCAGCAAGTTAAGTTAATAACTAATGATCTTTGCAAAGGAAGTGAATCAATCAATCAAAACTAAATTTAGCTGGACTATAACTTTATTATAGAGCTGCTGTAAAGCCAAAACAATCTCTGTTACTGTAATTTGCTATTATCACTGTAAAGCTGCTTTGAAACAATCTATATTGTTAAAAGCGCTATATAAACGAAGATGACTTGACTTCTCAACAAATAAAATTTTCTGGCTATAATCTTGCCTAAATGCAGACTAATTAGGCGAGTGTGTGCTATAAAATCAATAAGACAATGACAATAAACCCCACTGCCCTGTGATCCCTGTAATGTGACCTTAGCAGCTGAGAGCTCACAATGCTTCATTAGTATTCAAACGGAAGGGTGGCATGAACTATGCAGCTCAAAAGGTCAACAAAGTATGCCACATTATACAGGCAAACAAGATATACCAACATAATCCTCTGTTATAAATTTAACAAATGTTCACATTGTAAAGAAATGTGATTATACTTATATGATGCTAACATGGTTATTCCTGACCTTTCAAGAAGTTTCTGTTAATCGGAACAGATGTGACTGGCACAGTTTTCCTCAACTTGTAGTGTATGAATCAAAAACCGGCCGCAGGTCTGTTCTGATAGGGTCGTGGACAGCAGAGAAACAATATTAAATGCTAATAAAACATTATTTATATAAGCACGCAAGTTTAGAATAGAAAAATAATAATAATAATTTTACGTTGCCAGCCAGCGCCATCATTTTAGATAATTTTCACAAAACTTTCACGGCCTCCTGAATATTTTGTACAATATATATCATACAATATATCAAAAGAAAGAACAGAGCCTGCTTTACAACAGAATAACCTGTTTAATTCTAGCTTCATGCATTACTTTTTATCAACACTTGAATGTGGGTCCTTTTCATTAAAAAAAAGCAACATTTTGAACAAAAAAAGCTGAGAAAATCGTATTTTTGTCCAAGATACTTCCAGCTAGGATTCAGGCCGAGTCAATCAACTCCCCCAAAACTTGCACAGTCCTATACCTCTTCGTGGGTTTGACATTTCCTTCAGTAACATTAGGCAGTTTTGATTTATATGTTTAATGGTTGATGATCGCGTTAGCTTACATGTGCGTAAGTAATGCTTCTATCGCTTGTTTCTGTTTCTTTTTCACTTGTTTTTGGATCTATAACAGTGAAAATATGGATTGCCAGAAAATTCCACCAATGGAGGGGAAAGAGTTCAAATGGAAGAGAAGAAGCTACAATTTACTTTGATTGATAGAACATTTTTGCTACTTTTGTAAAATTTTGGTACATTAGGTTGCCAATTGATGTCCAATGTAAAATGGACACTTTCTTCGAAAGCATAACCAGAACTAATGGATTAGCAGACAGTGCATGCATAACTAGCAAGGTCATTTTTCAAACAGTAATAATCATTACTATTCACTGCGCTTGCCTGGTTGACACTCACTGGAACACATTGGCTTGTTGACTGAAACATTGGATGGAGATCTGATACACAAAGACATTACAAGCCCGAATGACGCCTGGACAGAATTCAACCTCTGAAACATTAGACCAACCTCAGCTCCATGTGCTTACAATTTACCAACAATTATCAGGTGCATTAGCATCACTGACTAAACTTGGCACGCTGCTTCCAGTCTGTCAGATGTCCAGGTGCAGCTACCTGGCTCTTACGCTCAATTGAAATCAAACAACAGAGCTAATTTGTCACAATCAAGAGATGGAATCAAACCGCTTGTCAGCACTAAATGTAGTGTGTAGTGACTGAAGTAGGCCAAAAGGGAAATGAAAATGCATCGCGATCAGTTAAAGGCACGCCAGAACCAATGACGTCCACTGATGTCATACTTGGCTTGATGCGTTAATAAGGAGCCAAATGTGAATGAGATTTGAGAGGAAGATTTTCAGGTCACTGAAACTACCCCGGCAGTTTAGTTTCAAACTGGGTACGGTTCGCATGGAAAAATTGGTAATTTTTGGACTGGGGAACCAAACCCGAAAACAACCTGGTCTGAGTTTCTTTGCACTCGAAATGGCGCGATTCACGTGAATATGCACTTGTTCAGGAAGTAAATCAATGGGAAAAAAATCCAGAGAAATAAAGAGCATATCATTGACCTAACTACTTTAATCTATCTGTTCCTCGTACAAAGCTCCCATAGACTTCAGAACACTTGGAATAATGTGTCATATTTATGATATGTTTATGGAGCTTGAAAGACCTTGGTTACCATCTCTTCACATCCTTTTAACCTTTAAGACCAAAAACATCACAGACAGTTAAGTTTAGTTCAGCAAACTAAACATTTTTGGATGAGAAACCCAAATATAGCATTTCAGATGCGTACCATCACAGGCAAAAGTCCAATTACAGCTCATTATATATCAGCGTACGCATTCCATTATGATGCCGCCGCTCTGATCAAAAAGTCGGTTTAGTTGGAAGCTGCAGGAGTGTGTGGTGGTGATTATGGTATGGCGTTTCCATGACAGAGCTAATAAACCTTCTGCTTCTGCTGCTGAAGACGCTCGCTCTACCAAATCCATGGCTTTATTCATCTGCAGCTGATGCTTTGAGCCCCCTTCACCTCAGCTGCACTCTGGGAATCCAGCTGCTCTCTGGATGCTCTTTGAGATCTTGAGATCCATAGTAAACACTTTGAGGCGGTGGCAACAAAGAAGCACACACACAGCCTGCGGATGGGGGTGGTTAAGGCTCTTAGAGACACAATAAAGACGCATGAGGACTCTAAGGGGGCAACATGCGGTGGATTTCGCGCGGTGTAAATCATTAATAGGTTTATTAACTTAAGGCCCCTGTTATTAAAAAATATATGGTTGGAGAATGAGATTATACTGCTCAGCATAATTAAAACAAATGGAGGAAAATCTCATTAACATCATCATTTTATTCAATACTGAGGCAATTGGGAGAAGACCTATAACATTTTAATCTGCGCTCTCAAAACTCTTCCTGCATTTCTACAGATTGTACTTTGTCAACGGTAGAAAGGTTCTTCAAATGTAGTGGATACCAAATTTGACTAACCAAACGTTTCCAAACAGGTGTCCAAAACACTCCCTTTGGCAGGGCAAACAGATAGTCCCACCCTGTTGCTATGCTGGTAAGGATGCACAAAATAATTGAACATTTAAAGTCACCATGTAATCAAAATGGACAATTCTTATTTTTTTTTTTATGGAATATTGAATTATTATAAACTATTTATTCAAGCACATCATTATTTTTTTTAAAGTCATGTTCCTTCTTTATCTTTAATTATCTCTCTTTTATTTTTATTTTTTATTCAATGCCACAAGAACAAGAGGTATTACATATTCACAATATCACATTAACATTAGCTGCCAGGAAGAAAAAAAAAAAAAAAAAAAAAAGTAATATAATTTACATAAAATCCAGTGCTTTCAAAGCATTACATTATCTTTAATTATCTCTCTTGCAGCAACATCTCTTCTCTGATGACGTATTAACCTGTCACTCATGAGATGCAATATTAGCAAACCACAGCATCCAATCAATTCCCCATGGACAAAATCAAGTCCCGCAGATGCAAGTCACACAATAGGGAAGAAAAGACTATCACAACTTCTGTTTCATGCCGAGTCTGCCGACTTTAAAATTAAAAAGAAACATAGGCCTAAGTAAAAAACAAAACAAAACAAAAACACTTAGGCTAGCTATTTTGACATCCAGAAAGTGTGTCGATATTTTTTTATTTCATTTTATACCGTATCTATCTCAGGTGTCTTTTGGGACATATTATGTAGGTGTGTTCGTTTTGTATTTCTTTAAAATAAAATGACACTTGGTTTGATATTTCGCTAACTAATGAATGACATGTCATACTTTTTAACTTGTTTAAGTGTCCAAATAGGGGCCACAGCTGTGTTATTGCTGTGCAATAGCCTATTCTTACAGCAACAGAGAAAAATAAGAGCTCAGTAGCCTATTGTTTGTACTTTTAATAATAATAAAAAGTTCCGTGCCAAAATGATTATTATGCATCTAGGTGTCATACACGGTCCTAAGAAGCGTATACTGTTTTATAATATTGTGACATACCAGTGCCATACAGTGATACATCTAACAATTAGTTACTATACTTAGGCTACTAATAATAGATAATACACAAACTAAAATATAATCTGTTTTCGACAACAACAAAAAAAAAAATGTGCGTAGGCTAATATAAAGCGTGTTGTACGCTCAGTTTCAGATTTCAATTTCAAATTTCACAGCGCTGAAGCAAAGAGCAAACGCATTGCAGAAATATTAAGAAAAGTTATCCACTCACCACAGCTGAAATGAAGACAACTATTGATCATTAATCATTGTCATCATTAGACAATATTATCTTTTGGAAACAACATCCTTTAATATGGCTTTATCTTCAAGTACACGTCGTCCTCTCCTCGAGCGCAGAATGCCAACTGACCATCATGAGCCAAAGCGCGCGCTGAAACCACACCTCCACCCTCTCCAAAATCTCTTTAAAACAGCCCTCTGAAGAACATTGAGTTGTTATTCGCATTCCTGTCGATATTATTCACTTATTAACCAGCTTAGTGCTGTTCAAGTGAATAATGTTACTTACTTCACACACTGTTTCTGGCTCTGTCCGATTGTTTTTAGTCGGATATTTTCAATGAATATGATGAATCATTTCACGAAATCAGACTGATCTCGAATGAATATCGTTTCTTTATTATAGTTTAAAAGCGATAAATGACCTATTGTCAATTTTATTTGTAGTGGTCCGAGAGGGATTGGCTAAATAAAATAAACTAATTAATCCGTTAACTTTTTAAAATCACGTGCCCTCGTATCAATTTCCCATCCCTTGTGCAGCAAGTCTCTTCCCTTCTCTGATGAGGTGTTCACTGGCACGAGGGCGGGGAAACCACCTGTCACTTACATGAGATCCACCAATAGCAAACCACAATCAATTCCGGATGGATAAAATTAAGTCCCGCCTTAATTTTTTTTTTTTTTTTAACATAGCTTTTTTTTTACTTTTTTCTTTTTTTTTACCAATCCATCCACCCACTATGTGATTCTATTGATCAGTACTCACCCCAGTGTCATTCCAAATTTGAATGACAATGACCTACTTTCTAGCCTGGTTCTACCAGTCTCTCGTACATTTCATTTGTACAGAGCGTCTGGCCATTCTTCATTGACAAGCGTTAACTTCCTTGAAGGCGGGTACTTGTTGAAGTTTAAAACTATTGGATCTGCACAGAGCCACTCTGGATCTGATCTGCCATCCTCAATCGCTAACGTTTGGGCTAGCGTATGACGACTCAAACTAGCGCACAACCTCAACGTCATCGTTCTCAGCCACTCCCTCTGTTCGCTGATTGGACCGGTAAAAAATTGACCGGAGAAAACCCAGACCACAATCCCAGACGTAGTACTGAAGGAAAATTAAAATTGAGCGGAAGTACGTAGGAGGGCGGAGCCAGGCTACCTACTTTCTTCTGTGGTCCAAAAAGAAACAGTGAAGAACTTAAAATCCAATCTATTTCCTTATGCCTGCTACAGCATGTGATTTCGGCAAACCTACAGTATAAGATCGTTAGAAATCACACTGTATGACATGGATTTAATAAACTTACATGTAGACTGTACAATGAAGACACCTATTGAAAATGGTATTTTTTAAAGATTCTGGTGGTTTCACGGTATATCCAACGCTATCTCACGACCAATTTGTACGAATTTGTACGAGTGATTAAGACGTGGCTAATTCGTACAAATTCGTACTATGATTTGTCTAAACCCAATCAAGGAACAGTGCTGCCGTACCAAGGGTGCAATGATATTACAAACTTAGTGCCAGTCACGTTGGATGTTACCGAGCTGGGGACCTTTTTCAGGCGCTACGTAATATCATTGCGCCTGCTGGTACGGCAGCACAGTTCCTTGATTATTACGCAGGAATGAGAGTATAGTTCCTAGTCATATTGGCCTAGAAAATTTCAACTTTTCATTTTCATTTTCTTAGTACACAATGTAACTACAGAGTCAAGTTTTAAATAGAAAAAAAATATCGAAACTCTTTGGTCATTTTTTTGAGAGAGATGCTAACGGTCTAATCAGTTTCAATGATCTATGCTAAGCTATGCTAAGCTATGCTAAAAGTGCTATACGGCCAGACCCGGAGATGGGCTGAATGGATTCGAAAACGGTAAAACTCAATTGTTAAACTCTAGGAAAGTTGGAAAATTTGCTTATTTCCAAAAAAAGTGGAGTGTTCCTTTAAAGAACATCAACAGCATTAAAACTCATTCACTCTTGTTTTATAGATAAAACATCATCCATATTCTTAAAAAATTCTCCTTTGTCTTCAGAAGAAGTGAGAAACGCATACGCTGTGACCTATTTCTTTAATGTCTTGCGTTCTTAAAGGCTGTCTGTGTAGAGACGGAACAATCCACACGTCTCCGTAAGCACATATTAAGACATCTAATGTGTTAACAAGAGAAGCCTGATTTCAATTTCTACAAGACACTTCAGGCTCTCTCAAAACAACTTCCAGACTGTTCTGTCCCAAACCCACGTAAACCCATTTAAGAATGTTAATGAAACCGCATTGCTGTCATGTCTAATGGTCAACAACTAATTAAAATGAGATTTAAATTTTTAAAACGCATGTACACATATGCAAAAATGTGTATCTTGAAACAACCCTTTGACCTCTCGTCTCAGAGATTCAAACCCAGCCAGCCAGCCAGACGAATATTGTCCATGCTTGACTGGTTAAGTCTTTTGCTGGGAATGGTCTATTGTTATTTCTGCCTTTGCATTTCTTTTCATTGAGGTCAATGTCTGTTTAGATGGTCGTCCTCATTCACACATACACGTGTGTTTTGTCCTAGCCTGCAGCCCTAGCAGTGTCTGCAGATCACACAAACACTATTACCTATAACACTTTTACCCCAGGGCTCCACTCTGGATTGACCACATTGCAATCTGAGAGCAACATTTCACATCTTGCACACCTTGTTAATGTTAATAGCGATCGCTCACAGCACACCGAATCATAGCCGAGGGGCCCGAGAGTTAGACATCTCAAGAGCAGAGACGTATAATAATATCATGTAATGGAAACACACATCAGAGACCTCATGGGAAACAAACCGCCAGCCAATTAGAATTATTATTCATGTTTTACTCCACCGAGGCAGAAAGAAACTCATGATGAGTCGTATTGACACTGAGGATAAAGGAAGATTGAAGTTTGCACAGTGGGATTTGAAGACGGATTAAAGGAATTGTTGTTAGGGAAGTTTAATAAAGGCCTCAGTAGGGTGGAATAATTCTTATTCAGAAACAGTTCCATGTTCTAAAAAAAATTCATGATGTTCGGTTAACAGTTCTTTAATGTATACACTGTGGACACGTTACACTATAGAGAATTGTGAGTTGATTGTCGGCATTGTACGCATCGCCTAAAAGTAAAATTACATCTGCAAAACAACAACAACAATCAAACAAACCCTGAGACTTCCACACAAGAAACTTTTGTACTAAAGAAATTTCTCTCTTATGTAAATGACTTTTCAGGTAGTGTATCTAAACTTTTTTTGTATGCACATACGTTTCTTGTGCATATCACGGTGTTAAAAAAAAAAAAGAGAAGAATTCAAAATAAGACAATAAACTGACATCATTACCTCACAAGGAAAAACATACAGAGCAACCAGCATGGTCAGATTTCTGAATTATTGACTCTTTATTGACTCCTTTTTAATGAATCGGTCAAAAAGACTTGAATTTGTCTAAAAATCATGTATACTTAAGCCTCATAAGACTTGGTTGCAATGAAACTGAAAAAAACAAAACAAAGTATGGAATTTTTAAGAAAAAGTAAATATAGCTTTCAACCTGATTTAACCCATACAATTTTGTTTTGTTGGTATCAGGTAATGTATTTCGGTTGATTCGTTGATGTTAAATTATATGTTTGACCAGTTTGACTAGTTAATTCAGATGTTACCATTTTTTCAGTGTTCCCTATGTAGAGGAAGGGGAGGGGCTATGAGTACTAAAGTTAGCATCAACACATCACATGTGTCTGAAATCATTTCCTTCAATTGGAAAATGGTGAATGCTACAGTAAAAAAAAAAGTCTACAGTAGATGGAAGAATACAGTACATGTTAGTAGTAAGTAAGTGTGCAGTGTGCAGCACATCATTTAAGACACAATTCTCCCGGTATATTTTTCTGTTGATATGAAAAATCGGGTAGATTTAGAAATATAGCGGGTGCATGATGTATTTCGATGTAATGATCAACTATATGCCTTTCTCCACTGACTTTCTGAGTTGTTCAAAGGGTTAATGATGATTGTTAGAATGCAGCAGCCTCTGAGATGGAGAATGGGAACATAGTTTGCGTAACATTAGCAAAACATTATTAGCTGTTTGATAACGTAGTCAAAAAAAGCCTAATCATAACTATGTGTCTTACGTCGTAAAGAGCGATACCATTGGGCAGTGTTTATCTCAGTAAGTTGACTGAGTGAATCTGTGAGCTGGCGTAAAGGAGTAAGTGGAGGCGAAGCTAATTAGCATATTTATGGTTTCGTGTATAAATGAAGCAGGAGTTACATTCAAGCTATTTTAAGGTATGAAGAATTTTTTTCTCACAGGAAAAAAAAACATTGAAATACTTCATTTTGGGGATCAGATGAGTTTAAAAGGATAAAATGATTGACTACAGGGGGACTTTAAATTCCTTATGATTCCTATGCCTAGACAGATTGAATTTTACATTGGGAAAAAGTGTATTATGGAACACACACAGCCAAAGACAAATGATCAGGAAAGAGAGAGAAGTATGCTATATGGAGTCTCACCCTTAACCAAGGAACTCTTCCCATATAATTACAGAGCTTCAACAACAATTCCCTGGAAAATGAACAAACCCGTCACAGGCTTTTATATTTTAGTTAGAATGAGCAATGGATTCTCTTATATATTATGAGTCAAACCAGAAGAATGAGTCGCGAGTAAGTTTGCTGCACTGTGGTTTACAGTGAGTCACAGCTCAAAACCACATTCCCTCTAGGGTATGCACAGGAACCTCAGCATCTCTCCAAAACCTACAGTACCTTCAGCAGGCCAGTGCATGAGCCAATGTCGCATCCACAGAATGAAGCCACATTGTAGGAGGAAGAACGTACAGTACATTTATGAAGCTCTGGTTTAGTTTGTGGAGCATTTTCTAATGCTTGAATATTTACATGGAACTGGGAAATGTCACCAATTCAAGTTGAGACGGTCACATGATCCGAATTAGATTCTTACACTTTTAGAAAATGAACACTTTCAGGATTACTTTCATTTAAGAATAGTTTATGCAACAGATGGAGAAATCTGCTGTCCGAGTCAGGGATCTATAAGCACAGATGCAGCGTGGGCCAAATAGCCGAGGCAATTTTTAAATGTCAAATATTGTTTATGTTATTTTATAAACATTTTTTAAGCATTTTGAATGTATTAAAGGGGAGGTAAAGTATGATTTCACCTTTCTAACTTTAGTTAGTGTGTATGTGTAATGTTGCTGTTTGAGCATAAACAACATCTGCAAAGTTACAACGCTCAAAGTTCAAAGCAAAGGAAGATATTTGCTATTAAAGAAAAGGACTACAACAAACGTCTGGTATGGACTACACGTCATTCCTCCCGGGTTAGTGACATCAGCAACCCTAAAGTGTACATAAACCCCGCCCCCGGGAACACGCAGTCCATGTTGAGAAGAGGAAAAGTTGTTGTATAAGAGTACATTTGTGAGTCACCTCAAATTTACCATCCATCTTTTCACATGCAATAGAAAGTCACTATGTGTGCATCTCACAACAGTTCCTATACGAGCGATTTATAGATTACCATGACAGAATATCCTAATTGAAGATAGTTAACTCCACATCAGCAACATAAATTCATTAACCATTCAGAGACGTCCTGTTGCACTCTACATGTTGTCACTTCTTCTTGAGTCTCTCCATCTTTGTCTGACTCCGTTTTAACATAAAAGGCAGAACAGTTTCTGTCATTTTAGTGTGTCTGCGCGAGGTAATCGCAGCTGCTAACACACATGAGCTCTTGAAACCCCGCCCTCTGCAGCAGCTCATTTGCATTTGAAGGGCCAGGCACAAAACTGTGTTTTTTTGCAAACCCTCAAAAAGTGACAACTTTAAAGGATAATTCCGGTATTTAAGACCTTGAGTCTATATTGTAGTTTGTTTTGGATGAACAAGAGTGGTGGACAAATTTTTTTTGACAATGGTTCCTCTCTCGAGTTTTTGACTATAAAAGAATTGGCCATGGACCCATTTGTCAATGTGCATGTCCGAAAATGTCATTAAAACAGCCAATGATGTTCGTTTACAAAACTGTTAAACTCACCGAGTGGTTAGTGGTGTTCGTTGATGATTATAAACAATATATCGTCGCAATATATGATTCCAATCCGTTTATTTTGCTATAGTGGAACTATTTTTTCAACAATGGGATTTTACAAAATGACGAATAAAACACGACAGAAACTGTATTTCGCAACACTTTTTGTTTCTGGAACATCAACTAACATCACTAATCACTCGGTGAGTTGCACAGTTTTGAAAAATAATGTTAAAGGTTGTTTTAATGACATTTTCGGACATGCACATTGACTCCCATGTTAAATGGGTCCATGGCCAATTCTTTTATAGTCAAAAACTCGAGAGAGGAACCATTGTCAAAAAAATGTTGTCCATCTTGTTCATCCAAAACAAACTACAATATAGACTCAAGGTGTTAAATACCGGAATTATCCTTTAACATGCTATATAAAAATATATGTGGGGTATTTTGTGCTAAAACTTCACACACACACTCTGGGGACATCAGAGATTTATTTAACATCTTGTGAAAATGGCATTTTACCACCCCTTTAAGTCACCTTTGTCTGTGATTATGATTAATCGAATTTATCGTAAACGTATATTAATCGTAATTATGTACTGTTACAGCCACACTGTGCAGGAACCCTCCAAAACTTCCTCCCTGATATGCATGATATGTACAGTATTGCAGAACTGTTCGGACTGCATTATATTAATTCGGATTGTCCTTTATATTAAATGTGTTAGGTTGCGTACAGATTAGAGTGCACAGTTCCTTGACCCATGGAAAAACTCCATTCATTTTCTCCATAGAGAAGTGTTTTTTTTTTATCAATAACTTACAAACCTTTAAAGACAGACCCATGTGAGCTCCGAGGTTGTTAATTGATGGTATATGCTTCAGTTGAACCCATCTGTTCACATTATTTCAACTTATATTTTAAAATAATCATGTTTAACAGAGGAATTCCTTGTGGAAACTACATTATCCATGATGCTGTACAGAAAATTCCACCAATTAGAGAGTCATGGCAAGCAAATCACATTATTAGTCCCCACCTCCACTCAATCACACCAGCTCGGACTACCAGATCCACTCAGTCAATTGTAGGAAACGCTACGCAATGGCAAGTGGAAATATTGGTTTAATTTAGCAATACTTGAACCAGAAACTTATTTAGGAGAAGTGGAAGAGTGAATCATACAGGGTCGTCGACAAGTAAATGTATCTAAAGACTTAAATTGGTGGCAAATCAGTGCTCGTTCATGCGAGTGATAATCGATATGTGTGAATTTTCAAAGACATTCTGTAAGAATCTCCAATGTGTACTTGGATATTTGGATTTCTTTCTGCGAACCAAGACCAGCAGTGTGAAATGTGTTTTGACTGCAACTGACAACAGACAGTTGTGTAGTGTAAAAGAAGAGTTGTATACTGTGTGGGCGGCATAAGTTGAAAAGTAATTTTAATGCAGTGTCTATTTACAAATAGCCCACCTTGTGGGCAGAGGCTATTTACACTAACTCCTCCCACCATTGTCTGGTTGAGCCAGACAAACAGAAGCAGTGGAGTAAGGATAGTGGATATCATATTTTGACGTGACCAACCCGAATTTGAATCCTCCTTTTCCCGATCCCATTCTTTTCCCATTCTCATTGCATATTAGCTTAGAGAAGCATTCATTTTATGCCTTGATCAGACAGATCAAGTGTGGCAGCGCATATTTCCTGTTCCACAGGTTCAATATTAGGGTTAGGGGTAGTTCTAGGCAAAGGCGAATAATTTAGAAGGGATGATAGGGATATGTCCCAATAAATATCTAATGATATCTAACACGCATTTTCACATCTGGCTCATTTGTAGCATTTGTTACAGAACCTGACATGCTTTCTCCCTGATTTCGATTAGTTTAATCATATGAATACGGCAATCACGTTCAGATCCGCACCAAAACAATCGGTCTGAGATCACATGAACAATCTGAGGTGGTATCAGCCAGCTTGAAAATGAACTCTGGAGCAGCAAATGAATCGTGGGTTAACCTGGAGCAAAGATAAAGTAAAATGCCCAATTGAAATTTGTGAAAGTTAGTAGTAACAATTTTTAGAAATGAATTATTTAAGGTTGTTAAACAGTTTGTTCGATATGTGCAATAGCTTTTGCATCTTTTTTTTCATCTTTGGTATTGAAATTTGTTTAATTTCTCTGGTATTTGTAATGGTTACTGAAATTTTAGTAACGTGACGCTAACCCCTAGTGAAAAAAAATGGAGGTTATGACGAATTGAGAATCAAAATGAATTGAAACGTGAGGCCAAATCATAAATTACACATACACTCTAAATAAATAAAGGTTATTTGCTAACATTAATGGTTTCATGAAGAACCTTTAACATCCATTGCACAAAAGCTTCTAAGGGGAAAACAGTTAAAAATGTTCTTAACAGTAAGAAAAAAATAGTTATTTTAAGAACTGTTTACTGAAAGGTTTTTTTGAAAACCAAAAATGATTCTTATTATGGCATTGCTGAGAAACCCTCTTGGAACCGGTTTTTAAGAGTGTATTAAGAATCAACCTTTATTTTTTAAGAGTTTATTAAGGTTCTGGTTCTGTTCTGGGGTTGCTATTGTAGTAGAACACACACACACACACACACACACACACACACACTGTTAAGAACTTGTGGACAGCACATTATCATTAAGTTTCATTGGGCTGGCCACATATGACTGCTCTGAAGAATTATGGTCCTAAAGGAAACATAAAAACACGTAGTATTCCATTCTCCGTCCAACACAGACACTTTCTTCTGTTTACACTGAGTGTCTTGCCTTCTGTCTGACCTCTGTTGTGTGTTAAACCGCTGTCTGCTGCGTAAATAGACAGTAACATTGTTATTTTGAGCCCAGGAGACATGAGTTTACCCTCTCTTCACCTCACAAGAAACAATAACCTGTTTCCAGTGTGCTTTTTTACACATGGCCGAAGGCCTGCATTGCTTCCCAATTCACATATCCATTTGAAATAGTATTAGTGCACCCCAAATCTATAGTGAATATAAACAGTAGCTAAAGGTGCTGTGCATACTTTTTCTGGAGGATGTTTTAAGAGTACATGCTATAGTGAGGTTAAAATCCCATTCATTTCCTCCATTGATTTCTTGGTAATTGATGTTAAACAATAAACCATTAAAGGCAGACCTGTACTGTGAGCTACGAGGCTATTAATTGGTATATGCTTTTGTTAAAGCCATCAGCTTGCATTATTTCTACTTATTCTATAACTGTGTTCAAAAGTGGAATTCCTGTTGAAAAACTACATTACCCAATGATTGCACAGAGAATCTCCACCAATCAGAAAATTGCGCCAAACAAATTGTGCCATAAGACATAGGCTGCATCTGAAAAGTTGACTTGACGTGTTGCCTCGCTGCCCTATCAGGCAATGACTTTGTAGGCAGCATTTGCGAGCGAGCTTTGGTGATAACTAAGCAAATATGTAATTAGTAGTAATTTCTTGCTAGAAAGAAATGGCGCCAAAAGTGGAAAATGTTCATCAAAAATGTACATTTACATATCTGACCACCAACTGCAACCTTCAGATGCCAAGTTTTTTTTTTTTTAAGCTCAACTGTCACAGAATAGAAAGCATAGGATTGTGGGATATCAAAGGCAGCGAAGGATACATCTATGCTGTCTTCAAACATTGATCAGATGAAGGTTGCATTGGTCGGAAGATGAAATGCTCCAGAAAATTACCAAAAATCCATACCACTCTGAAACATCCTGTGAAATCTGTGATTGAAATCCGTTCTGCACAATCCTCTTGTTTGTTAACATTGTCAGGGTCTGAATCGGGCTCGAAATGGTTTTAAATTGCCAATTTAATTGCCAAAAATTAAAACGCCATTGTTCATATTTACATCTGAGTAGACCTTGCGGTTATGACATTTCACGAGCATCAATCTGCCAATCACAACACACTGGGCCAGCCAACCAATGGCCTGTAATAATGTAAAATATGCGAAAAATAATGTGTTTTTTTAACAATCAAGACTTCGTAAAAGGGCGCAATCCTTTAAATTCACAGTCCTTTTGTCTTGATTTTCAAATACATTTTTGCTTCAAATAAAAGTTGTGGAAATGATATGATTCACATTCTTGCTGGTTGGTTTGGTTCATAGTTTTTAGATTTTTTAGACACTTTAGCTATTTGTAAATGTACAGACTTAAGAGTTAAGAATATTAGGGATTTATTAGCCAAATGCTAACATTTACATGCAAACAAAACTAGTGTCCTCGCTACATAACAAAAGGGGTGTGTGGTATCAAAACATAATTTAGCATGTTATGGTAATGACATACATAACTATGTATCCAAAAGTATGTACTTTCCCATCACCAGTCAAATACTGAGATACCTTCATCTGATAATTGGTTATTTATCACCAAAGCTCCCTCTGTTTTGTTGTACTGTCGATCATGAAACCATTACACTGCCTGTCCAAAATCAGTTTAGTGAGGTACCTTCGTGCGCAAACGCTGCCTGCAAAGTCATTGGCTGAAAGGGCAACAAGTCAGCTGTCTAAGCTTTTTGAGATGCAGCCATTGTTTCAGTGCATAATATAGCCAAATTTAGTAGCATAAGGACATTCATCTGTCAAATTAGACATTTTACTCTATGGTGCTCCCTACAGGCCTTCAGCTGAAAGTGCCCGGACTCTTCTATTCACATGTAAATGAGTGTCAGGACAGCAGCCGGATTAACTCTTTGTGTTTGAAGACAAAAGCTGGCAGCAGCAGATGGCCGAGTGTGATGGACTTTTCTTAAAAAGTTTCTGTCTGTATATACATTCATATACTCGTCCCTCACAGATGGCATGATAGAGAACCGCAGCTCTGTCGAGCGTCATTCCATGAAAGACATTTCACATTTCTTTTTATTTCAATTAAAGATGTTAAAGGGACCAAAAATGAAAATTCTGTCATCATTTCTACTCATCGTAATGTTGTTCCAAACCCATGACTTTCTTCAGAATCATCTTAGAAGCACAAATGAATATATTTGTATGTTTTAATCACATCATTTTTACCTATCTATTGCAAGTCCAAGATACCAAAATATACACACCTCAAAAGTTGAGTATGATTTCACTTTTCTAACTTTAGTTAGTGTGTAATGTTGCTGTTTGAGCATAAACGACATCTGCAAAGTTACAATGCTTAAAGTTCAAAGCAAAGGAAGATATTTGCTTTTAAAGAAATCGTTTTTTAAGGACTACAACAAACGGCTGGTAGGGACTAAACGACATTCCTCTCGGGTTAACTCCACATCAGCTGCATAAATTCATCAACTAACCATTCAGAAATATCCTGTTGCATTCTACATGTTGTCACTTCTTTAGTATCTCCATCATTGTCTGACTCCGGTTTGAACATAAGGGTAAAAGTTTTAGAAATGTTCAGTGCAAGTCTGTGTGAGGTAAAAGGACACAAGCTCTTGAAGCTCCGCCCTCTGTGCCGGGAGCAGCAGCTCATTTGCATTTAAAGGGACACAAAAATTTCAAAAAGTAATAGTTTTAACATGCTATATAAAAATATCAGTGTGGTATTTGGAGCTAAAACGTACTCGGTTACTGACGTAACCTCGGTTCTCTCTAGGAGAGGGAACGAGTACTGCGTCGAAGAGACGCTATGGGAAAGATATTTCTTTTTCGAGATTGAAGCCTAAAATTAATCCTTAATTTTGTAAATATGTAAAACGCTTTTCTGTAGCATACAACCTTAGGCGGAGCGAATCACGCGCCCATTGGCTGCTCCGCCAGAAAAGCACAGCCTATGCGAGGCCAGTGACGCTGACCAATGAGGACGCTTCGCGCCCTCTGCGTCACCTCCCGCCGAAACGGGTGTGGTCTAGGCCTATAAATATGAGCATAGCTGTCTTCCACTTTGATTTTCGTCACTTGAAGCGACACAGCGTGGGCACGCACGGCCTGAGACGCAGTACTCGTTCCCTCTCCTAGAGAGAACCGAGGTTACGTCAGTAACCGAGTACGTTCTCTTACGTAGAGTTCTCTCCTACTGCGTCGAAGAGACGCTACGGGAACCTCTGTAACACGCCGTGCGTGCTCTTGGACCGACACAGACACCCGAGGGCCTACACCAAGAATGTATAGGGAGAGCGGCTAAAATTAGCATCATCCCTTTATAGTAGTGCCTCTAAGGGCATAATAACATATATATGTAATAATAGATATATTTGAGGGGTAATAGCATGCTCATGGGACACATTGTCAGTGAGTGATGCTTAAAACATAGGAGTGACCTGGGCCGCAGCGCGGGGCAGGAACACTATACATAGTCTTCTAGACCGAGAGCAGTTTAGCCTGCAACGCAGGAACCTCTAGGTTATAGAACCTTATAAATGTAGACGGGGAGGCCCAGCCTGCCGCCATACAGATATCTTGCAACGAGATTCCGCTATACCAAGCCCACGAAGAGGCCGTGCCTCTCGTAGAATGTGCTCTAATGCCCAGAGGGCATTCCAAACCTCTAGATGCGTAGGCTAGCGCAATGGCGTCCACTACCCATCGGAGGATTTAACCTCCTGGCTCCTCTAAGGAAACGGACCACCAGATCGTTTCTGCCCAGTGAATGGCCAAGCGTTGGATTAACGAACGCTGATATGGCTGCCACATAGACTTTGAGCGTGGATGGGGTTCTTCCCTTATCCAATAGCTCCTGCTGGAAGGAGAGAATATCCGTTTCCCCGCACTGAAGTGGTGACAGACCTCGGTCTGAACACCAACCAGAGAACACCGACCATTTGGAAGCGTAGAGCCGTCTAGTAGACGGGGCCCTAGCCTGCTCGATCGTGTCTAACACTCCTCTAGGGAGGTTAGTGGGTACCCGTTTATGGCCCACACATGTAGGGACCATAGATCCGGGTGAGGATGCAAAATCGAGCCCATGGCCTGCGAGAGGAGGTCCCTCCTGACTGGGATCGGCCACGGGGCAGTACTCTTCAGCCGCATCAAAACTGGGAACCAAGGTTGATTCGTCCAGTATGGTGCGACAAGAAGCACTGAGCATCCGCTTTTCCTGATTCGCTCCAGCACTTGAGGCAGGAGTGAGACAGGGGGAAAAACATAGAGCGGACGGCGGGGCCAGACACTGGCCAGCGCGTTCGTGCTCTTTGAAAAGAATTCCGGGCAGTGAGCGTTTTCCTGGTTTGCAAACAGGTCTATTTCCGCTCTGCCAAACGTTTTCCACAACAGACGCACTGTCTGTGTGTGTAGAGACCACTCTCCCGTCGGAACGTTGTTCCGTGAGAGTCTGTCTGGTCCTACGTTCAGATGACCAGGCACATGCATTGCTCTCAGCGAGCGCAGGTTATGCTGGGCCCATACCAGTATGCGTTCCGTCAACCTGAAGAGGTTCCGGGATCTCACGCCACCCTGGCGGTTTATATAGGCTACTACCGACGTGTTGTCCGAACGGACCAGGACGTGGTGTCCCTTTATCCGAGGACGAAAACGCCTCAGCGCTAAGTCCACTGCCATCATTTCTAGGCAGTTTATGTGCGGTAGTTCGACTCGTTCCGCCCACTGGCCAAAGAACGGTCTCCCTTCGAGCAGTGCTCCCCAGCCTGAGGTGGACGCGTCCGTGGACACCACCTTCAGGCTCGAGGAAGTCCCCAGGCTTACACCTGACCGGTACCAGTCTGACGCTCTCCATGGTGTCAGGGCTGAAATGCATTCCTGATTGACCTTGAGGCGATAACGACCGTGAACCCATGCTCGGCGCGGTACGCGCGCTTTCAGCCAGAACTGCAGTGGGCGCATGCGCAGCAGGCCCAACTGTAGAGCTGCCGAGGCTGAGGCCATGAGGCCTAGCATTTTTTTTTTTTTTTGAAATCTCCTGAGCGGCACTATATGACCGCTGCAGAAGGATTTCGCCATCTGAAGGGTGTTTCGCCTGCGCTGTGATGACAGCCGTGCTGTCATAGACAGCGAGTTCAGTTCCAGTCCCAAAAGGAGATCATTTGACTGGGAAACAGTGAACTTTTTCTCCCAATTGACTCTCAGACCTAAGTGCTCGAGGTGATCGAGTATTAGGGTCTTGTGGCGAATGAGTTCTGAAGGCGATTGAGCTAGAATCAGCCAATTGTCCAAATAATTCAGAATTCGAATGCCTCGGAGTCTCAGGGGTGCCAGCGCCGCGTCCATGCACACTGTAAATGTACGAGGTGCTAGAGACAGGCCGAATGGCAGGACTGTGTACTGATATGCCCGGCCCTCGAAGGCGAATCTCAAAAATCGCCTGTGACGTGACGCAATTTGTATGTGAAAATACGCGTCTTTCAGATCTATTGCCATAAACCAGTCTCCTCGGCGAATCTGCGCGAGGATTTTTCTGGTCGTGAGCATTCTGAACTTTCGCTTTGTTAGCGCTTTGTTCAGATGCCTCAGATCTAAAATGGGTCTGAGACCCCCGTCTTTCTTCGGTACCAGGAAATATCTGCTGTACAAACCCCCTTCGCTCTGAGCTTGAGATAAAGGCTCTATGGCCCCTTTGCTCAATAGCTTCGCTATTTCGGCTCGAAGTAGATGTGCTACTTCTGTTTTTACCGTGGTTTCGACTCTCTCCGTGTGACGGGGAGGGCGTCGATAAAACTGTAGCGAATAGCCTCTTTTTATAGTCTCTAGCACCCATTCTGAGACCCCAGGAAGTCTTTCCCATGCATCTGCACGCGTGACTAGGGGTTGAATGTAATCTGGGCCCTGGTCGCGAAATGGCGGCGACACGAGAGCAACCGTGTGCTGTAACATGGACGCCGTGGCGTCTGAGGCGGGGGGCATGCTTAACACAGTGTGCATCCCGCGCGCGCTCGACTCTCTGAGTTGAGAGAGAGCGCGCGGGGCGAGCCCCATAGGACTCGTTATATTTGTGAATAAATGTGGGCGCGTGGTAGCGGGCACATTTATAACACCGGGAATACTGTGTTTGTGAACTGACTGACCGTTCGTTGGTTTCGTTTTTACAGAAAACACGGAACGTGCAGTGTGTAGTGGTTGTGGGCACTGGACAGTGGGCACGCTCACTACATGTAAAGCACAATCGACATGAGTCGATTTTATGTGTGCAGACCCTGTGTTGTACGGGGCTGTGCTTGCACGGGTTGAAAAACCGGGCTCTGGTCGCGAAATGGCGGAGACACGAGAGCAGTCGTGTGCTGTAACATGGGCGCCATTGCAGCGTATGATGCGGGGGCATGTTTGAGAATAAATGTGGGTGCGTGAACGCGGGTACATTTATAGCACTGGGGAGTACTGTCTATTAGAACTGACTGACCATGCATCGGTTTCGTTTCATAGAAACCGTGTGACATGTAGCTTGTAGTGATTGTGGGCACTTGAAAGCGGGCACGCTCACTACATATGATGCACAATCGACATGAGTCGATTTTATGTGTGCAAGCCCTGTATTGTGTGGGGCTGTGCTTGTGTGTACGAATGGGCACTGGGTCGTGGGCATACAGTTACACACATTACATCATCGGCCGTGGCCGGGACACCGTGTAGCACAGAGAGTACTATCTATCAGAACCGACTGACCGTGCATTCGTTTCGTTTTTACAGAAACCACGGGACATGCAGTGTGTAGTGATTGTGGGCACTGAAAAGCGGGCACGTTCACTAACTTACATGTGATGCACAATCGACATGAGTCGATTTTATGTGTGCAAGCCCTGTATTGTGTAGGGCTGTGCTTGTGTGTACGAATAGGCACTGAGTCGTGGGCATTACGGATACACACATTACACCATCGGCCGTGGCCGGGACACCAGAAAATAAATTTTCAGATTTACCTGGGGCGTCGTGAAAACGGTCAGAGAGTCCAGCGAAGCGGGCGGAGAAGCTGGCGGCAGCAGCGGCGAGCACCTCGTTGGTGGAGGGAGGTTCCGGGCTCCGCTGAGCACGGCGCTTTTCACGGCGCGGCACTACAGCGGGTGGAAAGATGCAGCTTCAGTAAATGAACGCCAGGCGAGTCCGCAGAGTCACCGTAGGCATCAAATCACAGTGATGGCAGCCGCCATCGACGAGAGCTGAAGCTGCGTGATCCTCACAGGCAGGAAACACAAGCACGTGGTCCCCGTCGCTGAGCGGGGCTCTACACGAGCCACAGGAGGTGCGAGGCATCTTGAAAAAGACGCTCGGCTCTTTTAGTGGTGGAAAAACTGTGTGACGCGACGGCGAACACACACACAAAACACACACACATAATGTAAAGGATATTCCACGCCGGAGAAGCGCAGCAGGGAACGGCGGCTGAAGGCGGCGAAGACCAGCGGCTTCAGGTAAGAGGCGCGTCCTGCTGAGGTGCTTGTTCCAAACGGCTGTGGCGGCTCGAATCCAGTCCTACGATGCGTGTAGCTTCGTGAAGAATAGAAAATCAGAGTGGAAGACAGCTATGCTCATATTTATAGGCCTAGACCACACCCGTTTCGGCGGGAGGTGACGCAGAGGGCGCGAAGCGTCCTCATTGGTCAGCGTCACTGGCCTCGCATAGGCTGTGCTTTTCTGGCGGAGCAGCCAATGGGCGCGTGATTCGCTCCGCCTAAGGTTGTATGCTACAGAAAAGCGTTTTACATATTTACAAAATTAAGAATTAATTTTAGGCTTCAATCTCGAAAAAGAAATATCTTTCCCGTAGCGTCTCTTCGACGCAGTAGGAGAGAACTCTACGTAAGAGAACTTCACATACACACTCTGCAGACATCAAAGACATTATACCATCCCTTTAAGACATTGTAAAAGTAAATGAAGAGACATAAACACTGAGCAGTGCACTTACATTCATGCTATTTCTCACTGACATTTTAAGATATGTTAGTGCAAGTTGTTTTCAGTTAAAACATTTTAGTCTGGGTCTAGGCTTAAGCCTCGTCTGAAACAGATGTTTACTCAAGTCGCATTGGAATTGGTGACTTTTGAATATCTGTAAGGTATCTGCACTTTTACTACACCTAAGCATGCTTTTCAGGCACCCTTTAAACCTCTGGTCAGTTCCCCTCAAAGTGAACCACAGGTCATCACATCAACTATAAGAATTTCACCAATTTCGACTAATAGAAAGTGTCTACAGTACATACGTTTTGGGTCCAGTACATAATGAGCACTCTCAATTTCTCAAATACACACAAATAGACAACACAATTTCGAAAGAAACTATTAAACAGCCATTTTTATTTCCTTCTGCACTCCTTGAGCATGAATTAATTATAAAACACCAAGTAAACATTTATAAAGTTAAATCATATGACATTTATACAAAAATGTACAATACTTAAAATTACAGTTGTAAAATGCTAAAATATGTACATCTTAAAAGAGACCGTCATGTTAAAAACAGGTAAACAAGACTGCACTCCTAAAAAGATCAATCACAAACAAGTTTGCGCGCGTGTGTGTGAGTGTGTGTAGTAATGGAGTGATTTGGTAACAAACACAAGGGCTGAACAAGAGAGGTGCATGTACAGTATGAGTGCGTTTGCCCTTTCTGGAATCCAGAATTTGGTGAAATAAATGTATAGCCTGCATTAAAAAACAAACAAAGTCAATCAAGACAACCGATGTCATGAGTGATTAATAAAAGCAAATTAAAAAACACCATTTAATTCAAACATTTGTAATAAAGCATTACAGGCATCTACAAACATGTTCTCCCGCTTTTATCAAAACACTGAATGACAGTAATACATCAGATAAAATGATTCTGAAGTACAAAGGCAAAACGCAGTAACTACTCATTTTTCTCAGTTTCATGATGTTGTTATGCGTTCTTCCTTTGTAGGCCTGAGTGTTTCAGAGAAGCTGCATGTGTGTCCAGCAAGAAACCAGTGTCGCTACAGGCACACGTGTGTTTGAGTTGGTCTTTTCGGGGTTATAAGCAGCGTCTCGTCTTCACAGGCTGGTCTCCGTGTAGACCGGGACGGCGGGAAACGCAGCGATCGGGCTGAAGAGCGACTGGCGTTGGGGCTGAGTTTGAACCAGTGGTTCCTGGGCCTGCGACTCCACGGGACTCTCGTGTTTCTCGCCCATCTCTTGCAGCAGGACCACATTAGCATCTCGCCACTCTCTGTATCTGCAAGCGCTCAGAGACGGTTCGCTCAACACCTGCTCTATGGCATGTAGATCGGCCTCCTTAGCCTGAAATAAAGCAGAAAATGAGATGTTGGTTTCTTTTGTGAAACTTTAAATACAACTTCCCAAAGTTGAAGTGAAGCTGCTTTGTTTGTTTTATCAATACTGCCATCTAGTGTCTGTAGACTAGGGGCAATGACAGATATGAGTGTTCAAGAAAAATGTAATCTATGTGCATGTGCAAAATACCTTGTATTAATATTTGTTTCGACCCCTATACAATTCTAACTGAATTTATCAACAGAACTGTCAACTAATAACATTTCCTTATATCTAGAATACATGTTAATCATTATTTCACACATTTTTATATACATATATATATATAGATATGCTTTTTTTTTTTTTTTTTTAAGAGATGTATTAACCTTGAAACAATGATGAGGGGTGCTATCTATGATACAATTTCGTACTTTTTCCTGCATGTTAGCACGTTTTTCAAATGCTAACAATATTTTAAGAAAACTGCCCTTACATATACCGGTACCAATAAAACATAAATATTAAATCTAAATGACAAAATTAAAATGACAAAATTGTCAATTTGCGAAACTTGCTTTCAGCACAGATTTCAATCATCCGCTGTGATTTTGTCTAAGGTTTAACAGACGCAGGCGAATCGTTGTTATTTAGGAATGAGATGGCATGGGTGTTTGAATTAACGAAACGATTAATTGTAAAAGTACTAAATAATGAATACAAAGCTACATTAAAAAATAAATAAATAAAAACTAATAAAACAACAAAAATCACCAAATAAAATGAGGGTCAGTCATTTTTTTCCCATTTTTTAAAAAGAAATTAATACTTTTATACAGCAAGGATGTGTTAAATTGATAACAAGTGATAGTAAACATTTATATTGTTAGAAAATATTTCTATTTTGAATAAATGCTTTTTATTCATCAATGAATCCTGAAAAAAGTATCAGTAAAAAATAAAATACATTTTTTTTAAATTGTGGGCTTCTAATTAAGTGATAAAAATCAATCGAAAACATTTTACACAATACACACACTCATCTCTGCAAATAATAATTTCCAACGCTTTACTACCAAGTAAAAATGTAATATTAAAATAATTGAACTTGCACTGGAAAGTTTTCCTAGACAAAAATCAGATCGTGAAGAATGATGGGTATGCGCTTCGCGTCAAATACCTCTCTGAAGCATTGTTAAAGATAGTGTCTGTTGAATGTACTACACTTTGACATTTTTTCACACTGCACATTCTTGCACATTGACTTCCTGTCGTGCGCATGGGCTCTCGAGTGGTGAAAGTGTGGGTGTTCGGACAGACCAACCGTCTGCCTCTGACTAAACACACTTGCAGCACGTGCAAGTCAACTAGCCTTCTCTTGGTATATAGAGGAAGTCAAATATCTACTTAGACAAAACAGCACTGACGACAAGCCATGATCATTACTAAAACGTCACCATAGTAACAGTAACCGGTTTTATCACAGATATCTCCCATATTGAATCTAACATCCATTCGATTTTAGGGTTCAGAAGCATTTAGCAAAATATTGTTTTGCAATATATGTTATGAAGAAACATAACATCAAGTTTATAGGTTCCCTGCAAATTCATTACCATTGAGATTGACCCTTTTAGGATACAGTAAAACGAGCACATTCTCACCTTTAAAGTGCTGTTTAAAGCACGAATGAGGTGCAGTTTGTCATTAACGCTCTCATCTTTGCAGCGTCGTATGAAGGAGGACCTGAAGTCACGTTTGGTGCTCGGCTGCGGGGCTCCTGAGGGCGACAGACTCGCTTGCTTGAGGTGAAGATACAACATCTCCATCTCATCAGACGGGGCGTCTGAAAAAACAATATCACAGGAGGATTACATACCCAACTATTTACAGGATTACCATGCTTTTTGAACTATGGATTTCCATGACTTTTCCAGGAGTTCACAATAACTGGATGAGGATTTTTAAAAAAAAGTTATTTTACAGTGACAATCTCTAGACAAAAACTAACAGTTTTACAATGACAATCTCTAGACAAAAACTAACAGTTTTAAAGTTAGAGTATAATTTTAATTATTTTTTTATTTTATTTTTTCTGTTCAGAGATATTCACATAAGTTTGAATCTCCTCATTTATATTAAGAACATTTTAGTAAAAAAAAGTTGGGACTCATTGCATGCAAAGTGAGATATTTCAAGCCTTTATTTGTTATAATTTTGATGATTATGGCTTACAGCTTATGAAAACTTTTCACAATATTATCATAAACTGTAAGCCATAATCATCAAAATTATAACAAATAAAGGCTAGCAATATCTCATTTATTTATATATTATATTAGCTGCACCTTTTAAGTTGAATTACTGAAATAAATGAACTTTTGCACGATATTCTAATTTTTCGAGTTTCACCCGTATAATATTAAAGCTACACTGTGTAGGAATTACTTAGCCTGGTTCTACCAGACTCTCGTACATTTCATTTGTTACATTTCATAAAAAAGGTTAGAGAGAAAACTAAAGCACCATGGTACAACAGTGCTACGCATGTTATCAAGAGAGAAACTCGGAACTTAGAGCGCAAATGGAAACTTAAATTTAGAGGAAATTTAGAGGTCTTTAGAATCGCGTGGAAAGACATTATGTCACGTTATAAAAAGGCTCTAAAAGCAGCCAGGGCTGAGCATCTCCGCAAACTAATAGAAAATAACCAAAACAATCCAAGGTTTTTATTTAACACTGTGGCTAGATTAACAAATAAACAGACATCACCTGAACAAAATATTCCGTTACATTTTAATAGTAATGATTTCATGAATTTCTTCACTGAGAAAATAGAAAGCATCAGAAACACAATTGTAAATGTACAATCTTTGACAGCGTCTTATGATTCAGCCTCAATTATCGTCCCTCAAGAACAACTACAGCGCTTTACAACTATAGGACAGGAAGAGCTAAATAAACTTATCACTGCATCTAAACCAACAACATGTTTATTAGATCCAATACCCACTAAACTACTGAAAGAAGTGTTACCTGTAGTGGAAGAGCCTCTTCTCAATATTATTAACTCGTCTCTATCTTTAGGACATGTTCCAAAAACGTTCAAGCTGGCAGTTATAAAACCACTCATTAAGAAACCACAATTAGATCCAAATAACCTAGCAAATTACAGACCCATTTCAAATCTTCCATTTATGTCTAAAATACTAGAAAAAGTTGTGTCCGCTCAACTGTGCTCTTTCTTGCAAGAAAACGATATCTATGAAAAATTTCAGTCAGGATTCAGGCCACATCATAGCACAGAAACTGCGCTGGTTAAAATTACAAATGATTTACTTTTAGCTTCTGACCAAGGCTGTATCTCAATACTAGTTTTACTCGATCTTAGTGCTGCGTTTGACACTATAGATCATAAAATACTCTTAGATCGACTTCAAAATTACACTGGTGTTCAGGGACAGGCATTAAGCTGGTTTAGATCGTACCTATCAGACCGTTACCATTTTGTCCATTTAAATGGGGAAAAATCAAAGATAACGTCAGTAGATTATGGAGTGCCGCAGGGATCTGTATTAGGCCCCCTGCTATTCTCAATTTATATGCTGCCACTTGGTAATATTATAAGAAAACATGGAATAAGTTTCCACTGTTATGCTGATGACACTCAATTATATATTTCATCAAGACCAGATGATAACACTAAATTATCTAAAATGACAGAGTGTGTTAAAGATATAAAATATTGGATGACGTGTAATTTTCTTCTATTAAATTCAGATAAAACGGAGGTATTACTGATTGGTCCAAAAAACTGCCCACAAAACCTCTTACAATACAACCTTAATCTAGATGGATGTCCTGTTACTTTATCCTCTACAGTAAAAGATCTGGGTGTTATACTAGACCGCAACTTGTCTTTTGAAAAGCATATTTCAAATGTCACAAGAACAGCCTTTTTCCACATTGCTACGTAACATGCTATCTGTTTCTGATGCAGAAAAGTTAGTTCATGCATTTATGACCTCGAGACTAGATTACTGTAATGCTTTATTAGCTGGTTGTCCTGCATCCTCCGTAAACAAGCTACAGTTAGTCCAAAATGCAGCTGCTAGAGTTCTTACTAGGTCAAGAAAATATGATCATATAACGCCAATTTTATCATCTCTACACTGGTTACCTATTAAGTTCCGTATCAATTACAAAGTATTGTTACTGACCTATAAAGCCCTAAATGGTTTAGCTCCTGTGTATTTAAGAGATCTTCTATCGCCATATAATCCATCGCGCTCTTTAAGATCGCTAAATTCGAGGCTTCTGGTCGTACCTAGGATAACTAAGTCCACTAAAGGAGGGAGGGCGTTTTCACATCTAGCTCCTAAACTCTGGAATAGCCTTCCTGATATTGTCCGAGGCTCAGACTCGCTCTCCCAGTTTAAAACTAGATTAAAGACGCATCTCTTTAGCCAAGCATTCACATGATGCATCTCATACCTTTTATACTACAGTTAAATCAGATCAAATGCATTCATATTATGAACAGCAGCTACGCTAATTATTTCCCATCTGCCTTTTTTGTTGTTATCTTGGGACGCCTGTCCCGAGATAACTCAAATAGAGTTCGTCAGCTCCAGTTATGTATCCAGCCTCTCATGGAGACTTCAGATGCCCCAACGCCTGTGATGAGACGACTCGACGCCTGTGAAGAGACGCCCCAACGCCGGCGATATGTTATGCCCTAAATTTTATGATTAACTAACTGTATTTTTGTTTGTACATTTTTGAAATGCATTTTCTGTAAAGCTGCTTTGAAACAATATGTATTGTGAAAAGCGCTATACAAATAAACTTGAATTGAATTGAATTGAATTTGTACAGAGAGTCTGGCTTCTCTCCATTGACAAGCGTTAACTTCCTTGAAGTTCCTCTGTTGAAGTTTAAAACTATTGGATCTGCCCAGAGTCACTCTGGATCTGCTATAACCAATCGCTAACGTTTTGTTCGTGACGTATGACGACTCAAACTAGCGCACAACCTCAACTTCATCGTTCTCAACCTCTCCCGCTGTTCGCTGATTGGACCGGTAAAAAATTTACTGGAGAAAACCCAAGAATATACCACCATCCCAGACGTAGTTCTGAAGGAAAATGAAAATTGAGCGGAAGTACGTAGGAGGGCAGTATATTGAAATTGTATATGACTACCAAATTAATATTACTTTCTAGCCCCTCCCATTCCGACGGCGTTTTAGCTCCTACGATGGCCGTATTATTTCAAATCTGCTGTCAGTCGCGAATAATCTCCCCCTCGCATTCGTCACGGTGCCACAGTGTAAAAACGCGAAAGGCGAAGCTTGAATTTCCAGGTATGTCCCTCTTTGGCTAATGTATTTTCAAGATGGAGGCGCAACATGGCTTCCGCCATTCGAGCAGCTCACCCGTATGTATTATAAATAGCATATTCTAACGCTTACGGGAATACCTGATTAGTTGGTAGAAATAATTATACATTAATGAGCACATATCATTTTGAAAGAACAAAGTGTTTTTTGCTAAGAATCAACTTACACAGTGTAGCTTTAATAAAGTTTTTTGAACAAAAACAAATATATATGCGGAAAAATTATTATTTTCAACCCTCATTCTTTGATGAGAATCTATTCTCTGTCTGAAATTATCTTTTTTTAAGGCGCTGCTCCTTTAAGGCCTGTCAGTAAACGGCCACTGTTATGATTAGCTAACGTCATTGCATAGGAACCAGTATCAACGCCCCCACTATTACACGCGAGTAAGTGTTTTAAAAATACCACCCATATAAAACCATCATTTACAGACAAAGCATTATGAAATCTTTAACAAAGATTTGTGATGCAGTTGCTGTCAGATCCAATACAGCTGGATGCTTTAACAAAAGTTTCCATTACGCTGTGCCTCGTTTACAAAACAAAATGCTCCGAACAAACATATAATCCTCCGACACGATTCGGGACGCCATTAAAATAAACCATCCACTTGTTTTTCTGTGATTCTTCTGAAGTTTTGTTGGAATAGACTTTCAATGAAGTAACAGCAATCTCTCAGGTCGTATTTTAAATATCTTCATATGTTTGAAAGATGAAGAAAATCTTGTATGTTTGTAACGACATGACGGTGGGTAAATTATGATCTCTTTAAACCGTTTTTAATTTGGCTTTGCACTTATAAGGATAAAACATCTCATTCCAGCGCTCACTCACTGTCATTTCCTTTGAACTCCTGTATTTTGAGGATGGGGTCGTCCTCTGAGCTGATCTCGTGCCACGACTCACTGTCTGCGCTCTGAGTCTCTGTGCGGTGACATGGAGAGGAAGAGGAGCAGGGGGGCGGGAGACAACCCTGAGACATACACACACAAATAGACAACAAATATAACAGCAATCTTTCAAAACCTCAAAGAAATACGATTTAACAGAAACTTGTGTGAAAATATGACAAAAAAAAAACATATATAAAGAGAGAGAGAGGGGAGATTTTTCTTGTGCATTGATTCTTAGATGACATCCAAAAGTTTGGGGTCGGTATGATTTTTGAATATTTTTCTCTTCTGCTCACCAAGGTTGCTTTTACTTGATCAAAATACAGTACAAACAGTAATAATCAAAAATTTTGCAATTTAAAAAACTTATTTTCCATTTTTTTAAATATAATTTATTCCTGTGATGCAAAGCTGAATTTTCAGCATCATTACTCCAGTCTTCGGGGACACATGATCCTTCAGAAATCATTCTAATATGATGATTAAACCGCTTGTTAAAAAAACGCAACTTGATCGAACAGAATTAGTCAATTACAGGCCGATCTCGAATCTGCCTTTTCTGTCAAAGATATTAGAAAAAGCAGTATCCTCACAACTGTGTTCCTTTCTAGAAAGAAATTATATCTGCGAGGATTTTCAGTCCGGATTTAGACCGTACCATAGTACCGAGACAGCTCTCGTTAGAGTCACAAATGATTTGCTTTTATCATCCGATCGTGGTTGTATCTCTCTATTAGTGTTACTCGATCTTAGTGCTGCATTTGGCACCATTGACCACAACACTCTTTTAAATGGACTCGAACATCATGTTGGCATTAGTGGAATTGCACGAGCATGGTTTAAATCATACTTATCTGACCATTATCAGTTTGTAGCAGTAAATGAAGAGATGTCTTATCAATCACAATTTTAGTATGGCGTACCACAAGGCTCAGTACTAGGACCTCACTCTGTACATGCTACCATTAGGAGATATCATTAGGAAACATGGAATTTGCTTTCACTGTTATGCCGATGATTCTCCGCTGTATATTTCTTCAAAACCTAATGAAACCTACCAATTCACAAAATTAACAGAATGCATAGCTGATATAAAAAATTGGATGACTAGTAATTTCCTACTACTAAATTCTGAAAAAACAGAGATTCTAATTATTGGACAAAAAACTTTATCACGTAATAACCTAGAATACTATCTAACACTTGATGGCTGCTCTGTTAAGTCTTCGTCGTCGGTTAGGAACCTGGGTGTGCTCTTTGATACCAATCTTTCATTTGAAAGTCACGTGTCTAGTATCTTAGACGGAGCTTACAGCCTCGAAGCAAACAAACTCACAGCAGCAGCAGCAGTCACAGCGAAGCAGACAGGAGCAATCGATCAGGGGCTACAGCTAGTTCAAAACGCAGCAGCTTGAGTTCTTACCAGAACCAGGAAGTATGACCATATTAGCCCGGTTCTGTCAACACTGCATTGGCTCCCTATGAAACATTGTATAAATTGTAAAATATTGCTTTTACTTACAAAGCACTAAATGGTTTAGCTCTGCAGTACTTGAGCGAGCTCTTAACGCATTACAGTCCTTCAAGTCTATTGCGATCTCAAAATTCCGGCCAGTTAATAATACCTAGAATATCAAAATGGACTGCTGGCGGTAGATCCTTTTCCTATTTAGCACCAAAACTTTGGAACAGTCTTTCTACCATTGTCCGGGAAGCAGACACACTCTGTCCATTCAAAGCTAGATTAAAGACACATCTCTTTGACCTAGCATTCACATAATACATTATAGACTTCTATAATTCAATGTTAGGCTGCATAGATTAGGTCAGCCGGAACTGGGAACACTTCTCATAAATCCTGATGTACTCGTTACATCATAAGAAAAATGGCATCTACGCTAATTTTAGTGTCTTTGTTTATCCCGAGGTTTTCCCGCAGCCTGTCGGATCCAGGGCGTATCCAGAAGGCCCTTCGCCTGGACCCCGATGCAAGTGCCAACTAGTCTCTCCCCTGTGAAGGATCCCTTTAACACTCTACAGATAAAGCGTTGTCGGGATAATTTCGGTTTCGCGTATTTACCCCGAAGTGATAAAATTCTGTCTAAAAATGTTTAAGGCCAGACAAGTAGTTTGTTAAGGCTTGGTTTGTAGGAAATGACAAACCTGCGCATATTCAAATGCGCATAACTATAGAATGAATTCTTATTGCGCACGTGAGCGTCATCAGCGTTTCTCACAGGTTTGCGTTTAAAGTCTGTGTAGAGAGAACTTAGCGACATTAAGGGGGAGGGGGAGAGGGAGATCAAAAGAACAGCATTAATTAGAAATTAGGGCTGGGAAACGATTAATCGCATCCAAAATAAAAGTTTGTGTTTACATAATATATGTGTGTGCAGTGTGCACGGTGTATAATATTTAAATCCCACTGTAGGATTTAAATGCTGGCGTTTAATACTTAAGGATTAGCAAGCTATTCACATTAGCATGTCTGGACAAAGTGTGGTTACTCACACGCAGAAAGCCGGGGGCCAGCTGATCCGTGTCCTCCACAGAAACCTCAGCTTCATCATCATCATCGCTCTCCTCACTGTAGCACTCTATATTCACACAATCACAGTCTCAATATGACAACTCAGCCATTAAAGTGTCAGGTTTGGCTTTGCTGAAAAACGTGGACTGAATTAGACTCTCAGCGTTAACTAGGCTTCCGTAAGCATGTGTGGTATGAATCTTTACCTCCGTTCGTTGAGTCTGTGGGCTCAGGTTCATTTGAAGCCTGGGTGAGTTTAGACAGCCATCTAGGTTTAAAAACAAGACAAAAACATTCATTACAGTAAGCCTACACTTATCAGATCGGTGGAATGATTGTAATGGATCATTATGCATGTCCTCTGCCCACAGTTTAATAGCAAAACACCCACAGTTTTCTCTCAATGTTTTCCACTCACAGGTTTATTTATGTTTCAACAAAGCCTTACAGGAAAGTTTTACAAGAAAAAAAGAAAAAAAACTTGTCTCATTCAAAACACATATGTTTTTTTTCCTTCCATGCAACACAAAATGAGATATTTTGAATAGATATGCACCAATTGCAATTCTCTTGGTTGATTCCGATTTCCGGGTTTTTTTTTTGTAAGTGTGACCTGCCGATACAGATTTTCTTTCAAAGAACAATAATTGACAGCATATACAAACAGAAATCTACTTTTCATCAATGCAACATTTTATTTTCATAAAAAAAAAAAAAAGTAAAAAGACGGTAATAAAATAAGAACAAATAAATTTCAAACAACAGCATAAATAAATGCAATAGAACAAAGAGAGATATTAAATCAACACAGCTTTAATTTTTTCAGGAGGGTAGGCTATACGGTATATTCAGATAGGAAATACTACAGAATTTTAAGTAATTGTGTAAAATAACACTGAATAGTCTTCATTGTAAAAACTAAATTAGCCTATTTAGATTAATGCTTACAATTATTTACAAAAGTTACTGAGATGAGTGATTTTCTCTTTGTCTTTTGTTCTTTGATTAACATGATCGACAGCAGCAGCTTTATTATGCTGTCACTTTAAGAGTTTATGCACAAATCCAATATACTGTTACACAACTGTGTTTAACTGAATACTTGCCAAGATGTGCATTTTGACCGTTTAAGTGCAGTAAGCCACTCATTTTGGTACTTGCGACTCAAGCTGCTTGAGACTGAGGCGGCTTGTGCGCTCATATAGATCACGGCTGTGTGCACTTTTGGTGTGAGCGCGAAACCCGTGAGAATTAGTGAAATTATGCGCAATACAACCACTATTCAACCGGAGTGAATGAGAGGAGGCGGGTGTGTGTCACTTCGCCGTTGGAGAGGAGAGAGTGAGAATACGCATCTGATGTTATTCCCTGTGCCGCTGGTAATAGAACCGGTCAAGCCGATCATGCGGAAAATCATCCGATTCCGGTCCGTGGCCGGTTGATCGTTGCATCTCTAATTTGGAAGAATCACGACTAGTACAGTTACTTTATTTATAAAAAAAAAATGTTTTGTAATGTTGCTAGTTAGAAGGTCCTCAGTATAATTTACAGCATTATCTGGGAGAGAATTTATTTAATATATGCACAATCTTTCAAAAGTCTGTGGTCATTTTTTTTTTTTTAAGAAATTGGTTTCCGGCCTGTGTCCGTTTTCAAACTAATCCGTGCATTTCCACTGCAGAATTAATTAAATAAATAAATGAATAAAAGGTTCAACCCAAGCCCTAAACACTTGATTCAAGCTGGATTGGAACCCCAGAACTAGTGACGCCGGGGACAGGGACGGAGAAATATCACTAAGTTTTCTGAACTAAAAAAAAATATATATTTTCATGATTTGTTATCACAACTTTTTTTTTTGGTCAAATCAACTATACAGACTAGGAGAGCTCAACGTAGGCTTATATTCAATTATAAAATGGTTAGTTCCAATCCTTGATTCTGATTGGTCAATAGTTGTGTTTTATTCACGATAAAACACGGCTATGACCGCTTCATACAGCGATTCTATGTGTCTACACAACACCCCTAGCAACCGCCCTTAGCAACTTAAACACATGTTTGATCTCATTGATATTGTTCATTGAAGCTATGGTAGAGTATTGTGAGAGATTGAGTAAGCGAGTGTACCTGCATTTACAGTAGATATAGCATTTTCCTTCAGGTCAGTCCTATATTCATAATAAAAAAATCCGTTTGAATGTTCGCTGCGACATCTTGTCTTTTAAACAGTTAAGGGGTTTTCCCAGTCATCTGTCAGTTGCGTCTTCCTTCTCCGTGATCACAAGTTTGAGTATGGAAGTCCATAGTTATAATTATTCATAAGTATGCAGTGTCATAACTACATCTCTGACATTAATAACAAACCAAACCGTTTGAAAGTCGGTAGGAAAATTTAGCAAGTTATGGTTATTTAAAAAGTACATGCACCATTAAAACACAATGTTACGAGTGAGCAAGCTGACTGACAAGATGGCCGCCAGGTGCGGACGTCAACCTCCTTTGGCCAGCAGCGCGGACGAGACATCTAGCCTTTATTATGTATATCTATGGTTTTCCCAGTCATCTGTCAGTTGCGTCTTCCTTCTCCGTGATCACAAATTTGAGTCCTTTTAATGTAAAAGGCTTCTCTACTGACTGACTCACTCATAAATATAGTGCATCTTTGCCGCCAACTATTGGCGAAAAAAAATTATGTAACTTCTGTTGCTGTTTACGGTCAGGGACTATTTTTTCCAGTGGAAGGAAGGCTTTTAGTGACTTCATGAAATTTTCATAGATACATATTTTTCGGCTTTAATATTTGCATTGTGTGGTAACCGTTTTATAAAAGCAATAAGGTACTCGAGGTTAGTGCTGTATCGTGAATAAGTCACGGCTGAAGGGGTTGCAGTTGTGCCTAACAACGCTGTTCAGCCGTGACTTATTTACGATACAGCACAGCCTCTCGTACCATATTGCTTAAATACGTTCTCTAAAACATAAGCGACAGATGTACACAAACACCCTGATGGGCCATGTTGGTTTCTGAACTGGTTACGAAGTCCGATAAAGTAAACAACAAAGAAACACGTTACGTCATCGTTTGTTTCTTAAGTCTGTAGAAACTCGTGGCCAGTTCACAATAGGCTCCAGTTCGCTGAGAACTGTCCGAGAGCCGGGTTTCACACAGGAACGTGAATGTTTCGGTAAAAAAGAGGTAGGCCTACGTGTGAAACGCTCTATTAGGATGCTTTCACACTAGCACTTGTAAATGCAGTTTTCCGCAATCAAATTGAATGCAATCAAACTAGGGTTCGGACCAGGCAATCAAACCAAGTGTGAAGGCACCCTTAAGTGTAATATTTGATAAAATACTTCAAATAGTGTGCAGAACTTTGGACACATGATATAAGATAAAGCTCAGTTGAGGAGTCCACGCTGTATTTTTAGTACTGGAGGTCAGCAAAACCCTGTGTTTGCAAATCTTCATCAAACGCACTCAATTGCATAGTGTGCAGCAGATAGCTTTGGTCACAGCTAGGTGTCAACGCAGCCCGTCACACGGCAGTGCAAACATGTCACCACCAGAACAAAAATGCACTCACTTGTTCATGTCTTTCAAGTGTTCAGCTGCAAAGTAGAGTGTCACCATGTGGAGGTGGCTTGCTTTCATTGCACTGGAAAAGAAGAAACAAGTGAACACAAATAAAAACATGCACAACCCCAGCTGTTCTCAAGGCTGTTGGGGATGTGTGGCTACATGACGTAGTGGAAGCATTACACAAAAACGAACATGCATTTGACACCAAAGTTTGTCTTCCGTCTTATCTATACCCAATTATTGTTATCAAAGTAAAGCACCATCACCGTATATCTTAAAAAAGGAAGTCTCTGAGGTTCAGACCACATACTTATAACACAGGAAACTGCCTGCTCTGAATGCACATTAAGTGGGGTACAGATGACACTTCCAGTGCAAAAACATTAAAAAAAATCTGATTTATAGCTTGAGACTTGAGACCACATGTTCTAAATGCAACAGTCAAATGACAACCCCATAACTATTTTAACTATGATGTTCTGAGTAGTTGCCAGGGTGTTTCTTTGCTGTTACTAGTGTTTTTCTAGGTTTGCGATGCAGACCCTAAGGATTGCTTTGAGTGCATTGCTATGGCTGCTAGTTTGCTCTGTGTGCTTTCTATGACAATTACTAACATAGATATGTACACGTAGACGCCACATTCGACCGCTCCAGACATGTCGACGTGCCTGCAATCTTGGACATTTCAGATGCAGTAATCACTCAGCGTAAAAAGTTTTCCAAGATGCCAAAACACTCGAAGGAATTCCAGAAGAAATGGGATAATCTTTCACAGAGAATGTGTTGTTTTGTGTTTTTACATGTATTAACTCAACAGGTTTTAAAACCATGGTAAATTAATCTGGTTGTATTGTTTTACTGAAGCAAAATCACCAGCTGAAGTTTATTGTAGATTGAGATATTCATACATGCATACGATTATAGTTACAAACGCACAATCAACTTGTTCTCAAGTGTTCACGGACTGTCTTTATGAAACAGCTTGCGTAAAGCGGCCCAGTTGGTAATGAGGCACTTGTATCGCTAATGTATCGGTTGTTATGGTGTTGCCATGCAGTTGCTTCATGGTTTCATAGATCATTGCTTGGGTGTTTTGGCTGGTTGCTATACAGTTGTAAAGACGTTCTGTGTGGATGCCAAGGAGTTTGTGTGAAGTTGTTTGGGTGTTGCAGGATGATTTAGGGCGTTGTTATGCTATACTGTAGCTAGGATGTGCTAAGTAGTTGCCATGGTGTTTCTATGCTGTTACTAGAGTGGTTTGGTTGGTTGTGATGCAGTTTCTAAGGTTCTCTGAATGGTTTTAGTGTGTTTCTATGGCTGCTGGTGTTCTGGGTGGTTTCTAGGACAATGCTAGTTGATTTCTAAGGCACTGCTAAGTTGTTACTACGGTGTTGCTACGAGATTTGATAGTCCATTTCGAGTGGGTTCTCGATGGGGTGTAGGATATTGCTAGGATGTTCAGGGAGGTTGCTAAGATGTTCTGTGTGGATAAAAAGGAGTGTCAATGAAGCTGATTGGGAGTTGCATGTGGTCGCTAGGCGAAGAGTGTTTTTAAATGTGTTGTTAAAGCTGCTACGGTATTCTGGGTCGTTGTTAAGGTGTTGCTAGGTGGTTCCTAAGGTAGACTGAGTATTTTTAAATGTGTTTCTAATGCTGCTACAGTATTCTGGGTGGTTGTTAAGGCGTTGCTAGGTGGTCTGAGTATTTTTAAAGGTTTTGTTAAAGCTGCTACGGTATTCTGGGTCGTTGTTAAAGCATTGCTAGGTGGTTCCAAATGTGGTCTGAGTGTTTTTTAATGTGTTGTTAGAGCTGCTACGGTATTCTGGGTCGTTGTTAAGGCGTTGCTAGGTGGTTCCTAAGGTAGTCAGAGTATTTTTTAAATGTGTTTCTAATGCTGCTACGGTATTCTGGGTGGTGGTTGAAGGCGTTGCTAGGTGGTTCCTAAGGTAGTCTGAGTATTTTTAAAGGTTTTGTTAAAGCTGCTACGGTATTCTGGGTCGTTGTTAAAGCGTTGCTAGGTGGTTCCTAAGGTGATCTGAGTGTTTTTTAATGTGTTGTTAGAGCTGCTACGGTATTTTGGGTCGTTGTTAAGGTGTTGCTAGGTGGTTCCTAAGGTAGACTGAGTATTTTTTAAATGGAGTATTTTTTAAATGTTTTTCTAATGCTGCTACGGTATTCTGGGTGGTTAAGGCGTTCCTATGGCATTGCTATATTGTTGGAAGGAGATTGCTTACTTGCCCAGGTGAAAACAGCTCACCATCTCTCTATGATATTCTGGTCCCTTTCTGGGAATAATTCTGTTCATTTTATCATCAAACTGCACTTACCATCCAAAATACTGTAATTTCAGAAAGACAGATAAGATGCATTGACACAATGCAAATAGGCATATCGTGTTACTAGGTCAGGTCTTTTTCTCAAACCACAAGCAGTCAAAAATATAAATAAGGAAGACAAACTCACAACTTCTTCTTGCATTCGGTAGCCTGTTCTACGATGAAGTCTCTCAAGTTAATGTAGCCTTCGGCCTTCTCCGCCTGAAAGGAAATGGAGATCATTTATCTCTAGAAAAGGCCTGCGCTTCCTAAAAGCATCTTAAAACCAAGGACATCGTAGAAACCACTGGCACCAATGGTCTCTACAATCTACTTAAGATAGCTATGCTTCTGAGAAATGTAGCCTTGCTCTTGAGCAGGTTTTATTTTGGGTAAAAGATCGCAAACCAAAATTTAACCAATCAGCTGTGAGCAAAAATACATTTCTCTGATGCAATAAAGTCACCCCAATGTTGATCCAAAGTTAAGCGCTTCACACAGTGCAAGAATTTTGGGTCAAAGACAAAAAGAGATCTTATCAGGCATATTTAAAACAAGATATGATAATATTTTTAAAAAAATTAAACAAGATATGCTAATAAGACCATATTTAAAGAAAGAAATTACTGCTTGCAGCTATATTTATGAATACGCTAACATAATGATATTTATAGGATGGGTATTTTTTAACTTGTGATATGCCGTAGTGAGGTGGAACACTCACCATTCTGAAATATTGGTAAGCTATTATTCTTACATTTGCAATCCTCAATGCCTTTCTCATTTGCTTGCTAAAGGCCCGGTCGAACGAACCAAGTACGAACAATAACTATAATGCCAAAGATATAGTTCTAAAAATCGTTCTAAATATAAAGAAAAGCAGAGCCCACATCACAAGTACAACGATAATGGCAAAGAGGAACGAAATCATTGGAATCACTTTCAGAGCGATTTTTTTTCTCCAGCTGATGAACGATAAAAACATTGACAGCCAATCAGAATCCATCCTGCTTTTAAGAGCTCAAAATTTTAAAGCGTTCGAAGACAAACCTGCAGCACGCTAAAAATAAATAGAGAAGTATTGTTTGCTAAGATATAGTTCAATATTTAGAGCCCTTAAGCTGCTTGTTTGGCATTTTACAGTGCCTAGCAACTCTCTCTGTTCATAGGCATCTAAAATAAATCAATAACACAAATGAAACACAATAAAAGTGCACTAAAATAGTAATATTTATTCAAATGTAACACATTCACTGCAAAAAATACTTTCTTAGTTAGTATTTTTGTTTTGTTTCCAGTCCAAATATCTAAAAATTCTTAAACCAAGAAGCGTTTACTAGAGAAGTAAAATGACATAAGAAATTCTATTTTGTTTTAAGATAAAAAGAAAGTAATTTAAGTAATTTTTGCTTAAAACGAGCAAAATTATCTGCCAATGGGGTAAGCAAAAAATTCTTGGTTTCCATTTGAATTAAGATTTTTTTTTCTTGTTTTCCATTCGAATTAAGATTTTTTTGCTTACCCCATTGGCAGATAATTTTGCTTGTTTTAAGCAAAAATTACTTAAATTACTTTCTTTTTATCTTAAAACAAAATAGAATTTCTTATGTCATTTTACTTCTCTAGTAAATGCTTCTTGAATTAATAATTTTTAGATATTTGGACTGGAAACAAAACAAAAATACTAAGTAAGAAAAGCATTTTTTGCAGTGTTGTCAGTGCTATTTATATGCAATATATATAAGATGATTTAAATTGTTATCTAGACAGAGATCCTGTCATTCAGTGTAATGGATGAAACTGTGGTATAACAGGGAATTTGCATTACACTGGATGACAAAAATATTCGGGGTGCCTTTTGATGATGTCACAGACTGCCAGTCAGTTTTTTCAATACGATTTCAAAATGGCTCCTTGTTCCTTTTTCACTAAATGACGTCTGAAAAACTGCTTATTCGGTAAAATCAGTAAGACATCCTTTTTACAGAGCCCCTAAAGGGACCTTTGCAAAAATAAAAAAATATACAGACTTTCACGTGTTCACAAGATACTGTTGCATGAGAAACTTTTCACGTGCGCACAGGATTTAATTTTGTGTGCTCGCGTTACAATTTCCATTTTGTATACTATCTATTACATATTTCCTTTGTGCGTCACTGCCATTTTACTATGAAGAAAATGAGAGTATGGATGCGCAGAAATTGGTAAAGATCTATTTGCTCAAAATTTGGCTTTATATATACAGTATATATACTAAATAATAATATACCTCTAATATCATGGCCTTATGCCCACTTTAAAGCATTCTCCGTGACGGGCGAGATACTGCGCCGTTAAATAGGCTGATGGCACAATACAGCTGTGCATTGTGCTATTTGACAAGTTCAAGGGTCCATAAAAAGGGCTGATACAGAAAAAATTGCTCAAAATTTGACTTTCGATAGGGCAGTGTCATATTTTAAGGCCTTAGTTGTCACTTTAATGAATTTAATTCTGTGGCGACCGAGAAACTGCGCCACAAAACGGGCTCAGTTTGCATTGTCATACTACAGTATGTCAAGTTTAATGGTTAATGAAAAAACATTGGTACAGTAAAATATTATACAAACTTGGATTCCATTAGGGCAGTATATATACACATTGTCCTCTATTCAAATTATTGGAACAGTAAAATATTATAAAATTTCATATTTCGCAAAGTAACAAGTCAACAGTCCAGACTCTTAATGAGAAATGAATCAAACTGCTCGTGTGATTGGCTGTTCACTGCATTTAGGTGCACACCTCTGGTTCAAACCCACACAACCCAGCTGACAGAGAACATTTATAGCGATACTAACACTAACCTCAGAGTTAGTTCAACCAGCTTCGTGCAATAGGCTTCCCATTTCCAACATGAGATAATAAATTATCTTTCAACACATAAACACACTTGTTCACATTTTCCGTAGAGACGCCACACATTATCAAGGGAAAACCACACACGACTTACCGTGTCGGATGTGTACCAGTAGAGCGAACATTTCTTGAGCACAAACCAAAACTTTTTCCACCTCCAGCCCAAGAGCCCTTTGCTCTCTTTCCTTTTGTACAACCAGCCCTGACAGTCGCCCTGGCCCAGGTCTTTCACCGAGACCCTTCTGCGGCTCATCACACCATCTCCTATAACAAACAACAAACAAACACATGACAATAAGACTACAACAGTGCCGGTCTCACAGGGTTCACCACTTAACGGTACTTTGGAACATCAATAGCAAAGATAATAGTGCATGATGCAGTCAAAAGGGTCATGATTACGTTAACAGAATCCAAATTTATCTCTGTACATTGTGTACTGGCAAAAACAGGAACATTTTACTCCTTCAGCGAGTTTAAAACATCTATAACTTATCTTGACAATAATAATCGTGTGTTACTCCACTTCTTCCTGCTTACCTTGAGACTTCTCGGCAGCAAAGTCTTGAAGAGGGTACTGAAAGCGAAAGGAGAAAGAAAGACTATAAATTAAACAGTGAGCTCAGCCATCAGCGCCCACAGCTCCGAGAGACAGCGCTAATAACACAGCCTTCACTTCCCTGTACCAACACACACATGCCAGTGAGAGAGTTCAATGCACACACTAATGCTGAGATCCTTCCTCTCTCTCTTTCAAAACGCATTCATATGCTATATATAGCTATGTACAGTGTACGCAGACTTACAAGAAGGCTTGTGAAGATCATTCTGAAACTACCATAATCAGATAGTTGATATGACGTGCGAAGCAGTCCGTCACATTTGAAAAAAAAAAAAAAATCTAATTCTTGTTTAGTTATTATACATTCATATTTTATGAGTTCATATTCATTGAGAGGTTACGTGGAATATTCAGACTTCTTAAAAATTCATGTCACGCCGCAGGTCTATTTAAGTGAACTGCAGAAAAGCTGATTAAGTGGTAATAAATAAAAATAAAATGGTGGTCAGTAACAGCACCTAAAATACACATTCCCAATTTTCACATTCATTTCCTCAAATCTGTTTTCTAAATGCATACTATAAATCTTATTATGAACAATTCAAGTTTCAATTTCATTTTTAAAAATCTTTTTTTGTCCTCGTAATTTTTAGTTAAAAAGTCATAACTGGATCTTCCCCAAATGACGATTAAGAACCAAAACACTGCCCTATATGTTCTTACTATAATTTTCCCGATAACCCGTTTAACTTGAATGTACGTCACAACACAGAAGAAAAGATTGGTTTCATCGTGACTTTAGGGGTTGTTTACACTACACGACACCATTATCAACTAAAAACAGCGATTTTTGTATGCGTTTTGGCCTATCATTTACATGACTGTGGGGTTTTAAAACAGCATTTTAGGGGCCTGAAAACGCAACCTTTTTTGAAAACGATACCATTATCGTCTCCGTGTAAACTACAAAAATGCAAATTTGTGAAAACAGTGACGTCATGTGCATGTGCATTATGTGTTCAAATGATCAAATGATCCAGAATGCTGCAGCCCGTCTTGTCTTCAACGAGGCCAAAAGGGCCCACGTCACTCCTCTGTTCATCTCTCTGCACTGGCTACCACTCGCTGCTCGCATCAAGTTCAAGGCATTGACGCTTGCTTACACAGGCTCAGCTCCCTCCTACTTTCACTCGCTCCTATGAGTCTACATCCCTACCAGAAGTCTGAGATCGGTCAATGAGCGACGGCTCGTGGTACCATCACAGAGAGCCACAAAATCACTCTCCAGAACATTCTTATTCACGATTCCATGCTGGTGGAATGATCTTCCCACCCTCATCCGGAATGCAGAATCCCTGACTACATTCAAAAGACAACTGAAAACTCATATCTTCCGTGAGCACTTGACATAAAAAAAAACAATAAAAAAAACTTTTCCTTTAATCCTCCCTGGTTTGGCTTATGCTACTCTGAGCAATGTCTGAACTTTGTATTTTGAGCACTTCTTGCGTTATTTTTGCCTCTTCACGATGACTCGCTAGCTGTAGTCCTCAGTTGAAAGTCGCTTTGGATAAAAGCGTCTGCTAAATGACTAAATGTAAATGTGTTCAGTTTCTTTACAAAGTGAAGTCGCCAACTACTGGCCTGACAGAATAATACACATTTTTATAATTTTCACAGATCCTTGTAAACGGGGATCAGTTTGACAATGTTGTTGTCTGTACACAAAAAAAGGCAAATATTTTTTTTAGTACATTATTGTTGTGTAAACGTACCCTAAGTTTAGCAGCGGATACTGATTCTGACTTTTTATTCCACAAATGGCTTTTCTAAAATCTACACTGCCGGATAATAATGCACATTTTCATCAAACGTTTTTGTACATATTGAGTAATCATTTAGTTAAATTCAGAAATATTGTGACAAGGTCCAGATAACCTAAAAACCTTAAAAAAAAAAAAAAAAAAAAGTTTAGTTATTAACTACTTTTCTCTTTGTGAAAGTTTCTAAAAGAAGGTTGCCAAATTTAGCTAACAGTGTTTGAACAGATAAGCAATAATCACACTCACAGATAGACATTCTGCTGAGTATTATGTGAAATAATCTTAGGAACAGCTGACAGTTCAATAGGAAGTAGTTTATGATAGAAAAAATAGAATACATATATAGCTCTGAAAACACTGAACGTACAGGAAACACTCACAACATCTGCAAAACTTACAACAATTAAAAATGTAATGCTATAGTCTTTGGAACTCAGAAAAATAAAAAAATTAGTGGCAGCTGTCCAATTATTTAAGATGTTTTCTAGCAGTGTTTCATAAATAGCTTGAACATTATTTACAACTACTTATATATTTGGTGTTGATTTTATATTATAATTAAGAGAGTGGGATTTTTTCACTCGATGATTCAGTCTGACACAAATGCTGTGTGTATATGGTTAGGAAATAAATAGGCCCTCAGAAAGGTGAAAGGTGAGATGAATAACATGCCACTATTTCAGGGGTGAAATACTTTCCAAATTTCTGATACTATTCAAAGCATTTGTTGAGCCCACAACAACAACTGGGGAAAAAAGTGAACACTTACTGACTCAGTCTGTCTGTTCATCTTCCTGTGATTCTCCTCTGCTGCCTTCAGAGAGGAGACCAGAAGAAATATCTCCTCTACCAACTGAACAAACAAAAACAAGTCATTATCAACTACTTTTATATTCTAATTTAATAATAATAACGAAATATAAAGTAGCCTAAGTTTGAAGCATTTTTTGACTGACAAACTGTGACGGTTACACTTCTTCTTAGCCTACTAGTATTAGTAGTTTTTATTTTATTTGACTTACCTGTAACCAACATGTGAAAACCTGCAGGTATTTTATTCCTCTGAAAATCGCTCTTGCAGACATCCCAGATCCTATACAAGCTGTGTTACAGTGTTTGTGAACGCTGAGTTGGACTTGCACGAGCCTCTAATAACGCCTTTCATTTGCATAATTGATTTAATCAGTCGCGTCTCTTCATCACATCTTTTGTTTTTAACTTTGAGGCATTATAATCAGATCTTTTTCTGTCATTGTATTCAAGAGTAAGCCGGTTGTTTGCTTAAAAGAAGCACTTGCTATGTTGTCGTCTCATAAAATTGCCTGCGCTTCAAGAACCGACCACAGCGGGGCACTGTTGCATCGCACTGCTGCTGCTGATGATGATGATGATAAATAGACTTTTTAAACTCGCTTTGGGATACACGTAGTAGTGACCTATAATCTCGTTTACTTTTTTTATTTAGGTAATACCGATGATATCGTAGCCTATGATATGCCACAGTAAAGAAGAATTAGGTGTCGTCGACGTCAACAGTATTTTGGTCATCTGAAACCATTAGGCTACGTGGAAAAAAGTATGGTCAAATAAGTTTATTTATAGCCTACCCTAATAATAAAGTTATTGAGGTATCCTTTAAAATATTACTCAAAACGTATTCTGTTAAGGAGTTATTTTGAACGTTTCAATGGAGAAAAAATATTCCTATTTAAGATTCTCTTAGGCTAGCTACTTAATTTTTTTAGGTTGTTTGGGACATTAAAGGTGCCATGTGTCATTGGCTGCGTTCCAAACCGCATACTCAATGAGTAGGTACTTAATTTCAATAAGTACTTACTTAACGAGCGCTAAAAGAGTAGGTACTTTATAGCCAAATCTCGTTAAGTATGAATGCGAACCGGACATCTGCCATGTTGACGTTATCATGTGACCTACGACGCGTTATCACAAGTGCAACAACTTAAAAGATTTGAACGACACGTTTAATTCATCTATCTGTAAATATCTTGATATTGATTAAACTTGCTCATTTTATGGTCTTTTTAAAGAAACTGCTGCCCATTTATTTTGAGAATACATTTAGGGTTGATTTAAGTTCTTATATTTAACCCTACTCATGTGACCCACCGTTTTATCCTTAACGATATTATTTATTTTTATTACGAAATCCCAAAATTGTCATCTCTTGAATATGTTGTTAATTTCTTTAGCCTATTTTATATCCAAACATTTTCATCCACAAGCAAAAGTGGCTTACCGTGACAAATACTGACCGATACTTAATTACTTTTTACTGAAAAAAATCAATAAAACAAACAAAATGTAATGTATGTCATATGACATAGCTATGCATGAATACACTCTAGATGTGTATATTGTGAACATATCTACATTTTCATTCAAACAATTAATTAAATAATGATATTTGATTTACTGACAACAATGATAAATATTAATAAAGGAGTAAATTAATGAATGAAAGTCACCATCACATAATAAACAAATGCAAGTCAACACATGAAACAAAGCTTTATTCAAACTACAATCATGTATATAGGCTACAGGCACTGAACCACATCTACTGCCATCTCAACACAGCGGTTCCCATTCTGCGGCTTTATTCTGATGAACCAGCGGACCGCCAGAGGTGAGCCGTGCCGGAGTGCCGGAGTTTGTTGCGTGATGTGTTGCGCTTCACGATCTGAGGCAATAAGGGCCGGTGGAGTGATGGAGGGTCTCGTCCATGGCACGATCTCCAGGATTCAGCTCTGTGCTCCTCATCCTCAGTGCTCACACCAGTCTGCTGACATTTCAGATCCTACAAAAATGCACAAACATAACACAAAAGCAGTAGTTTTAACAGCACAATGTCATTTGATTTCAGTATTATTTAGCAGACAAGAACACTTTTTTTCCACAAATGCCACCATCATCTTTCCTTGCAGGTCCTGCTCCACCACAACAGCTGAGCAGCAAATGCACAGAAATCAAGAATCAGAAAGGTGCTGTAATAACTCTGTTTGAAATTACAATAATTAAAATAAACTACAACTTAATATTTAAATTATTATTAATTTCTGTAGTATACTCACTCAAAGCCTTTGATGACAGCATCAGCTTCATGAGCCTCTCTCCACCGGATAAACCCACATCTGTTCTTCTGTCCCTGCAACATCCAGACAAGACTCCCATAACCTCTGTGATTTATGAGCTCAACACTACATTTACATGTTGAGGTTGTTTTAACTTTTTATCCAACATACATGTTCCTCAATTTATCAACAGTACTAATGGACAAATAAAATAGATAACTTATGTTTAGTTACTTTATAGATATGTTCTACATAATAGCACACATATCACTCAGATGGATATTTCATGTTGTGATGTGCTCTTCTGCAATACTTATAAAAGATGTTCCTGTCAGATGTAAATAGACGTTTAAAATAAGCGTCTTTAAGATGTTTATGGTTATGTAAATCCACGTTAGAGACGTAACTTACGTGTCCTTACTGCAGCTCCCGTCAGCTAGAGCTAACGTTATACATAATAAAACGTGTTTTTACAGCCAAATCACAATCATACTATACTGTCTAACTCCTTTACACCTTCAACAGTTAAAACGTTTACTCTATAGTAGTTTAACACATGCAATTTTAACACAAGGAACCGTGTTTACTCACATTTGAAACCCCGCGCGTCGCTGATCTCCGTGATGTTTGATAATGACGTATCCCCTCGCGTGGCCTCCTGGGATAGAAGAGTATCCACCGGTTGAGCACTCAAAAATCTGGCTGGAAGCAGTAAGCCATCCGGGAACTTCTCGCCTACTCTTTTATGAATACTGATGTTTCGAACGTACTGCTTCCTTCACGTACTGTTTTCGCCTACTATATAGTAGGAAAGTAGGCATATTGGAACGCACTTAAGTCCGAATCTCGCGATAATTAGTACGTCACCCAGGTAATTCTCGCCTACTCTTTTGGATTCATACATACTTTTTCGCTCGCCTACTCTTTTTCCCATACTAAATAGTAGGGAAGTATGCGGTTTGGAATGCAGCCATTGTCTGGCAAAAAAAATCAAGTCATACTCCACATTCCATACCAGATGGGGGCAGTATACCTCACATATCAAAATATGTGATGTAGGATATGGTATTTTATAAATCACACACTATAAATATGATAAAGAAGCAGAAACAGATAGTTGCAGTAAAGTAAGATATTTTAATAAGTTGAAGAAACAATAATGATTTGTGACACACACACACACACGATTTGCGCATTGCCATCATGTGTGTATTACAGGTAACGTTACATTGCTTCCTGATATCACGTGCGCAAACACAAATAACTATTTATATATATATATATACTACAGGGCCGTTAAATGCTTGTATCTGATAACCGTGAAGCTCTTGTAATTATTACTTTACCCAACCTCTCCATGTCGAGTGATGCAGTAAACATCAGACAGCGCACGTGAACCGATCATCTCTACTATAGTAAAAAAAACACGAACACTGTTGAAAGATACAGTAGGCTACAAATGACCTGTTCGCGCCACAAATTGTTCTCCGTCCTTAGCGACCGAGTCATTGAATGTGAAACAGCCGGCTTCTGTCGTCAGCGAGCAGCACTCTTCAGACAACGAGGGCGCGCGCGCCGTGTTGATACCTCCGTTTCAGTTTCTCGAACCCGCGCAGTGCGGCGGTCAGAACACGGAGACCATTCTGCCCCTAGCTATGCGTGCGAAAGCATGGGGAGCGATCCCGGGCGTGTCAGAATGGGTGCTGAACGTTGTAAAACAGGGCTATGCGCTGCAGTTCGCCCGCCGTCCCCCGCGCTTTCGAGCCCGGACCGTGACGAGCGGTCCTTTTCTTATCTGATCTGATTTGTGCTTCAGAGCGCGGTGGTTGTAGGGGTCTCTTGCCAAAGGCTTCAGCCATCCTTCCGCTCTCTTCCCTGAATTGAAATGAAGTAGTGGGCTCTGTACTTTCCACACGATAGACATCAGGTTCAAGTACGCCCACAAGCCGTGCGAGTTATTCGTGTCGTGTATTGCAGGTTGGCTGGTGGTTATGTGGCCCGCATACCGCCTCCCATGGCCGAAACTGGTATTACAACACCTGTCGGGCCGTGGCTAGAAATGCTAATGCTAATTAAGGTTGATATCTCTGCAGCACTATAACTTGACATTTTTTTAATGACATCATTGCCTTTATTTCTTCTCATTCTTTTGATGCGTGTAGCTCATTTTTTGGATAATTTTACCTCAATTTTTACACATGGCACCTTTAATGTTTACAAATTGAACTGTGAGATGTTAGATCTCTCTCTCTCTCTCTCTCTCTCTCTCTCTCTCTCTCTCTCTCTCTCTCTCTCTCTCTCTCTCTCTCTCTCGCTCTCTCTCTCTAAACAAAACAAATGTCTTGTTTTAAACGTTTTATTATACTTTTAAATATCACATTCATGTAATGCCGATTGCCGGCAACAAGGCAAACCTCCACTTCCATCTGCTGAGAGTATACACTACCAGGCAATGGTTTGGAGAAATGCTCACTATGCCACACCTGAGCTTCCTTCACCCTTGGACATGGGATGGAAACATGGCGGTTCAGGACTACAGCCCATTCTTATGTCACAGAATCCAATACCTGAAAGTTGTCTGGAAATTATCCTGTGTACCTGTAAAAAACAATGCACAACACGCCAGTGCAAATGCCGAAAATCAGGGCTGTTATGCACTGCAATGTGTGCATGTCAGAGTGATGACCAATGTCCTTGTTTAAATGTGGAGTTGTAGTCCTCAAGTATACCAAGGCAAGGAGTAACCAAAGAACTTGGAAAAGGACTGCAGAAAGAAATACTAATCAAAATGAAATTCCAAAGAAATGGCACACAAGCAAACTAAGGGTATAAAAACAATTTACCAAAACCAATTTACAGAGGGAGTGAACTAGCCTACAGAACTAAAAATCTAACAGAAAAAAGCAAAGCAATTAAGCTACAAACATGAAAGAAAATATACAGAAACAAGATGTGATCTGTTGATCTGTTCAAGTGAAGTTTCATGGTGTTTTTTTCCCCATTCACCTGGGTTTTTCCCGTCTTAGAATTTAGAGAACAAATGCTTAATTTGCATTAAAAAAAATTAATCTCAGACAACTTGCAATGGTTTTTTTCTTAGTTATTATGTAATATGGAATACATCAGCCATTCCCAAACTGTGGTCCGTGGACCACTTGTGGTCCGTGAGGGTACTGCAGGTGGTCCGTGGAAAGGCAAAATAAAATATAAAATAATATTTTTTTACCTTCATTTTATGAGGAAATTCCCATAAAATGTTTTTTAAATAAAAAGAATATGTAGGCATTAGGGGTGGGCGATATCTCGATATTTAAAATATATAGATTTTTTTAAAACACGATATGGATTTTGACATGTCGTATATATCGTTTATATTTAATTCTGATTTCGCCACTTTGCTTATTTGCCTTCTCTGTGCTGTGCTAAAGGCGGCCGCCTAAGCAACACATGCCTGCCCCCTAACTACATCGTCAAAACAATGAGCCATATCCGCCGTGTTACTCTGTCCTGTTTAGAGCTTAGATTCTCTGCCCGAGTCCGATATTTCCCGCCGCTATACTCGGCTCTCGATCTAGAGACGTGCGGCGCGGGACTAGATTTGATGACAGAGTGCGAGCGCGGGCGGTAATGCACTCACTCTGTGTGTGCGGGATGTGGGAGAATAAAACGAAATATCTATGAATAAAACATAAAAACGAATAAATTGTTATTCATCTGTTGCAGAAAAGCAACAAGAACAACTAAAACAAAATATAGACAGACGATAAAAAGAGGAAGGGAAAGATGTGGAGGTGGACAAAGGGGGATATTACGTTCATATCGGGCTGGCAAATAGACTCCAATGGCTTTTCCTTTTGACAACTTTTTAACATTTTTAACCTGGAGTAGGCATACTGTGTTTTCATTAAATGTGTATAAGGCAGAGGCAAATGTTCTCATTATCACATCACGCATAGCCTTTATAGGCAGTTTATATGAAACAAAATGTTTATAAATGGAATGAATAAGGCCTGTTATTATTTTAATTTCCATTTAGTTTCGCGTTTCTGAAATGTTTTGCGGATGTGCTGTTAAATGGACAAACTCAAGCCACAAGCCTGTTGTTCAAATGAATCTGATTATGCCCTCAGGAAGCTTAAATAAATTAAATATGTAGCAGCCGTTGTGTGCAGTAAACTTTATTTTAACAAGCCTGTTGTACTGATGTGATGACCAGGTGCGGATTAATTCAGGTAGGACTGTGTGTAAACATATTTTATTATAATATGAGGTGGTCCGCAAAAATTCTTGATTACAAATAGTGGTCCACACACAAGAAGTTTGAAAACCCCTGGAATACATCACATATCATATATACACTCGGAACATTTAAGAGTGATATTGATTGAATATGTATGTCGGCATTAAAAAATCACACAAATAATGCTTAATTTCACCTTAAAAGTTGGTATTTTGCATATATATATACATAAAAAAGGCAGTGAGCCTCCATTATATCTTTGCTCTGACCCTTGACTATCGATCTAGAAACTTAATTTCTTCATCTTGATTGCCTACTTACAAAAAAAAACTAGGGGAAAATCGTCCAACAACTGAGCAAGATAGGCAATTTGGTGGCCATTTTGATATGCAAATTAGAAGGTAAAAAACTCACAATTTCGCTTGGGTACCAGTTTTTTTGGATTCAGCACCCTTGAAATATGTAAAGTAGGCCGGTTCCCGACTTGTACCCATAAATGCTCCTCACTTTCACTTTTTGGGTACATCCCATCTAGACTAAAGAAAATGGCTAAATTAAGCCAAATTTTAAACAATTTATAAAAGAAATTAAACAATATGGCACTAGCCTACTTTAGACCATTTCAAAAATGAAAAAGCAAAAAAGACTAATTTGTTTATACGTAGCAATAATAAACTAAAACAGTTGTATATGTTTGTACAAATTTTGTAAATATTCTGGTAATTAATTATAAATAAATAAGAGAGTAAAGTGCCTAAAAATTCGAGCTTGGTGGCCAAAATTGGTGGCCAAACTACCTTATTAAGAGCAGTGCGAGGCTGTGAGGGAAAGACACCGTTTTCAATGGCATCAGCTGTAAAAAGCTGTATAAAGCTCCTAAATCACTTATAATTTTACACAGCTCATATTGTCTGGGTTATTGGTATACTGAAATGTCTCAGAAAGAGACTTATATGCAGTGTTTCGTAAGTGTTTTTTAGTGTTTGCAGTAATCCAAAAACACAAATAACAGTACAACCCACTGAAGAGATATATATCTATCCCTCACAGCCTCGCTTTCATTCCCCTAATAAATCAAAGATGGAGCTGCTGTGAATAAGGTCTGGTGCGGTCTGGTGGATTTGAAGCAGCGCTGCGCAAACTGATCAGAGTGTGACATCAAAGTACCGAGATCAGACGGCTCCGCATGCTTTCGAATCGCTCTCGCGGTACTTTGTTGTCACACAACGATCGGTCTGTGTGGAGGTACTTCAAGTTCAACACACCTAATTTATACTACGCCCTAAATGTACAGTAGGCCTATTTTTGTGAAGAAAAAGTACATACGTTTGAGTGTAGAAGAGTAAACAAGCTTTGAGACCATCACGTCATAAAAGCCTCTGTCGCACAGTTACGCGCATCCTGTCACTGTACCCTGGCTTGTCAATCATCTTGTCTCAGTTAATATCTTACACATTTCTTTTCATTCAATTTCCTACCTTATTAGAAAGAAAAGAAGTAGCACGTTGATCGCTGGTCTTTCATGAGAACTCTCCCATATGTTTGCATACTAATGATGCATTTAAAAGTTAATGGCCAAATGGATCTTTATCCGTTCACACTGTTCACAGATTAAAATAAAAGTTCACACTGTTGTTACAGATTAAAATATAATACAGATAACATTAAATAAATATGTTTTATGAATTTAAATGTTGATTATTACTTCCTCAAGCTCCTTTATCTAAACCTCTCTACTTAACAGATGGTCGAACACATCTCCCATGTTTGAAGTTTAAAAAAAAATTGTATTCGTGTTTGTAGTTCTAAACCTAATCCTCGTCCAAAGCTCAATGGGTTGTGCGGTGGTATTTTTTTCAGCGTGACCTTACAGATCACCATCACAAACCGAATTTCACGTGATATGTTCACACCATTTTTGATTTACCGTAATTACTAGACTTCAACTTGTAAAAAGCGTTATTGTCCTCCTCAACATCTTGCAAAATATGAATAATTTAAAAATGAATAACAGGACAGGACAGGACAGGGCCATTTGTTTGAGGATGGTGTCCCAAAGTAAGGCTGACAGAGACCCCCAGCAGTTGGAAGTAGGCTATCCATACTGATGAGATAAATGGGTCGTGGTCAGAGACTACATTTTCAGGCAGGCCGTCGAAAAACTTGTTGAAAGAGGGCTTCTGCGGTCTCCATAGCAGATGGAAGCCCCTTCAAAGGGACGAGGCGGCATGCCTTGGGGAATCGTTCTACAGCTATGAGGATGTCAATTGGATGAAGGCAGATCAGTGATGACGTCTATACCGATGTGTGACCAGGGTAGGGTCTATGTGGGATGTGAAGTGGTACAAATTTACCTTTGGGTAGGTGACGGGGGATCTTCGAGATAGCACATGTGGGACAGTCCCGCACAAACCGAGCAAGACCTGGGTCGTATTTAGCCACCAGTAGCGATCAGAACAATTAGAGTATTTATCCAGTTCCATCTGGTTGGAAGTGGGAGTCACGCTGGTATGGAGACGAGTTTGTTGAGGATCAGTGCCGATGGCTGTCGTGTCGATGAGGCCTTCACAGGGCTGATGAGGCTGGCACTTCAGGGATCACAACTTTAGAGCATTGTTTCTGCCTAAATTAATACCTGATGCTAGCTAACTGCATGATTTTCATTATCTTAGAACTGTACTTTTTAAAAAATAGACAAATAGATATTACTTTGACATCTGATAACAGATCAATCGAAATTGTAATGTAGATTAGAAGCCTGCATTTTCTATAAAGCTGCTTTGAAACCATGTATTGTGAAAAGTGCTATACAAATAAATGTGAATTGAACTAAATGTGAATACCATACCACCTCTTTGTGATCCAATCCCAACAACAGTGGTTAAGGCTTGTCTTGTTCCACATTCAAGTAATAGGCTACATTGATTAATGGTCTCTTTCACAGAGAGGTTGTCACCAAGCCATAGTAACTGCCTATTGAAAAAAAACCCCTCAAATAATAGCCATTAGCTTGTGATAAGATTAGCTACCTTATTAAACAAAACAAAAAACAACTGTTTTATAGATTAATGCTGTATAAATAGTTAGAAGTAATAGATTAAAGCCATTTAGAGACCATTTTTATTTATATTTTACGCAGAAAATTTCTGAATGAATAGATTTATACAATTATAGCCTACTTTTTTTGATATACAAAAAAACTCAAGCCAAAAACTAGCGCCACCTGGAGGAAAACCATAATAGAACATATTAGCTGGTCACATTTGCCCCAGACAAGAATCCATGGTATGAGAGGATTTTCCCATTTAAAGCATTCTTTATTAATAGTGTTTGACAACATAAACAAGCATCAAGTAGTATCCTATCTTTCCCAAAACTATGACTTGCTCTAGTGTTACAGTAGCCTGGTTTTAAGACTCCAGAGTGTTCTTGTTTATAACTGTTTGTTTGCATCTGTTACTGTTGAAATGATTTAAGCATGAACAACGTTCGCAACAGAAGACCTTTTATATTATCTAAGACAGTCAGTTATTTGCACACTGAAATGTAAGTTAGTAAAGTAAAAAGGCTTTCAGACTTTATATTGTGCTCCTGTGGCAGACACTTCATGCTATAATGAAATAGATCAATCTTCTCACCAGGGTTCTCTGGCATTCAGAGTTGAGTTCAGAATGCCAATTCCTGAATTTGAATTGAGGTAGCAAACGGGATGAAGACAGCCCATGTAGGCTAATTTAAATATGAATTTAAGGAAGTCAAATTAAAATGGAATGGAATGAACAGAATAAACTGCTATTTGTGTAGTATTTAATAAATAGGCCATATTCAACAACAACAACAACAAAGGAATGAAGTATAACACAGCACCATTCAAAAGTTTGTGGTCGGTTAGATTTTATTTCGTTTAGTCCCCCTGTGGTGAAAATCAAGCTATTAATGTTGTTTATATGTATATGTGGTGTTTTTAATATGCTTTAAGACAAACCATGAGCAAATTCATAGTCAACACCATTGCGGAGTATTTTCTCCTTAAAACTGCAGTGAACCAAAGACAGTCTCAAAAACATGGTTTGAAATCGCTGGTGTTTCTGACGTCACAAACTTGTAACCAATCAGATCAACGTGTGATCGTCAACGAGTGGATCTCTGAGCTGGTATGAGTGAGTGGAGGCGAGGCTAATTTGCATATTCATAGAACCGCGTATACGAAATGAGGCAAGGGTGTAGAGTTACATTCAAGCTATTTTAAGGGATTCAATTTGTCATTTTGGTGATCAGGGGGGCTTTAATATTTGTGAAAGAAGTCTCTTATGCTCATCACAGCTGCATTTATTTGATCAAAAATAAAACCAGTAATATTGTGAAATATTATTACAATGTTAAATAACTTAACTGTTTAAATAACTATTTTAAAATATCCTTTGTTGTCAAAGCTGAATTTTCAGCATCATTTCTCGAGTCTTAGGTCACATTATGCTTCAAATATGCTTATTTGGTAACATATTATCACAGTTAATAACAATACAATTGTTGCTTAGTATTTTTGTGGAAACAGAGATACATATTTTCTCAGAAATCTTTTGAATCTTTGACATTTATTTTAAATAGAAATCTTTTGTAACAATGTAAAGGTTTTACTGTCTTTTTTGAACAATTTGACCATCCCTGCTGAATAAAATAATTAATTTCCTTCAAAAAAAATCTTACCGACCTGAATATAGTGGTGCTGTATGACACAATGAAAAACTTTTGACTGTTAGAGTCTGTTGACTGTTGAGAGTGTGAAGTGTACAATATGTCTTATCAGTTGAGAATAACGTATAGATTCTACTTATCAGGCATAATTAGTCAAAATGTCTTGGACCATTGAAATTATTACCTTGCATCTTACCTATAAGATAGTCTTACCTATAAGATTTAACTTCCTGTCATTCTAATTCAAAGTCCATTCTAACTTCCTGTGAGGCGTGGCCACACTCTCGTGAAAGTCAATTTTATATTCTGAAAATTTCCCAAACATGAATAGGAATTTAAGTGCCTTATAAACATGTCAATGTGCTATGTTTATTAAATAAGGGTCGGGACACTTATTAAAAAAATAAAAAACTTTTTTTGTTTACTTTTTTCTTGCTCATATCTTCTCTTCTCTATATTTCAGAGATGGAATAGCTTTAACTTACATGGCGTATATGTTTAAAATAGAAAGCTATTTAGCAAGTGGAAAATAAGTTGGACCAGTATCTATAATATACAATATATGCACAAATTTAATAACTTATAACACAGTTCCAAGTGAAAATCCTTTTAAAGACCTGATTAATCAGAGAAATGGGAGTTTTCAGTAGTGTCTCGAAGAAAAAGCAACAGGCGTTCCACCGCGGAGGTCTTTAATACTGGCCGAGCTGAATTTCAACAGATCCTGGTCTCAGATCCTATGGAACGTTCCAGATTTTAAGAGATAATACTGCACACGGATGGCAGCCTTCAGTGCGTGAGCAGCTTGAGTCGCGCGATCCAGCTGCTGAGCAGAGAGGGTTCAGACGGGGGTCTCTTGGGAGATTTCGGCGCAGGCTTGCGTGCCATGGCTTCCTGGTAGGGTATGGTGGCGCTGTCGTGTAGGTTTGCATTGATGAAACACTGGCTGCCGCGGATGTGGTCGACCCCTCGGACGAGCTGCCGTTCGCCTGTGGGCCGGTAGGGCAGTGGGTAACAGGGCGACTCTTCTGAGATGGTGGGGATCTGTTCGTTACTCAGATACCTGTGCAAAACCTCCTCACCTGAGGACAGACAAGACACAACATTTAAGGATGGAAACACTTTTAGGCCCTGTATACACTTGGTATTAAGATGCGTTTTGGTCCGTCGGATCACATGTGAGCGACGCTAAATACAGGTGTGTACGGTGTCTAAAACGTTTTGAGCTTGTCTACTTTCGACCACTTCCAGAGGTAGTTGAAAACGTGCGTTCAAACAGCCACAAAACATCATCTACTCTCTGCCTACTGAGCTAACGCGTAAACATTATGGGAAGTGCGCTAGCCAGACGGGATTTAAACTTAAGACCCAAGTTTGTTTGAAGACGAAAAACATATCAAGTATAATGTTCTCACACCATTCCTGATTTCTAACACAGTCTTGCGGCTGTCAGAGCAGAAACCAAAGCTGATGCTCTCTCCGTATATATCATCTCTGTGTGCGTTCATATGTAAACTGAGCGAGCTTATTTTGTCCATTAGATCCAAAGATTTTTTTAAAAACTCATTAATTTACTTGCAAGACATCAGCCAAAACACCAGGTGAACAGGGTTGTAATGAGAGATACAGTATTTTATCATAAGGGGCTTTCACACTAAGAACTAATGGTTTCCTTAGGAACATTTTCCTGGTTGCATTCACACCGCCAGTAGAAAATCTGAAGTGACGTATGCCGCGCTTGTTGTTGTGACTTTTATTTTGACGGAGCTGAGAACGCCAGCCAGAGCCGGAGCTCACACTGCTCACATTCTCCGTGTTCATTAGTTTACGATCTAATACGTATATGAAAACGTATTATCGTATGCCATGTGGTTGATGTCCAGTATTGCTAGCTGAGCAGAAATACATAATCATGTTTAGCTTGGTCCCCTCAAAGTTGCGTTGGATTTTCTCCTCAGCGCAAAGGTTAAGAGGCCCATCTATCACTGTTTTCCATGTTCGTAGAGTTAGTTTCTGGAGTAAATATATAGGCTATAATATGTGTTTACACAGCCTTTTTAAAAAATGGCGGGTGCTGGTGTTTTACGTGCGTTCGGCCAATCAGCATACACTAACATCACTGGTAGTTCCTATAGTGCTGGGTTAGACTCTACTCTGAAGTAGGAGATAAATTAGTTCCCCCAAAAGGAGTTCCTAGAACTAAAATAGTTCCTACTTCCTGCGGTGCGAACACGCCAAAAACGGGAACTTCTGCCAATAGTTCTAGGAACTATGAAAAGGTTTCTGCGGTGCGACAGCCCCTAAAGAGGAAAATCTTCAGCTTTAGGGGAAAGTTACTTTTAAAAGGTACAATATTGCATTACTCCCTAAAAAAGTAACTAGTTACATTACTTTTGCTTTAATTTTTTCTCTCCTGGCTGAGGCTCACTCTCTTCCAGGCCTTGCATGTGTGTATTTAAAAAAAAAAGCTTTTCACATAATTATTTTGTGCAAGTTTTTAACAGTAATGCATTCAACATTATATCTTATTTAATACCATACACCTTTATTTTCTTTTAAAAACACTTTTTTTTACTATATTCTGACTACTTAGAATATTTCCTGACCACTAGGACTATGTATGCCACACAAAAGATCTCTTAACATTACAGGTTATATTACCTGGACAACTCTTTATTGAAAGCTGAAAGTAATGTGTTGTTACTTTTGTACTTTTTGTCTGATCCTGCACATGCATGAGTGCGCATGAAAAAGTTAATTTTATGAAGTATACTTAAGTAAAGTTCACATATATTTTTTTATATACTTTATGTAGTAAGTACATTAATATCAATGTACTAGTAGCATGTACTTGTGAGTGTTTCAATACTACTTGGGACTAATTTGGCCCAATTTTAATGTATAAATGTATACTTTAAGTACTGTATACTTTAAGTGTAACATTAGTAAAATTTGAGTACACAACTGGTTAACAACTACGTTTTTTGTGAACTTATAGGTATACAACTATACTTACTGTACTAGTTTACAAGTCAAATACTTTAGGTACTTTATGTACTTTGAAGTGTAAACTACTACTTTATTAGTTTCATACTGCAAGTACACTTGTAAGTTACCAGGGACATAAAAGTGCCCAAAGCAGAAGTTTATTAGTTACGTCCATAAATGAGTCAGAACTTTTTCCTTTTGTGCAAACTACTGTATGGTACCATTGATTTCAGATTTACGGTTCGGTCACATTTACTAGGAATTTTGCTGTCAAAATCACATAATACACATTCGCACAATATGAATTTAACAACAGGCTCAAGTTTGTCGGCAAAATCACTGCATTGACCAATATGTGTTAGCTGTGTTTCATACACTATAAATAATAAACATTGGTATTTTTTTGCTACCGAATAAGCAACAATGTAAAAGAAAATTCATGATGCTGCATGATTACTATGACTTTAGTCCACATTCTTCAGTACAACAGGAAAACAACTCTACATGTATTTCTAATCTGCAAAAACATTCCAAATGTTTACTGATGTCTGACCCAAATGAACTATGGGTACAGAGATATTACCCCTTGAGCTACTTACAGAGACAAAAATGCAAATATTACAGTGTTATCTGACCTTTGTCTGCTCCTGCCCATGTAATTGTGCTTGTGAAATGTTTACGCTGACAGCTGGAGATTAACACGCTTCAGTTGTAGTTGACACACAGGCAGGTGTTGTGCTTACCTTTCCTTCCAAGAGCCCAGGGTCTGGAGGGAGAGTCCGACGCGCCCAGGCAAGTGTCTACCGGCATGGACATGGGACGTGGCTTTCCTAAAGCATGTGCACAAAGACAGAATCAGTCTAATTGAGTCCTCGCTTGAGGCATGATGGCTAAGACATTGATTTAGTAGTCATTTAATTTTCATTAACAATTTGTGTAATTCAGATGGAATGAAAGTAATAATAATTGTACGTTAAGTGAGTCTTGTTGATTCAGTTCATGTTCATTCAGTCAGACTGATTCTAATTTTGTTAGTATTTTTGTACCATTTATTAACAGAACCGGCTCATATAATGAACTGGACTAAACTTGTCATCTGAAATATTTATTTGGTTTGCATTGGGTTCATACAATATTATTATTATTATTATTTTTACTGTTGAGACTACATGCTACTAAACTAATTTAAGTTTGGATAGGCAAAAAAAGCCTTAAAGGGTTATTTCCCCCAAAAATGAAAATAATCCCATAATTTACTCACCCTCAAGCCACCCTAGGTATATATGACTCTCTTATATTAGCCAAACACAATTGACCCTTCGTAGGAAGTTTGATTGACAGGTGATCTGACCAATCATACAGTACATCGCCATCCGCCATTTTGGAGCAACATTCCTTCTTATGTTTATTTGATGCTATGAATTAACTAGAAGATGATCGGTTCACGAGCAGCTTTAACTGATGCTCTACAGCGATCTGTCAGACTTATTAAAGAGCCACAAAACGGTATTTATTGTTAAAATTTCTTTTAAAAAATTACAAAATGTGAAAGGTGAGACTTTGTTTCATATCAAAAGTAACCCAAAAGTGGTCCTGGTCTGTCCTGTCTGTCAGTGTGTTGTCAGTCCTCTCTGCTCCGCGATGTATTTTTCACTGCGTGAGAACATGGTGTGCCGTGAGAGTGGCGTAGCTTGTCGGACATAGCGACAGTAACTAAAGGTGGTGGGTCTTTGTGAACAGTCAATTGGAGTTATATAAAAAAATATCCTGGCTCTTCCAAGCTTTATAATGGGAGTGAATGGTACCATAGATGTTGAAGCCCAAAAAAAGTGCATCCATCCATCATAAAAGTAATCCATACGACTCCAGGGGGTTAATAAAGACCTTCTGAAATGAAGCAATGCGTTTTGTAAGAAAAAGATCCATATTTATAACTTTATAAACTATAATCACTGGCTTCAGGTAACAGCCCTACCGCGAGTTTAGTTCTGGTGGAAGAGTGACCTCTGACCCTAAACTGCACTTCAGAAGGCCTTTATTAACCCCCTGGGGTCGTGTGGATTACTTTTATGATGGATGGATGTGCTATTTTGGGCTTCAAAAACTCCACTCACTCCCATTATAAAGCTTGGAAGAGCAAAGATATTTGATAATATAACTCTGATTCTGTTTGGCTGAAAGAAGAAAATCATATACACATAGGATGGCTTGAGGGTGAGTTTTCTCTATTTTTGGGTTAACTAACCCTTTAAGAATCATGTTATGTATAAGTGACAATACTTTGGAAATGTTGCAAAAAAAAAGTACTGTTTGTTAAACAGGTTCTGACCTCTAGATGGAGTCCGCTGTCTCAGTCTTGCTTGTGGGATGACGACCTCAGCTGGATTTACGGTCGGTTTGCTGGTGTAGTCGCTGACATTTGAACGCCGTCTACCAGCAAAATCCAGAGATGAGTTGGGCGACTCTGAACCTTTTGGTCTCATCTTCACACCTGCACATTCACTCGTCTCTGCATCTCTACAGACATACATAGATAAAGAAGCATTGTAGTGTTAACAAACCAAGACAGCAGGTTAAGGTTCTCTAAGATTGTGGATGAAATAATGAAGGCCTATAGGTAAAAAGTTAATAATTAGGCCTACAAATAAAAATGACTGTTCTACCCAATATTGGTGCATGTTCACTATGCATTTTTTATGCTTATTAGAGCTTATAGTGCATTCAAGTCCTCTTGGGATGTTCGTATGTAAGAGTTGTGAAAATCTAATTATGTCTTCTGAGACATTAAAGTCCCATTTGGTTGTAGTAAGATGGCGATGTACCTTTTCTAGAAAACATTTAGCATGATTTTTTAACTCTACTTCTACAAAATTATGAATCAAGAATGCACAATAGGAACAATGTATAAATAATGTTTTTGTGCTAACGTTTGAGAACATTATTACAGACCAGATAACTTTGAACAGAAGTTCAATTAATGTCACTGGAAGAATGTTTGTTCATTAATTTAGCTGGGAATGTTTTCAGCATAATATGCTAAGAATTCGCACCAAAACTGGAGTATACATTAGGTTTAAGGAGCATAATTTGAAGTGCTTATCATGCCTTAGAAGGCAACTGTCTATACAGGAAGTACAATGAGGCAGTTCACTGTTTTGAAACAGAGCCACAGAGTAATTGATTTAATATGATGGCAATGCGTTATCAGAGAAACAGATACTGACCGTGGGCTGTATGGCATGGAAGGAGGAGGAGGAATATAGAGATCTAAAATTGCAGGTTTCTCTGGCCGCTTGATGGAGATTTGCACAGGATTTCTGGATGACTGGGCAGCAGGCACATACGATGGGCTCTAAAACAAACAAAGTTATTAGTCCCTCATTCTGCCATGTTTAAGATATGTTTGCATATGATAACTGTGAAGAAACCCTTGCTAAATTACATTTTACATAATCTTTTTAAATGAGATTAACAGTTGGATCAATTTAGCTCCATTTCAATCCTTCGACCTCTGATCTCAACAACAAATCACTACAATAACATACTGTGTACTGAGTTGTTGTTGTTTTTCATCTCAAGGCCCTGCTTTGTTTGTTAAGACATGCCATTTTTTTTTTTATGTAGACTTTCTTTAAGCCTTTAATCATAGACTTTGCCAGGGCAAGAATGAACTTAAGTCCACATCATTCCAAAAGTACTGTTCAACTTTTGTTAAAATAACCGGTTATAGTCTTTATACTTAATAAGTTCCTGTATGGATTATATGAATTGCATAAACAGATATTGAAAATATTTTTTCATTAATTGAACGGTACATTTTGTAAAATAGATTTTTACACTTTCTGAAATGTGAGTGGTGCTTGTGTAACGGAGGCAAGATAGTAAGAGCTGTGCATGTAAACTTATGGCCTGAAGTGGTACACTAGCAACTGAAGCTAGGTTTTTAGCATCCTTGTTAGCGTGCCTGCTTCCCATGACAGAGATGCCAGTTCGAATCCCGCTCGGAGCGGTGCAAGTAGAACCAGAGGGGTTAAATTTGGTGCCGTGACCCGTATGGAAGTAAGGTTTTTAGGGGATCAAGTCAAGTCAAGTCATCTTCATTTATATAACGCTTTTAACAATGTAGATTTTTTCAAAGCAGCTTTACAGAGATAAACTGATCATTTAAGGTAACAGATTGTTTTGGCTTTATAGCGGTTCTTGAATAATGTTATTTTCCAGCTAAAGTTAGTTTTGATTGATTAACTTCCGTCGAAGTGATCATTTGTTATTAAATTAGAGGGCGCTAAGACGACGGGTGAGTGAAACGAAGGCCAGCTAGTAAGAGCTGTGTGAGTAAACCGCACTTCGGTGGCCTCAAGATGCGCACTAGAGACTGCGATCTTTAGCGTCCTTGTTAGCGCACCAGCCTCGCATGCCGAAGTCGTCAGTTCGAATCTCGCTCGGAGCAGGTTGAGTAGGAACGGTAAAATTTGTTTGTGCAAAACTCATCACCACAATGCTATAGGACATTATGGATGGTACTATGAGTTTGTAGGTGGTTGCTAAGTAGTTACTTAATGACCCAAGTCATTTTTTCAGGGAAAAATCACGGATTTCAGGTAGAGTTGTACGATTATTCGTTAAAAAGATCACAATCTCGATTCAAACACCCATGCGATCTTATTCCTAAATGATAACGATTTCACTTTGTCTATTACGTCTGTTTCACCTCGCAAGCGCCAGTGAACAACTCGTAATTTGTCGCTTCCCATGTTATTGAAAGAGACTGTTGGCCGTTCTAATTTTTTTTTTTCTGAATCGTGGGATAATCTCAATCTCCATTTTACACAAAAAAACACTAATACATAAACTATTTCTCGTGGATTTTTACATTAATGTATTTTCTTCAAATGGAAATCGCTTTTCTTGAGCTGTAGCCTACACTCTGACCTTTAAAAAGAATGGCGAGGGGTTTGAGAGAGTCCATATGGGCTAATATTAGCTACAGTATTTCTAAAATCAATGGCTGCGTGACATTTGGACCGGGAGTTTAATCAAGTGGAAACACACATCCTGATGTGAAACCCTGCTGCTGGTCCAGCAATCTTAACAGATAATCAACACAAGTCAGCTGTGAAAGATCTGTGAAATCTACATGCATTTTCAGAGGCAAGTTAATGTGTATGTGGAGGGGAAGAAGTGTTTCATTGTTTTAGTCCTGCAACACCCATACAAACCCATCCACTCATGTTGAAACAATGAAAGTTCATGGAGTTTGTGCAAATGTGAAACACAGAGAAACACACTGTAGAATACCTCACAAGCTATTACTATTAGCGTAACTGTAACAGTCTCCAGTAATGTTCAAAAGTTTGGGATCAGGTAACATTTTTAAAATCTTTTTGTCTCTTATGCTCACTTGTATTTATTTGATAAAAAATATAGTAAAACAGTAATCAGTATTGCATGCTTTCAAAGCTAGCTTGCTATTGCTAGCCTCTCTGCTAGCATCAAACTCATGTCACTGGGCTAAAGCTGACATATCAGATTACTCAAAGTGGACAATATTAGTCCAGAACCATGCAAAAATACTACTTTTTAACAATCCTGATGTCAACAGCATGCAGATTGGAATCCAGCCCCAATCTAAACAGACAGAGACAGCTATCTATAGGAGAGCGAGGGCAGTACCTGGACGACGGGGGGTCTCCAGCGCATGTTCTTTAGTGGTGCGGGTGTGAAGCCACACGTGCCTGACGGCCTTTTCTTCACCATCAGTGTCACATTCTGAGGATCTTCCCTGAGCTTTTCCACCAGACTCTTCAAATGCCAGCCCACCTGAGAAGAAGTTACAGGAGTGCATCAGTTTACTCACAAAACATGTCAAAAACATGTTCAGATCACATTTCACACCAGAATGAATATGAAATAAGAAATTATATTTCACATGAAAATGAATCATATTTCCAGTATACCAGTTTAGGACAATACGATTTATTTGCATTGGGGAATGCCGTTTATATTAATCGCGCAGATTTCTCATTACCGTAATGCAATGCAGTATAAATAAATTATATATTATTTAAATTGTAAATGTAAAGATTTTTTTTATTATTTTGGGGTGAAATGTATTTAATAATTTTGACTTTTTGACGTTTAGTGCCTTTATCTCTTGTAACTACGACTTTCTCATAATTGTTTCATTATTGCTTGTAACTGCAACTTAATTTCTCTACTTGTGCTTTCTCATAATTACATATACTGTATTATTTATTTTAATAATTAACTTTAATCTGTATCCAAATTATTTTGAACTTTATCTCACAATTACAGTATGTGATTTGTTTTTTGCTGTGAGGTGGAAATACTTTTTTTTAGCATACTTTTAAAAAAGAGAGCTTATTACAGAAATAATATACTTAAAAATAATATACTTGCCACGTCTGTACTTGTTTCATGTTTTCAGTGGATAATCGTTACAATACTTAAGTGTGAAATAAATGTAATGATTTTGATTAATTTTATGTTATTTACAATTAAATGAAATTGTATTATAGTTTACATTAATAGTAAATCCAATTTGTTGAATTTAAGAGCTTTTAGACCAATTTATGTGGGATTAAGTACATATTTAGAAGTAATTTCATAACTACTTTTATTGTCATTTAAATATTCTTAGAGTATCTTGCCAATGTACCGACAAGCATTTATGGTAAACTAAAATATACTTAAATTTCTACTGAAACTTTTATGTGTATTTGCAATTACACATTTATAAGGATGAATTTGCAAATTAATACATTTAAAATACATTAACTTTAATAATGTGATATCAAATAAAACACACTACAGTTAAAGTTATAATCAAGTTCTTTACACATGCTTAGTATGTTAATCAAAATAAGTGTATGGTAGTTCTTTAAACCCAGACAAAAGATTAAGGGATTCATGTTTTAAGAGTGTACTTAAGTGTGTAAAGAAACATAGTCATGAAAGTGTACTCTAAGTCTACTTAATTTTCATTAATATTATATTACCTGAAAGTACAGTTTTTAAAACTATAATTTAAAGATTTAAAGTACACTACAAGGGCACATTAAAAATAATTAAGTACACTTCTTTTTCTCAAGGGTTGACTTGAAATTAAACCTGGACATAAATGACCATAAATGGGGGAAAGTTGATCATGTAGCTGAACAAATGCAGTCTGAATAGCTTTATGCTGTACAAACACAAATGGTTCGGCACCAGTGCTTTCACTGTACAGTAAATAGGAGGTGAATAAAAAACAGCACTGATCCAAAACAATGATAAAGGAGTCCATAACAATATGGTTATCCAAAAGGCTTTTCAGCACTGACATATCTCTCTCTCACATGGATCAGGTTTACTCAGTCCAACACAAAAAGCTCACCATCTTGCTTCCTTTCACTCTTTTAGAGCAGATTAATTACCCATAATCCTCACTATCATGTGAAAGACGGATGGGCTCACCACTGTTTGTCTGTTGACTTGTATCACCTCATCGCCAGCATGAATCCTCTGAGTTCTGTCCGCTGGAGACTGAGGAGTGAAACAGAGACAGACATTATTAATCAATTGAAGTGTTTCTTGTTTTGTGGATCTTGGCAAACCTTTAGATACTATGAAGTGTTGTGAATGATGCTGGACATTGATGCATTAACAGTAAAACAAGTCACAGCGATCTATTGTTCTATTAGTGAATAAAAGAAACTCGGCTCACATTTTCCGTGGTTCCGGTGATGACGTGAAGTCCATCGTAAGTGGATTTGATATACATCCCCTTCAAAGAATAAGCAAATAACATGCAGTTGTTACACAACGAGCACAACAATACCAGCGAGTCGTGTGCAAAGACTGTGGACACTCACCAGTCCCTCGCCTGGTTTGATATTGGGGATGGGGACTTCCTCCAAACAGGTCATGTTAGTCTTCAAGGGGTCGGAGGTAATTCTCATGGTGGAGTCACAAATGCCAGTCAAAACCCGTGCCTTAAGTAAACATAAAGAACAATGTTGTGGAACTTAGAATCCACCATTTGGCCATTATAACTAATCCAGAAAATATGGCAATGTAATATGCAAAATTTTCAGTTGGTTCATGCATATTTTGTAGTCTCGTGTAGTTAGACCTTCAGACTGACGATCTGGGCTGTGTCTGAAATCGCCCCCTATACCCCTAAATAGAGCACTATTTGAAGTGACAGCCATTTGTTAGGCGCATTCGAAACCATAGTGGACATTATCGAGTGCACTCATTCAATCCCATAATGCACTGTAATAAAGAGGGAACAACCATAGACAGTATATAAAATGGACACAGCGACCCCATAGGTTTCAACGGAGAAAAGTGAAGTCAATTTGAAGCACTCACTTCCTGATGGCTGACCGAACTGCGCAGGCTCAAACTGAGCTTGACGACGTAGATGTGACGTGAGCAACCCTGTCTGACAGTTGTAAGTCTTCTAGTCGCTGTGCCGAGAGAAATCTGAATCATTCCCTTCCGAATCTCGCAGAGACGGAGAGCGTGAGTATTAGCCGTCCATGAGCTAGCAGCAGGAGCAACTTTATCACTCTCTATCTATGGGCTTCTCCCTTGACTTTATGCCTCCACGTCCCCCCGATTGCTTGCGAGCTTCTCCACCTGACTATACGGTAATTTCTCGACTGTGCGACAGAGAGTCGCGTGTTTATGACGCAATCGTTAGCCTATTTTTACAAAAACTGCTTCTACAGGGCCATAACGTAAGAAACAAGGTAATGAAGCCTTTTATACATTGTCGTGTTTCTTTAGAAATAAATAATGGACAAATGGAGTCTTTAAACACCTCAGATGTGAAGTTATTCGCTGTCAAAGTGACGCCAAAATGAATGGGAGTCAATGGAATGCTAACAGCAGGTGATGGCTTGCTAGCCAATGGCGGCCCCCGGGGAAGCTTCGGTTTCCGACTGATGGATTACCCCCTTGAGTACAACTGATGTACGCTCAACAGCTAGAGAATACCCATAATGCACTGTGACGGTCGTGTCAAATTAATTCCTGCATCCGACCAGAAGATGGCGCCCACAGATGAATCATCCATCCATTTTCCAAACCACTGGTCCAATGTTGGTACAGAATAATATCATACAGGTATAAATCGCTTTTTGATTGAATATTAAATTGTTTAATTAAGGTTTATATTAAACAATTAGTTAGTTTCCATGACAGAGTTCAAGATAAATTGCTACTGGATGTTTCATTGCTACTGGAGCTGTCAGTTTGTTAAGCTTCAAATGATTATTAAACAGCAAACACAAACTATGCAAAAGCAGCATCGCTTCTGGGAAACACAGTGTCCGAATTCACTCGCTCATTTTCATTCACTCCTTCAAGTGGACTATATTAGTGGAGTAATGTAGGGAATAGTGAATGAGGGTATGGGGTGGCGATTTCAAAAACAGCCTTGGACCCATCGCAGCTTTCATTGGCCAAGGACCACCCAACAGGACATCTGACCGACATGTAAAGCAACCAATCATTAAGTCGATGTACTTTGGATAACAGACCGGCGTGCATCTAATAAATGATTAATTTAAGAACATTGTGCAAGTTTACTGCAACAATGGTGCGTCAAACTTCTTAGTTGATCCTGATAAGCGCTCATTGATACAGTTAAACATGGCGGTTTTCTTTTTCCATGAGGGGGTTTGTCTTCATAACGCCTTTGTTTCCAGGCAGAACCCTAATGAACACACACGTCTCTCAGAAATCCTGGATGATTCAACCAATCAGAGGACGACTTCGAAACTCCCAAAGTGTTTTCCATTTTGTGTGCCTTATACATCAGACGTCCAAGCCAGCGGCCCGTGACATCTGAGGCTGAGACTACATATTTCGCAAAGCTTTCAAAATCAGTTTTATCTGAAAATGGCTTTATTATGTTGGTTGTTTCACGGCAGTTGTGAAATTAAATGTTGTGTGAGTGACAATGTTTTTGCTCAGTCAATGAAAGTCAATTGGTCAATATATTGAAAAGGCAACATATTATGGAGTGGCATGGCTTTATTGTGCATGATTACTGAAACTATTTTTCTAATCTGTTGACATAACCAAGGCCTTGAGGAATTGGATAAAATGATCCAAAAATAATCCAAATTATTGTATTGCATCCAGAACATTCCTTTGATTAGATATTGTTATACACAGGATGCTCCAGTGGTTTCTGAGGAAAACATCTCCACACTTACAATGAACCCAAAAGCATCACAGATAACAGCTGAATCTCTGACCTGAGAGAAGTTTGCCTGCCTGAATAATGTTGCTGCGTCAGAGGAATTCATAAATACACTGTGTGTGAAACAGCGGACGGCAAGACTATCAACTTACCACTTCTAATATCTTCTCCTCCATTTCGAACACTGTGCAGTCCTGCAATTAAAAAGGGAGGATTCGCATGAGACACCACATTATGTTGAGTTCCCACAGGAAAATATGGAATGGTAAACATGAAATCAAAATACCGAAGAAAGTATTTAAGAAATGTAATATAAGGATCCGAAATCTGGAATGTGCTGACAAATAGATGGAGGCCTATCGCCTGTGTTTAATTATGGTTTAAAGACAAGTTTGACGGGATAATTGCTGCAGAGTTTGGATTGTGGCGCTTGAGAGCTGTGAGACTATGAAGAGCAAAAACAGAGCCGAGACATCGATCACAGTTATGAGCCGCCCATCCCCACTGAGACAGCCTCAGTAAAACCATATGTTCCTCTGTGCTTCAGGAGACATCTGTGTGTAAAGAGCTCATAAAGACATACCTTAATACACTCTTTGTATCATTAAACATCCTGCAAGTTTAATAGCTTAAAATGTCCTGATTATAAACAAAGCATTTATTTAATCAAGCTCCAAAATAGCTTGTTTTGATATTGGGTGACCTGTGACATCACACTGGCGAATCGATTTGCATATTCCTGCCTCCAGAGCAAGACATTAACGAATAGTTTGGTACACATTGGCCTTCACTGCATTAGAAACAAGTGGATGGTTTATTTTAATGGTGTCACGGATCGCGTCAGAGGATTATATGTTTAATCGGAGCGTTTTGTCTTCTAAACGAGGCACAGTGTAATGGAGACATCCCAAAGAGACTTTTGTTAAAGGGTCATGAAAACCTAAACCAAATTTTCTGAGATTTTAACAGAGGTAGGTGTGTTGAACACCATTGAAGACAATGTTAGTATCTAGATTTAATAGTAGGGGGAAAATGGTTACATTTTGAGTTTAAAATCTTCATCGTGTGACGTGTCACGTGGCAGTGCACCGTGCGTGCTTTGATGACTCATCTGTCTCTCATAATTGTTAATGAGACTGAGCTTTCATATCCTATGAGAAGACACTGTCTCTTAATTATTCATGACACCACATGGATCTTTCCAATGACAGACCTGTCAAACTGTGATATTGCATGGTCGATGAGAGAGGCAATCATGGGACAAAAGTGTTTGTATTCGTGGTGCAATAGTTCAAGTGCGTTGCATATCTTTGCTGCCAGGGCTCTGGCTTCGGGCGGTTGGTTGGCCATCCACCATGGACACATCTAAACTATATGTGTGCAGCAAACAGCTTTGAGAACTGGAGAATGGTGGACCTCGGCCTTGTTGACGGCAAATGCAATTTGCGTCTTGCGAGTAATGCGGTACAAAGTCCCGAGGAAATTTCTATCCCTTCAGAGGTATGTGTGTGTCTAAAATGTAACCCTAATCGTTTTACATGCCTTTTGTTAAATAAGCACTCGTTATAAAAATTTTAGATATTTCGATAATACCTCAATTGTATGCTTAATTCATGCACGGAACTTTTTTTTAAGCGGAAAATTTATTATTTTCAAATATATGCATTTATAGTGTGTATATAAACAACTATATATTTTATAATGACATTATAATTATACATGTACATTAATATGTTTTATTCTAATTCGATTACAGGGCGTTCAATTACTTTTAAAAGGACATAAATAAGGTGTCAGTGTATTTCATTAGACTTTAAACTTGCCAGCTATAAAAAAAAACAAGCATTTTTTACTGACATTTTACCACAGATTTTTAATGACAGTCGATATGATGGGTCACTGGCCAATGACAGTTATACCTGCCGTGCCTTACCACACCAACTCCACTTCCTTCTCACAGCCATCCACGCCCATTTAAGTTGCATTTTTCGAAAAGATTGTGAGCTAGACTTGAGCTGAAAGAGGGGGGTTTCATGACCCTTTAAAGCATCCAGCTGTATTGGATCTGACAGCAACTGCATCACAAACCTTTAGTAAATGCTTTGTCTGTAAATGACAGTTTTATAGGGATAATGTTTTTAAAACACTTACTCGTGTGTAATAGTGAGAGTGTTGATACTGTTTAATATGCAATGATGTTAGCCAATCATAACAGTGGCTGTTTACTGACAGGCCATAAAGGAGCAGCGCCTTAAAAACGGGTCAGAATGAAGTTTCTTTTTTTTTTTTTTTTTGCATATATATTTGGGGGTTTTTTTGTACTATTGTATTGTTGTTAATATTTGGAATTAGATTTTTTATACATATTTTCCGTTTTAAGAATGTTTTAAAGAAAGTTGAAAGCTTTAGAAATGTTGCTGTCTGTTTTGTCGTTTTCAAAAGTTATTTATGCTTATATAGCATTTAGCATTTATTCATTTTAATTTATTAGGTTTGGTTCGTTTAGTTTTATTTGTTTTACTGCTTAAACAATGAGAAATGCTTAATCGAAAATTTAACATTTAGAAAAAGCTGAAATAAAATAAGTTTCATGTTTTTTGTATTTTATTTTACTTCAGTTGACCTTAAATTCAAGTAAAGAAAATTAAAAAAAATTATGATTGAAGCTTTAGTTAACGACAATGGCCCTTGTAAAATTTGTATTAAATTTAATAATGTTTTACACAATATTTACTAAAAAAGTAAAGAATTTGAAAAAAAAGAAAATAAATTCGGCACTCGATAATTACTGAATAATTAAATTATAAAAAATAATCATAAAATAAACGCTTCTACTTCAAACAACAGTTATTATCATTTGTAACATTAATACCATTTTTGATTGTACTTTTGACTGGTTTAATGCAAACTTGGTAAATGGTGTATGCCCATTAGAAAGCCTGCAGAGCTTTGACTAGGAGATGAATGATCATCCACACAATGTAACAAACCTTCTGGACAGTTGTGGTCAGTTCCAGACAGAGCTGAATGATCTTGTTCTTGGTTGAGGTGAAATCACTGATTCCTGTGAGGGGGGTCCTGCACACAAACACAACAGAAGTGTAACTCTTCCGAGGTGATCAAATGTTGGTAAATTCTGGAATGTGTCGTTTCAAGCCCCAACATGCAGTGCAGAATATATGTACGTGTGCGTCTGAATGCCAGCAGTCTGTGTGACGTCACGAGGAAAGATTTAAGGTGTTTTGACTGGAGCACAAAACCAAAGCAATAGTTGGTGAGACAGCTGCCAGTAAAAATGAGCATGAAGGTAATTTGCAGTTACGGTGTTTAAAAACGCTGTCAATGAGCCCTGTACTACAATTCATAGCTAATGAGAAAATACGGTGACAAGCTAGCAAATTGTTGTTCTGAATATGTTCTAAAATACTTTCTAAACATACATTTTGGTTGTGGGTTCACTGAAAAAGTTCAGTTTACCTAACGTGAGAAGAATTTATTTTAATGTTATTTTAAGAACATTTTTGACGGAGCCAACAATGCTAACAGAGTCTGTAGAGAAAGTGTGTTTGTGTGTGTGTGTGTGTGTGTGTGTGTGTGTGTGTGTGTGTGTGTGTGTGTGTGTGTGTGTGTGTGTGTGTGTGTGTGTGTGTGTGTGTGTGTGTGTGTGTGTGTGTGTAAATCTCACATACCTGTCAAGCCAGGCCAGCATGCCCTTGGCAGCCGCTATCAGCTCCACCACAGCAGTGAGGAACACGTTAGGTGGTTTGTTTGGACTTAGTCCATCATAAGAAGGATTTTTCCTCCGTTCTGACGCACAGTTGTGCAAGTTATTGGATGCTGCTCGCATCTGACCTGTCAGAGTCTTCAAGTTATCAGTCTCCACACCACAGTTCTGCAAAGAAATTTTTTTTACTTTACATTAGTCTTTTTACACCAAGCTAGATTTTTACAGTTTCTAAAAAAAGTGGTGCTTTTCCGTTCAAAGGTTACTGACACAATGCTAGGATACTGGGTGTTTTTAGCATGTTGCTATTCAGTTGCTATGCTTTTTTTTTTTGACCCACTTAAGTAAGCCTTAAAGGAAAAGTTCACCTAAAAACGAAAATTGTGTCATAATTTACTCACCCTCAAACCTGTATGAGTTTCTTTCTTCTGTTGAACACAAAAGAAGATATTTTGAACAGTTGATGAACACCATTGACTTCCATAGTATTTTTCCTATGGAAGTCAATGGTGTCCATCAACTGTCTGGTTACCGACATTCTTCAAAATATCTTCCTTTGTGTTCAGCAGAAGAAAGAAATTCATACAGGTTTGGAACAACTTGAGGGTGAGTAAATGATGACATTATTTTAATTTTTAAGTGAACTATTCCTTTAAGTATGTCTTAAATAATTTCATAATGATACCGCCGAATGAACTGGCAAGCATTTATGGTAACTGAAATATACTTTAATATCATCTTATTGAAACTTGTATGTCAATAACACACTTGTAATGATGAAGTTGCAGTTTAGTGCACAAAAAAATATTGAATAACACGCCATAGTTAAAAGTAGTTAGTTAACATAAAAATATGTGTACCTCTTTAAAGCATAACAAACTAATATTAAAACAATGATTTAAAATGTACTTTAAAGTGAAACTGTTTTTTTTCAACATTATTATACTTCAACTTTTTATAAGAAACAGTGGTAAGGCTTTATTTTACATTGTCCTTGCTGCATGCACGTATAGTAATAACAGTAAATTATGCATAATAACAAGCAACTAAACTCATCCTTACCCTATAGTAGGGACATGTTGTTAATTATTGCTTAGTACTTAATCATATAATTACACTGTAACAACGACACCATGAAATAAAGTGTAACTCGTGAACGTGTCTCCTCTAAAGGAATGTGTAAGTGGCCTTTCATTTCATTAATATTATATGATTTGCAAGTGCAGTGTCTTTTGTTTATACTACAAGTAAACATTCAATACAATTAAGTGCACAAGCGACTTTCCTTCAGTGTAAGTTTACAGTATTTGTTGTACCATTTTATTGTCAAGCTGAAGTTTACAACTTAGTGATTTGTTCAAATGCCACACTATAAGCTATAATAATAGTCATGCTAATAGTACCACTAATAAATGCCAAGCTTATCAAGAGCTAAAGCAGTTTCCATTTGCTTATCTTTGACTTCAGTTATATGAAGTATCTGGTATTTGTAATGCCACGTGACAATGGCTACAGCACATGGGTCATTCATTCTCACAACCTTTTCAGCTAAAAAATCCCCATCACATTCCACTGCACTGGTCAGAGCCGACGCATGAACATGGTCACTGCTCGACTTCAAAAGAATTCCTGAAAGCCGTCTCTAGACCCAGCCAGACACTGACCGACTGACTGTTTGCATGGACTTGAAGTCTGCCAAAAAGTGCAGAGACTTTGGCCTGGTCAGTGACATCAACACAGAATACAGGTGTTTGAGAGACATATTAACCAGCACTGAGTTCAGGAATGATACAGGTGCTCTTCTGGAATCTCCCCCTGTTGTTTTTGTATTATGATGAAGCTTTAGCTATGATGAGTTCATAATGTCAGGATTCTTAAAGCAATGATAAAGGGTAATCCATCCTCCAGATATTCATTTCATGCTGCCCCCCTCAAAGATGAGGAGAAATAACTGTGCTAGAAATTAGCCGTAAACGCAGAATCTCCCCTGGATCACAGTCTCCCGGGTGTGTTTAATGTTGAACGAGTTCTTGAGTTGAACTATTCTTTCTAAGCTCATGAGGTGTGTTATCGTCAAGACAGATGTCGGGCGTGATTCTGGCCCACGGCAGATTGTCTCAGCCATCTGCTGTATTTGTAATTATGAGAAATATAGTCACATTGCAAAGAAATAAAGTCACCTTTGTTAGATGTTAAGCTACATTGTGAGATAAACTCGCAATTGTGAGCTACAAATACATTCGAGAAATACAGTGAATCACAATTGTGATGAGTTAAGTTGATGTAAGACATTAAGTTGCACTAGTGAAATATAAAAAGTTGCAAAAGACAGTCACAACTGTTACATATACAGGTAAAATTGTGATATATAAAAAGTCGCATTTTTGAAAGTTGCAGTTGTGACAAAGTTGCAATTGTTATATATACCGGTAGTTGAAATGTTATTCAAATTCCCACTTGTGACAAAGTCGTAATTGTTACACATAGTTTAAATTTTTATATATTAAAATTAACAATTGTGACAGTCGAAATTGTAACAATTGAAATTGTGATACATAAAAAGTTGAAAAAAGTTTGACACATAGTTGAAATTGTGATATATAAAATGTCGTTATTTTGACAGTCACACTTGTGACATATAGTCGCAATTGTTACATATAGTTGAAATTTGTATATATTAAAATTCGCACTTGTGACAAAGTCGCAATTATTACACATAGTTGAAATTTTGATATATTAAAATTCCCACTTGTGACAAAGTCGCAATTGTTACACAGTTGAAATTGTGATTTATAAAATGTCGCAATTTTGACAGTCACACTTGTGATATATAGACGCAATTGTTACATATAGTTGAAATTTATATTAAAGTTCGCAACTGTGACAGTCGGAATTGTTACATATAATTGAAATTGTGATATATAAAAAAAGTAATTGTGACAAACTCGCAGCTGTAACAGTATAAAGTTGCAATTATTACATATAGGTGAAATTGTGATATATGAAAGGTCACAGTTTTGAAATTCGCAGTTGACAAAGTCGCAATTGGTACATATAGATAAAATTGTGATATATAAAACTACTAGCCTAAAGGAAACATGACTGCGATGCCGATTAAACATATTTATATCAGCATGGTTTTATATCAACATGCGACTCCGTCCTTCAAACGATACTATGAAATTACAAAGCCTAATAAACATAATACCGTAGTCAAGTCAAGTCATCTTCATTTATATAGCGCTTTTAACAATGTAGATAGTTTCAAATTAGCTTTACAGAGATAAACGGATAATTTAAGGTAACAAAGATTGTTTTGGCTTTATAGCGGTTCTTGAATAAAGATATATCCCAAGTATCCCAAGAACCATGGTACTTTTCTGCAGTGGACCCGAGCCAGAGAGAGTTGGGGAGTTTAGCACGTCCTTAACGCTTATGAAAGCTATTTTTAAAAATAACCAGAAACCGAACAGATACAGAGCGCTAAGATGAGGCTGAGTCAATCCGCTCGGCGGAAACTACTGGAACAATGGCGCGACATATTTTCCTGCACTAGCTTACTGTGTGTTTGTCTGTATGAGTTTGTGTGTGCGTGAGCTGGGCGGAGGGGCTCTCTGACAGGTGGGTGGGTCACATCTGTTTCCTGCTCTCCAGGAGATATCTTCCAGAACACTCTACCCAGGAGTCCTAAAGCTGACCTCTCACGAAGTCAACACCGCAATGTCTGTTACAGCTCCTCCTTGGTTCTCCGCTGACTACTGCTTAGAACAGGTGACGCTTACATATATAAACGGAAAACGGTCAAACTTTTCTCAACGACATCCTTGTGAACAGCAACCCGGTCTAACAGGTAGAGCTCCAACATACACCATCAAACCTTCCTTTAACTCTTTGCTGCAGGCATATTCTCACAAAGAACCGCACCTTTTGCGCAATCATGGAGAAATGTATAGCTCACCTAGTTCATGATTAGTTCACCCACTGTCATTTGCTCACCCACATGTCGTTCCAAACATAAACTCCAAAAAAACACCATACAATAATCATTGTCATGATCATGTTTTGTTTAATTCATAGTCATGTTCTGTTTCATTGTCTTGGTCTGCTTAGTTTCTAGTGGTTTTGCCTGAGTTCCCATTCATTCATTAGTTGCCATGGTTCCTGTTTAGTTCACACCTGTTCCCTGCTCCATTGATTATCTTTCCTTGTGTATTTAAGTCAATTCGGTAAGTTGGGACAACATTTGGAAAAAATTTGGACAAAAACTAAAGAATCTAAGCAAGGTCAACAAAATAACTTTTGTTAGCAACATCATCATATTTTAATGTAAGCATTTTGATTATGATATTATATTAGGTTCTATAATATTTTGTCAAAAAAATAAAAAATAAAGCACCAAAACTAAACCCCAAAGAATATTTAAATTGCATAAATTGTTCATATATTTGGATTATACTTAATGTGATGCATATTTATAAGTCATACATGAATGAAATGGGTATAAAACAGAAAAGAGTTCTGTAATAGTACTAATAAACGGAATGTGTTTTAAATACACAATCACAGTGTATATTTATCAATTAAAACTGATTTATTTAAATCTCATCCATTTTAACTTAATAAATACAGCTGGTTTCACAGATACTTTGAAACTGAATAAATTGAATTTTCAATAAAAAAAAGCAATTTTAATAAAAACATTTTGAATATATGATTGTTTATATAAAATCAGACATAGATACAAATAGTTATTAACAAAACAAAACTACGCCATGACCAATATGCATCACTCTAAGATTATTAGTTAGTTATAGATTAGTTTTAAAAGTGTTATTAAATTATTAGGTAACACTTTATCAATGGTCCACTTTAGATATTTCACTAACTATAAGTAACTTTCCAACTACATGTCAATTAACTCTTATTAGTGTATTGTTAGGTTAGTGTTAGACGTTAGGGTTCGGGTTAGAATAAGTTGACATGTAGTTGCAAAGTTACTTATAGTCAGTAGAATGTCTAAAGTGGACTATTACATTAAAAAACCTGTATGACCAGCATTTCTTTCCTCTGTGGAGCACTAAAAGAGATCATAGTCAAACTGAGTTGTTTGGTACTATATTGATTATTGTCAATGTTAAGGACTTTTAGCCTGAATTGGATGTTTATAGTTTACTTTACATTTTATTTAATTGTGCCTCACTTCATGAGGGTGTGTGAACAATTTTTGGATGAACTTTCCCTTTAAGATACATTTGATAGTGTTACATATAAGCTTCCTTGTTTAAAAAGTACCATTTGAACGTGCAAACAAATTGCACAGATAGAATAGAAAGTGTCTAATCAGTGTCTCTTCATGGTGCGGTCTCCTATTATAAAGTCCTGTGTCAGTCTCCTGTCCTGAAAGAGTGCTCTCTGAATGGACACAGTGGACGCTATTTGTTCCAACTGACCCTCCCTATTCATATCCAGCACAATGTTGGGACAGAGCGACAGCTATAGCACGGGTTCTGCGATAAGAATCAGCGCTGCCTACAACTTACAACGATCCACACACATCCTCAGTTTTACATATTCAGAATGTTCATCTAGCCCACCATGTGTTTTTAAGCTGCACTTTCTGGTCATTAAAACTGTCTGAAGGGGAAGGGGGAGAGAGAGAGAGTGGGGGAAGTCAAGAGGAAATCTAGGGAAGGAAGCGAGAGCGAGCAGCTGATCGGAAGGCCTGGGAAATCTCTGCTTTCCTGTTCATAGCGGTCTCCACCTATAACACAGCTCACGCTGGCGAGAAAGCTCTCTTGAGTGTTAGATGAGGCCATTTGTGTCAGAATGTTAAGCTACTTGTGTTCAAACAGTTGTTTATTGTCAACAGCTTTATATGGCCTGATTAACAGTAAAATACGGTCATTTTAGAGGCATGTGACTTACTGTAATTAGGCTCTTTAGAGAAAATAACGTGCTTGGCTATGGTCACTTTGGCAATGCTTGGAATAGCATTACTACAATACTACAACTGCATCAATGGCTACAACCATAGCTCAACCACTTTAGTCCAACTCACAAACAAATGACAATCCTTTTAATTATTCACACACACAAAAAGAAATCTGACGAATGATTAAATTATTCTTTCTCAGTTTACATCTCGCAATTCAGACTTTTTTTTAAAACTCAGAATTAGCCTGGTTGACACCAGACCCTTCTCAGTTATAATTGAGAGTGGGTCTGAGGAAGGTTCATTCACAGCCCAAAGGGGCGTCACCAACGGACGTCGCTCAAATGCCTCTGGGTGCAATTGGATAGACCTAAAACCAATCAGAGCGATCGTCATCGTGTAAAGCCCGCCTCAACATTTGTGATTGGTGCCTTGATTTGGAAAAATTGGAAATGGGCTTGAATGGGCTCAAGGCCAGACGGACTTGCAGAGCAAATCTCAAATTTGCCAGAAGTTCGTCAGGGTTTTCCCAGGCTAACTCAGAATAACATCAGAATTTAACTTTAACTCATTTTAAGTAAATCATGCACATTATATAATAATTAATTTCCTAATTTCTGCGCCAGAGCCTGAGCACGCAGCGCTCAAATTCTCCATTAATTTATGATCTGTTTAACAGTCCTGTCAAATACGTTATTAGATATAGGCCTACTGTCCACTTTCTTTGTATAACAGTTCTATGAAAAAGTATTAAGTCAAGTCAAGTCACCTTCATTTATATAGCGCTTTTAACAATTGTTTCAAAGCAGCTTTACAGTGAAAATAGAAAATTAAAGTAACAGAGATTGTTTTGGCTTTACAGCAGCTCTAGAATAAAGTTATAAGAAAGCTAAACTTAGTTTTGATTGATTCACTTCCGTTGCAAAGATATTAACGTATGCCGTGTGGTTTATGTCCAATGTCGCTAACTGAGCAGTAATTAATTTCATAATCATGTTTTGCTTGATCCAAAGTTGTGTTGGATTTTCTCCTCAAGGTTGAGAGGTCCATCTATCACTGTTTTCCATTTTCGCAGAGTTAGTTCGCAGAGTAAATATATATACCGGTATGCTAATCTGAGTGCTTCCTTTTTAAAAATGGCGGGTGCTGGTGTTTCGCGTGCATTCGGCCAATCAACGTACGCTAACATCACTGATAGTTCCTATAATGCTGCTTTAATTTAGTTCCTCCAAAAGTAGTTCCTAGAACTAAAATCGTTCCTGCGGTGCGAACATGCCAAAAACAGGAACTTCCGCCAATACTTCTAAGAACTGTGAAAAGCCCCTTATGTCAAAATTGTGGCCAGTGAAAATGCTGACTGGCTAGTAACTTTGAAAAACCACTAGCCACAGTGGCTGGTGAGCAAAAAAGTTAATGTCAAGCTCTATATATATATATTTATATATATATCATTATATACCATCTCTCTGAGAAATCTAATTGGATGTGTGGCAGGAAAACAGCATCTGATTGGACGGGAGTGAGCTGTTGTACTGACCAATGCACAGAGGAGATCCACAGCCTCCAGAATCAGCTCCTGATGTCCCACACGGGTCACCGCCAGCTCCTCCAGATCCTGATGGGAAATCTTCAGAAGCTGCTCTCCATCGATCTTCTCTCTCTCGAAGTTAGAAACATACTGCTGGAGACTGTCGTCCAGCCCTGAGAGACAGACAGAAAGTGAGAATGAGCGAGACAGAGAACACAAAGACACTCTTTCAGGGAGTGAGCGTGGATCCGCATGTGTTTTGACACCACAAGTGTCTGTGCAAACATTGAGAAGTTGTGTCAATATAAGACATTTGCACTAGTCTGAAGAGTCCCGCTCCTCAGTGCTTCTCATGTACAAGTGCCAGTTAGCTGATCTGAGATCTGATCATTGTGATATAGGAGTAAAGGAATAAAGCAAGATCACACTGTCCTGTGGTTTATGAGACTGAACTCCATGTGTGTGAGAAAATGCAGCCATGCTGGCGTTACTTCCACAAACACACAATCGGCACATGAGTTGTGTCTGACAGACGGCACAGCATGTTGCTGGAAAACTCGTCTCTTGGCAACTTTGCCTGTGATTTCCCAGAGAAAATTATGTCAATTTAACCCTTTCATATGATCTCATGTACAGCTGAAATGAGACGAAAAATTATACATAATAAGGGTTGGCATAAATAGGTGAATATCACAAACTTGTCAAGACCGAGTCCGGGCCATATTTCACCTCAAAGTCAAAACGACAGTAATAAGAAATTTCATTTTATATTAATAAATAAATAAATATATAAGATGATAATAATAATAATTAAATAATACATAAATAAAACATATATAATTATATAACTATAAAATATTATCAAAATTATATTTATATATTATAAAAATTCACACTTATAACTGTAATGCAAAAAATAAGATTTATATTGTAAAGTGTTCATCATTGTGTATGTTATATGCTGATTTCAATTAAACATTGTATTACAATCATTAGAATCAAAATTGTTAGAATTACAATTATTATTTTTATTTTTTTCACGTTTAATTCAGTGGGCCCTATTTTAACGATCTGAAACGCAAGTGTCAAAGCGCAAAGCGCAAGTAACTTTGTGGGCGGATCCCGGCGCTGTTGCTATTTTCCCGGCGGATAAACGACTCTTGCGCCCAGCGCAAATCTAAAAGGGGTTGGTCTGAAGTAGCTTCATTATTCATAGGTGTGGTTTGGGCGTAACGTGACATAAACCAATCAGAGCGTCCTCTCACATTCCCTTTAAGAGCAGACGCGCTTGTTCCACGGCGGGTTGCTATTATAACGGCAGATTTGCCAGCGCACGCCAGGAGCGATCACAGCCAAAGAGACCGACGTTCTCGTCAGGGCCGTAAAACACAGAGAAGTGACACTGGGGATGATGGGAGAAACCCACCCAAATTAGCTTCGGTTAAACAGGCGTATAATTCGGGTAAATGTGTAGCCTAATCTAGTTTTTTTTTTTTTTATCTAGATAGATCTTTTTAACATCTTCACGGACACAACCTCCCTCGTGTGTTAATATTTTTCCTTGTAATAATGTATGATTTGCAAAAATGAAAACGGCTGCGTCTGTTTATAATTATTAGAGAATCAAAGTGGATGCGCGTTAACACACTGCATTATGGCCAAGCACGCGCCCTTAAAATACCACATCACTAACGCGCAACGCGCCACTGTCTTTAGACTGTTTTTTTCCTGGTCAATGGCGCTATTGCTTTCTAAAACTGGAAAATAGCACCAGGGCAGTTATGCGCCGGAACACGCCTCCTCTTTGCGCTGAACCGCCCCGGCGAGCGCAAGTTCATTCCCTAATTTACCGACGTGCGTCTGTGGAGGGAAAAGTCCGCTGTGCGCGGGTGCAAAATCGGAATGATACATGCGTCGGTGTTCAAAGTCAATTGCGCTGGGTGCAAGATAGGGCCCAGTGTGTTATTTGCCGTTTCTTTGTAGTCGTTTGTTTTATAGCAATTTCTGAATGAAAATCGTTTCAAAATAAATCCTACACATTTTTTTTGCAGCTTAGGCATCATTACAACTTAGGCTTTATGCATTTTATGCATATTTTTTACATATTCTTTTAGTCACACTTTAGATATAGGGTCCAATTCTCACAATGAACTAACTATAGTCTTAACTACAACTTTTGCCTCAATAAACTCCTAATTACTGCTTATTAATAGTAGTTATGTAGTTAAGTTTAGGTATTGGGTTGGATTAAGGAATGTAGAATATGGTCATTAATATGTGCTTTATGAGTACTGATAACACCCAATGTCCCAGTAATATGCATGCTACTAAGCAACAAGTTTATAGTGAGAATTGGACCCTAAACTAAAGTGTAACTATTCTTTCTATCGTTGAAAGAAATGGCCAGGACATGTTTAGTAAGTGTCACTCTTATTTGACTAATTTGAATGCATTTCACTGGAAGGCTTTGCAAACCAAGTCTGGAAAAGACACAGTTAAAGCGCTCTCCTTCTCAGTTTGAGCTTAAACTCTTGTCTGAAGGGGAGGTGAGTTCAAAACAGCCTTCTGTCCTCTGTTTGCGGGACCGCAGTATAAAAAGTGGCTCTTTGTGGGGGGTAGACGCGGCCCTTTTAAAATCAAAGAGAAAGTGAGAAAAGGAGGCAAAGAGGGGTCAAAGGGCAGAGTTAGGGACTCCTGAATACCCCTACTGAGAGACAACAGCTGCATTTTCTGAGCTCAAAAAGAGAGACACAGTGTCAATGGAACCAGCAGAGAAAAGCTGCCACATACGAGAAAGAGCCAGTAATAATGGCCCACCAATGTAGTGAGAGCAAACTGACTTCAGCTTTTGTTATCTCTAATTCTCAGGGTATTTCGTTATAGTTACAGGGTATAGTTAAATAATCTGGCAAGGCTAAAGAGATGTGGCGTTCAGTGTGATTGACATGAACATTTGGTGATGAAGAGTTGCAGGACAAACTAATAAGTGGAAGCTACCATAAAAAGATATCTGTTGGAAGCTGACCAAAATAAAAGTCCTCAAGAAGGATCCCTGTGAGAACAACTTCTAATCTTGTTTAGAAAAATGCCTCAGATATAAACACTTACCCTGGTGGGTATATTTAGCTGAGATAATAATGTTCACAGTATCTCATGCTGTAGCAGGAAACTTGAAAAAGTTGGACTTTGACTATTAATGCATGAGGTCTTTCACGCGGGCTACATGGTGGGAAACAGCAAAGACTGTAATGTATATACACAAAGATAGTGCACTCATAATACTATGAACGGGAGAAAGTGCAACGCAAAATATGGTGGAATAAGTCCCGCCTTCTAAGTAAAAGAGCCAATTCACCCTTCACAGTGAGTTTGATTGACAGGCGATCTGACCAATCCACCGAATCCGCCATTTTGTCCGACTAAGCAGTCAGGAGAGTTAGTAGATTAACATCGGTGGATTTGAACTTGAAAAACGGTGTGTACTGACGTCTTTCCGCAGTTGAAACAACATTCCTTCCGATGTTCATTCATGTTTATTAGATTGTATAAATTAATTAGAAGGAAGAGATGATCGGTTCATGAGCAGCTTTAACTGAGGCTCTACAGCGATCTGTCAGACACATTAAAGAGCCACAAAACGGTATACATTTCTCTAAAGGGGTGGTTGATTATGATTTCAAGTATGATTTTCTAACTTTAGTTAGTGTGTAGTGTTGCTGTTTGAGCATAAACAACATCTGCAAAGTTACGATGCTCAAAGTTCAAAGCGAAGGGAGATATTTGCTTTTAAAGAAATTGCTTTTTAAGAACTACAAAAAAAGCTGGTAGGGACTACACGACATTCCTCCTGGGTTAGTGACATCACCAACCCTAAAATTTACATAAACCCCTCCCCCGGAACACGATTTATAGATTATCATCACAGAATATGCTAATCAAGGGCTAGAAGATAGTTAACTCCGCATCATCTACATAAATTCATCAACTAACCATTCAGAGATGTCCTGTTGCTTTCTACATGTTGTCACTTCTTCTTGAGTCCCTCCATCATTGACTCTGTTGACATCATCTGACTCCGGTATGAACATAAAATGCTAAATGTTCAGTGCAGGTCTGTGAGGTAAAATGACACAAGCTGTTGAAGCTCCGCCCTCTGTGCTGGGAGCAGCAGCTCATTTGCATTTAAAGGGCCAGACACAAAACGGTGCGTTTTTGCTCACCCTCAAAAAGTGATAACTTTAACATGCTATATAAAAATATCTGTGGGGTATTTTGAGCTAAAACTTCACATACACACTCTGGGGACATCAAAGACTTATTTGACATCTTGTGAAAAGGGTATTATACCACCCCTTAAAAAAAGGACCAAATTTGAAAGTTGAACCTGTGCTTAGGACTGCGCATGAGTACTAGCTGCAGCTATTTAGCATAAGAAACTAAATTTATAAGACAGTTATCAAATATGACATGTAATTGTAAGCTTGGTGAACAGCTTTGGAGAATGTAATGTTTCCCCATTCAAAGAGATTGGATCTGCACATTAATGAAATAGCAGCTCGAGAGGCGTTTCAAAGATGGCCGCCGAGTGAAATGACTTGCCTTAAAGGGACTTTGGGAAAGAGACGCTGCAAAGCTCTCTAATCGTATCCACTGACCCATCTTACATCCAAATGACTAACAAGTTCAAAAGCTCCGTATCAGAGAGCCGAAGCACCCGCGTTTCAGTTACAAATGAGAGAGTAGAGTGTCTCTCTTTCCTCCATGGCCTGTTTCCCTCCCCATCCCCTGTCCCGGTGGAGTCTCTCATTAACAGAGCTGGTCTGCTTCCCATGAGAGACGGGCGCTGAGAAAGTCAGCTTGTGTACAAAAGGCAGTAGCAGTGTGTATTTCCAAAGCTATCCTACTGAGCCTTTGGAAACCTGAAGAATGTTTATTGTTCTCCGTGTGCAACTGAAACTCTTCCAAGATTCCGAAACGGTCCCGAGCGTTACTCTTCCACTCCATATCGAGGCCTGCAGGAATCACACGTCAGGCCATTTTTTGCCCTTTAGAAGAAGTGTAAGAAGGGAAATATGCAAACAAAATATTTTCACCTAAAAACAAATCATGCATCACATTGAGGAGAGGACTTCACTGAATGTCCTCCCTCCTGCCTGGTCAAGTGGATCGACAAATATCTTAATTTCAAAAGAGAATTAATTAATTTGTATCGCAACCACTTTTAAAAAAATGGAGATTTTCCTACTAGTACTTCCAGACAGTTACCACTAAGTAGCCAGTTTTATCTTGCACTTTAACCTTCCATTGAATAACCATTCAAATGCCTCTCTGTTGAAAATCCAAGCTGTATCATGCATTAGAAGCACAACAAAGAAACAGTATCACAATACTCCAGATCCACTTTTCCCTCTAGTCCAGAAACACGCATTTAAGTAAGCTAATTCCAGCTAAGTAATGCTAATACCAACACAATGGAAGTGCATGGCCTTGTTGTATACTTATATGTTGTTTACAAACCTCACTTCTCACAGATAGATTTACCTTCACATGTATGTGACATTAAACCAGAGTGTTGCTATTCACATAATTTTGTTGAAAGCAAAGCGCAAACCTCACCTCATACACGATTTCAGAACAATCATGATTGCGACAAGCAGTAATCTCTCACAACCCAGCTAACGTTCTAGCAAGGTTTTCTCAAAGTTGTACAACTAAGTGCACTTATTTTTCACACGGGTTGCAAACAACTCTCGGTCTTTGTTTTTCTCTCAGTTACAATTGATAGGCTAATCGCTCAGTGGCTAACTTACCACACAGCTAGTTGTTTAGCCTCATAGCTTAGCCTATAACCTAAGCAAATGTTCAGATATAGTTATATAATTTCTATATAATTTATACATGTTTGTTTGACCAGGCATGTGGTCTTAGGCAGAATCGACCGAATTATTGCATGGCTCACTGTCTTGCAAAGTTAAAACTGCCGTCACATAGTTAAGTTATAAAGATGTAGTGCCATCATTTTTAAACTTTTTTACAAAAGTCAATCCTGCTTTTTAGCAATAAATAGCTCAAAGCTTTTCACTATCAAAACAGCCTATTCAGCTTGGCTGGCCTTGTCATTTACTAGAGTATCCACTGTTTAGCCAGCCTTCACTACGGTCAGCTCATCACTGTGGACACGTGCTCAGTTGTCTGAGCTGTGAATAAGTGAAGTTTGGCACACATTCCTCAGCCTGGGGGGTCAATAGAGGGAATGTTTGCTCCGCCCCTCCTCACCCACTAAAAACAAGTGTGCGCATGGAAAGCAAGAGTGGATGAAAGAAACATTTGGTGCATTTTGGTGTCCCTTTCAATGGTGACGTGACATCAGTCTTCTTCATCAGCAGGAGATGAGGGACTTGTAACAAAGGCAGTATTGGGGGGTGGGGGAGAGAGAAAGGGAGGGAAAAGAAAATTTCCTCCATCCAGACCCTCAGAACTCAACAAAGCATCCACATAGTCGGCTGTCGGCCCGAAGCTCTGCTTGTGTATTCTGGGGTAATTCCAGCAGTGACATAACAGCTTCCTGTTCGAGAGCGTTTGAGCTCATTGAGACTCAATTATCCTGATGGTGTCTGAATAATACTGTTGAATAGGGACACTCTCTTTTTGTAGTGGTCAAATAATAAAAAACAGGATTTATTTCACATGCGACATATATCAGAAATAATTTACATACATAAGTCTTAAAGGTGCAGTAACACAATCTAAAATTATGATGCAAGATACCTTGACTGTAGGATATTTCGGGGGAAATATGAAGTGTAGGATATGGCCGCTTTAAACCCCAATTAAGATAAGTGGTGTTAATCCATAAAGAAGAGTAAAAGCAGAGTCAGGTTATGAGAGCAGAGCACATCAGTGAGAGTACATCAGCTTGCTAATAAGTCATCTTAAGTAAGTCATCACCTGCTGTAAGCAGCTGCTAGTCAAGCCGAGTCATTTCTCAGCAGTTACATGTGCAACAGGAATGAAATAAGCTTTATGAACTTGGAATGAACTGGGATGGACAGACAGCTATACAGTATATATATATATATATATATATATATATATTTATATATATATATATATATATATACAGACAGACAGACAGACTAACCACTAGATACAGACAGACAGACAGATACAGAAAGACAGACAGACCAATATATAGATACAGACAGACAGACAGATATTTACAGAAAGACAGACATACGAATATATATTAACAGACAGACAAACAGACAGATAGATACAGAAAGCCAGGCAGACCAATATATAGATACAGACAGACAGACAGACAGACAGACTAATATATAGATACAGACCAATAGAGACAGAAAAAGATAGACATACAGACAGACAGACAGATATACCAATAGATAGATACAGACAGACCAATATATACAGAAAGACAAACAGACGAATATATAGATACAGACAGACAATCAGACAGATACAGAAAGACAGACAGACCAATATATAGATACAGACAGACAGACAGACAGACAGATAGACAGACAGAGCAATAGATAGAGACAGACAGACAGACAGACAGACCAATAAATAGAGACAGACAGACAGACAGATATACCAACAGAAACAGACAGACAGACAGACCAATAGATAGAGACAGACAGACAGACAGACAGACAGACAGACAGACAGACTTGGGTTTGTCTGCCAGGACTGTCACCTGTCTCCTCTTTGCTTGAGTGGGGGCGGAGCTAAAGTCTGTTTGTGTCTGTGTGTGTGTGTGTATGAGTCAGAGAGAGTCAATGTTGCTAACAAAGGCGAAGCTGCCGTCTCCGCCTGATACACAAACAGTCCAACCGCAGTCACGCAACTCACTCATGTGTGACAACAATTCATGGACGAGTCCCAAATGAACCGACAACACAACGATGAGTCTGTTAACGTGTTGATGTCAGGAAGGTGTGGCCAGGATGTAAAGAGGAGATTTAATCACTAAAAGGAAAAACTCGTCCTCTGTATTGAGTGAAGTATGTCAGTCTGGTCTGGTGAAATATGCGTGCGTGTTCCTGCACGATTCCCGCCGATAGCAGATCATTACATCAACAGCTTCAGGCAATGTGGCATATTTTCAGCCGAATGTATTTTTCCACCTGATTCATGTGAATGGCATATGGGTTATACATATGCAATATGTGTTAAGCAGCACTTATTGTAGGCTATTTAACCGAGGAGGGGACTCACAAACATATTTGTATTGCTAAGTCCAAATATCATTGAAACTGCAGTCATGTTTGGCTAATTATCCACTAATTGCAGATTGCTTCAAAAGCAAACAATTTTTATGGCTAATAAAATACATACCAGGGTGCAGTAAACCTGCCGACCGGGAGCCGGTGTGTGAGCGGTTGGTGTGAGCGAGACCTCATGAGGGCATGTAAACAGTCAGTAACGGTTAGTAATGCTGCTAGTTTTTATCAGTAACTCCAGGATTCAAATGTAAACACAAGGCCGCATGCTTGAGTCCTGGATCTGTGTCGTTCGCTGATTCGCTGGGAAACCAAATATATGAACTATATAACTATAAAAAAATTGTATCACCGTTTCCACAGAAATTTTAAGCAGCACAACTGTTTTCAACTGTGAATAAGAAATGTTATTTGAGCAGCAAATCATCATATTAGAATGATTTGTGAAGGATCATGTGACACTGAAGACTGGAGTAATGATGCTGATAATTCAGCTTTTATCACAGGAATAAATTACATTACATGAAACTCCATTAATTTTCTCCATAGGGAAATTGATTTTGAACGATAACTTATAAACCTTTAAAAGACAGACCTACTGTGAGCTACAAGGTTGTTAATCCATGGTATTTGCTTCTGCTGAAGCCGTTAGCATTATTTCAACCTAGTTTTAAAATTATCATGTTGAACAGTGGAATTCCTAGTGAAAATGTACATTACCTTACAGAATATTACACCAATCAGAGAGTCGAAAAAAGCAACACACTTTAGCTCCGCCCACTCCCATGAAGCACTGTGAATGTAATCGAGTCAGTCGCCAAATACTTAAATATTTGTAAATAAATATATTTGTGTATTTTACAATAAACAACGTATATTGTTTTATATACATATATAATCAACATTTCTAAATGAGTAGTTTTATGTTTCTCCATAGTTTTTCATTCAGTTATGCTGTTCGCAATGCTTCATGGGATTGTAGTTCTTTCCCATCACTAAAACTGTTAAGTACACAGTCCTGTACCTATGTATTTTTACAATCTATGGATTTTTTTCCCCCCTTCAAAACATAGTTTGTAGTGTTGTGATTCACCTCGTGGCTTGGTTCATAGCTTATGATGCTTTAACAAAGACTTTTTTAAAATTAAAGGAAAAAACTTTCGGAACCAGCGCCGCTGATAAAGGTGACGTGCGCTAATGCACTCTATTATCAGCCAGTGTTGATCAATAGAAATATACAGACTGATATGTCTGTTTTCATCCAGTTAGTTTAATGATGGCAGCTGATCCCTTGCTTTAAGCCATGCTAGAGACCCGAGTATATCACATCTGTTGACTTCAGCATTGTCTGAGGCAGCTTTTATTGTCTCCAACTGGTGTCAGGAGGGATACGCTAGTCCTTCATTAGCATTAGCCAACTTTTACCAGAGTCTGAACAGCAGGTTTAGGACCTTTTTAAGGTGGTTCAGTTTATAATTAGATGCATCTGCTGAAAAGTCCTCTCTATTTAGATGTGTAAGAAAGGCTTGGACCAAAACCATCACAGAAGTCTTTCACATCACATGACCAGACATTTCTGGTTAGCAGAGAATTATAGGTATTTCATATTGTGGACGCTTTACTCAAGGTCTCTGCTAAGTGAAAGTTTTTTATGGTTTTTATGCTGTTTCAGACATTTGGAGCAGGATGGAGAGAACATGTATGGAAACGTAATCATTGCAACACAAATAATTCAAGAGTTCCAGAATTAAACAAGGATGTAATATGATGTTTGGTCTAACAGAGACACATGACATCTGTTGCATTAGCCTCATCAGCATTTTCATCACTGTCATGTCCCCTATAACTCTAAGTTATAGTTCTTAAAATGACCCATAATGATGTATAACGTCTTTTACTATTGAAATAAGTGCTAACAACATTGCCGTTCATCAAATGACCAACAACAAGAAGTCCAACCTACACAAAGTAATTTGCTTATATGCAAATAAATGATTGACTCTTCAATGTACAGGGAGTGAAAATTTCCATTCCTGCAATGCATCACTTTTCTCGATAAATTAAGAAGTGGTCTATTATTAGAAAGTTAGGCCTATACTGATATGTTTAATCACCAAAACTAACAACAGTTAGTTAAAAAATACCAACTGATATTGTAATATTTGCAGTGCAGTGGATATTTATATAGGGATGGTGCAATGATAATATAATGATTGTAGGAACTATTTAACACTGTTACTTAAAATTGTTGTATCCCAAAACCGTAAACAACACTCTGCATGGTCATCAATATGATCTCTGTTGTCGGATATGAAAGGTTTGGCAGAAGTTTAGTTTCGATTATATGCTTTGGGAGGAATAAATAAACATTTGAGTTTCTGTGTTTGGCTAGGGATGTAGATTTTGCCCTTACAAACATTTACCATGGTAATCATAGTTTCTGACTGAAGTTACTATTCACTGTAAAAATAAAAATACATATTGTTTGTTTAACTTAAAAAAAACTGAGTTACCAGGTTGCCTTAAAATTTTGAGTTCATTGAAATTAAAAATGTTAGTTAATACAACAAAGGAGATTTAATAAAGAAACTCAAAATATTGTTATCTGAACAACATTAATCTAAGTTCCATCATCCATCCATCGACAAAAGATAAAAAGTTGTGATAAATCATGAAAATATTTTTTACAGTGTTATTTTTACAATAAAATGCAATAGCATATTTAATTTAAATAGCCTACTTATATATATATATATATATTATAATAATATATTAAACTGTTAATAAGTAAGACAATAGTGTATTGTAAAATAAACTATATACCGGTGCATTTTTACGTAGGCTACATAAAGTAAATTAATTAAATTAAGTGTGTATTATTAAAGTGGTTTAAATTCGAGATCCAAGTAATTCAGTTAGTAGCCTACCTCTGATCCAGTCCACAACCTGAGTCGCTGTCCACTTTGTTATCGGCTCCATTCTTCTATTCAGATGTTCAGAAAGTTTCGGCCAAGTTCTCAAACTCACTAAAGTGAAATAAAGTTTCCCACTTGAGCGTCCTTTCTCATCTCTAACAACTGAACACTGATGATCGGATCACAGGAACAGCACTGAAGCTCGACACACAGACCGAAACTAAACACGAGAGAGAGAGAGAGAGAGAGAGAGAGAGAGAGAGAGAGAGAGAGAGAGAGAGAGAGAGAGAGAGAGAGAGAGAGAGAGAGAGAGAGAGCGCGAGCGGCGGATCATGTTACACTCAAAGGTCACATTTATATCGCTGCTAAATCGTCTGAATGGGTCAGTGAGGGTCAAACATATGACTCGTCATTTTCATGTCAGAAACTTTATTGCTAAACATCTGAGGTAAATTTAGAAGTCTGTAATGTCTCAAAACACGACAAAAGCATAGGTTCGGTAAGATGTTTTTTGTCTCTTCTGCTCACCAAGGGCAGGCTGCATTTATTTGAACGAAAATACAGTGAAAACAGTAGGCTATTGTGAAATATTTTTTTTTTTTAAATTGTCAGTTTTAAGGTAGCCTTTTTCTTTATTCCTGTGATCAACGCTGAATTTTCAGCATCATTAGACCTACTCCAGTCTTCAGTGTTGATCCTTTAGAAATCATTATAATGTGATGATTTAACGATTCTTCTTTTTCTTCTTCTTCTTATTGTCAATGTTAAATTTCTTTTACATTTTTCAAAAGAGCAGCATTTATTTGGAATATTTTTTTCAACAATTGTAAAAGTATTTTCTGTCACTTTTATACAATTTCTTGCATCCAGTCGGTATTAATGTATATTAAAAGTATTAAAAGATTATTAAAGATTCAAGTAGCCTATTAAAAGATTCAGTAGCCTATTTTGCCTATTTTGTCCTGCCATGTAAAGACATACAACATGAATGTAATGTAATAACAAGAGTGAGAAATGCCAGGTGCTGTGGAGACATCTGATAATATAAATAAATAAATAATATTTTAATCTAATATTAAGTTTTAAATAAATAAACTTATATTTTAAAATCAATAACTAAAGATTTCATTTTTTTAATATTTTATTAAATATTATTGTATTTATGTATTGTGATTTTAGAATCTATTGTAAGCATTATATATATATATATATATATATATATATATATACACATATACATATATACACACACACACACACATATATATATATATATATATATATATATGTGTGTGTGTGTGTATGTATATATATATATATATATATATATATAATGCTTACAATAGATTCTAAAATCACAAATACAATAATATTAATAAAATATTTAAAAAATGAAATCTTTAGTTATTGATTTTAAAATATAAGTTTATTTATTTAAAACTTAATATTAGATTAAAATATTATTTATTTATTTATATTATCAGATGTCTCCACAGCACCTGGCATTTCTCACTCTTGTTATTACATTACATTCATGTTGTATTTCTTTACATGGCAGGACAAAATAGGCTACTGAATCTTTTTGGACAGTGCATGCAATAGAGCTAAATAAAGGTAAAACATTTCAATTATGTTCATATAACTTTGCTAATAAAGTTGAGAATGGGAATGACTAAAACTGGTTTGGGTATTTGAGTTTGAGATTTCCCTGTGAAAGTCCTTTTTTGCATCGCACCGCCCTCTACTGGCCAGAGTTTAAAAGTACAGATGAATTCCTCTGATCAATCAAATCATCATCTCAATCTTCCTCAGGTGTGAGCTTTCTGTCTTTCTTAAAGTCCCCCTGTAGTCAATAATTGTATCCCTTAAAACATTTTTTGATCACCAAAATTACTAACTAACTAACCCCTAAAACAACTTTTTTTAGTTAATGATCTGTAAGAATGGGGCTTCATAAATGCTGTTCATTGATTCGAGTACATTTTTTGACATTTGGTATAAAGTGTTTTAATTTTAAAATATATGGTGTAAAAACGTCTTGAGTGCTGCCCTCTTCAGGTTAAACGGAATCTCCTGAAGTAGGGGTACTCTGTGACGGTACTACTCTGTCACGCCCTTGGTGCAGCTCACCATGCCCCCTGGTATAAAAGCATCTGGTTCCGTCAAAACCACTGTAGCGAGTCAGGAGTTGGAATTACGAGTATTGAAAACGACCAGGGTAGCGTATATTAGCATCTAGTTAGCATAGCATTTATATAGTTATTTATTTTGTGTAGCCTAGGTAGTTAATTCGTATAGTTGTTAGTGTTGTTAGTATGGTTAGAAGCATAGTTAGTTAGTACTAGTAGCATAGCATTGCATCAGTTAGGATAGTGTCGATTTTTAGCATTATAACGTTATCTGTGTTTAGTACAGTGGTTAGGCTGGTACGTAGGTATAGTGTTGCTGGTTGCAACAGCACTGCTGGACAGCATAACTTTCCACCAGACTTGGAAATTGGTTGCATGCACTTGTGTGCCAAACGCTGCTCTTCCTGCATGGACTCCACCACCTCAGCGGCGTCTTGATGTGAGTGATAGGCCTATATTTGGTGTCGACAAACGCGCCGGCGCGTTTTGCTGGATTTTTTTTCACATAGTGGCAAAATATACTTAAAGGTGGGGTATGTGATTTGCAAAACGGCCGGTAGATTTTGAAAATACACAACTCAAATGGTCCTACCTTCTTTCCTTTGACTCCACCCATTCAAAGAACATGGACCAATCAATGGTACGACCGATTGATTGACACACTTACTGTCCAATGATTCTAGGTGGTCTTGGAAATGATTGGCTGGTGTTTTTTGAGTCCTGCCTGCTCCACAGATGATTAAATTGCTTAATTTTTATTTCAGTGCTTCTAACTCAGTGGCTGTAAGTGGGTTAGGAATAGGATTTTAAGTGATTTTGAAAAAATGGCCAAAAAAGAGGATTACATACCCCACCTTTAACATAGGTTAATAGTAATAATAATTCACTGAGATACTGGCCCCATTCTCTCTTGCTTTGCTAGCATCGTCGGATGCCGATCGCGATGCGGGAGTTAAGACCGCAGTTTGAGCCAGCGGCTCAAATTGATATGGCTCTGGCCCTGTGTCCACAGACAATTCCTCCACTTCAGGGGAAGGTGGGGGAGAAAAGTCCTCGACTTCAAATGGCCGCTCTGTTGCAAAGCTACTTGCGTCACTCCAGTCACTCTCCATCTTAGCGAGTCTGACAGCAGCTGTCAATCACTCCGTCACTGCGGGTCTCAGGTGCACGCCCCCCCAGCTCAGCCCCGCCCTCGGTTTGTCCCCTGTATCTCCGCTGGGCTCTGCCCACTTTTTGACAATTACACGTTGATCTGATTGGTTATAAGGTAGTTTGTGACGTCAGAAACACCAGCGATTTCAAACGCGTTTTTGAGACTGTCAACGGTTCACTGCAGTTTTAAGGAGAAAATACTCAGCAATGGTGTTGACTTATGAATTTACACATGGATTGTCTTAAAGCATATTAAAAACACCACATAGACTTAGACATATAAACAACATTAAATAGGCCTACCGGTACTTGATTTTCACCACATGGGGACTTTTTTCATGCATGTGAACCGTTGAATTCAATAGTCATCTGTATGTATGTAGATGCATTTTTTGTTTCATACTATACAGAAATTTCTGCTACAGTTCTCATTTTCCCCCTCCATTATTATGCAACTGCATGCAATAAAAGCAGGTTTTCATACTTTTAGTTTGAGTTATTTTAGTACTTCATCTTAAACTAAACAAAAAATGAAAAAATACTGAAATAAAGTATGATCGCGTTTCTTATAGGCTGTTTGATTTCAGTTGATGTTTATTTTATTTAACGATAATAACCCTGAGTCATAACATCAACATACATTTCAGCTGTATGTATTTATGGTAATCAATCGATGAAAACAAGCAATGTGCTTTATTATAACATATAAAGCATATTCAGTTTGGCTTTTGATCGTTTACAAAAACAAAATGAAAAAATAAAGTAGAACATATATCTAAAAAATATCTTATCATATAAAACATGTTTCACTTATTTAAAAATAAAGAGTGTGTATCTGGACTACCGGTATACATCAGAAGAGCATCTTTCTTCACTTCAAGAAGAAAGTAAAAACAATATGATGTAGAAAACTATAAAATCTCTATGGTGGGGCAACATTGGTCTATTGCAGAACACATGCGTTGGCGCTGTGCTGTTCTGAACTCAGCTGTGCCTCACATATGGCGGTCACACACGCCTGCTGCTCTTCTGCTCCATCGGCCCGCAGCGTGAACGTGCGTCTGCTGTCCTGTGGTGTGATTGTCCATCCTGATGTCCCATCATCACCCTCCAGCATCTCCACCTTTGCTCCAACCAGATTAATGGCCTTTTCTGCTGACTAGACAAAGATGACATTACGAGCTGTTAAAAATGTCATTGTGTACCGTTGGTTGGTGTACCAGTGTTAAAGGGACAGCTCACCCAAAAATGAAAATGTTGTCATCACTTACTCACCCTCAAGTTGTTCCAAACCTGTATGAGTTTCAAAACTTACATTCTTCAAAATATCTTCTTTGTGTTCAGCAGAAGAAAGTGAACTTGAGGGTGAGTAGGTGATGACAACATTTTCATTTTTAGGTGAGCTATTACTTTAACACTGGCACACATATAAATATATGAGCCTTTGAGGCCCATTCACAACAATGACTTTAACGATAATGGCACAAAGAAATGATAGGGTTGGAATCACTTTCACAATTTTTTTTTTTTTTTTTTTTGAGCTGATGAATTATAAAAACATTGACAGCCAATCAGAATCCATCCTGCTTTAAAGAGATAGTTCCCCCAAAAATGAAAATTATGTAATATTAATCACCCTTATTGAAACACAAATGAAGATCTTAATAATAACATCTAGAGCTTTCTGTACCTCCAACAGACAGCAACAACTACCACTTTGACAATTTTAAAAAGATCATGAAGAGATCGTAAAACTAATCCATATGAATCAAGCGGTTTAGTAAGTTAACGTTACACATTTTTCTGATGAGACACGATTAAATATGTGAATTATATTTTATTCACATATTGAATAAAAGCCCAAATTCAATCTGTTCATCATACAAAGCGATCCTGTCTCATTAGAAAAATGTGTAACTTAACGTTAACTTACTAAACCACTAACGTTAATTCATAAAAGTTTTACAATCTCTTTATGAACTTTCGTCAAAGTGGTAACTAGTTGCATATCTGTCAATGAATGGACAGAAAGCTCTCAGATTTCATTAATTTTCGCAGTAATTTTCATTTTTGGCTGATAGCATCGTTCGTTCTTGGCGGGAACGGGCCTTTGCAGGCTCACGAAGAGCGTCTCCATAAACGTTGCTATGGTAACTTAACAACAACATGGCGAAAAGAAACTCAAGCCGTGGCATTACATGCATATTAATTATTTAACCTGCTAAAACAGTATCTGAACTAGACCGCATCCACACCACTCTGGCAGTTGTGCTGAATTAACGGTGATAAGCTGATCACTGTTCTAAGTTTCTTAAGAGCCCGGCAGGACTGCGAGGCTCATGATGATGAGCAAACCGGCATCATTTACTCTTACCTTTTCATTAGTATAGATAAGCTGCCCATCTCTGATATGACACCACATTAATTTCCAGCGCCCGGTGTAGTGCGTTTTCTTGAATAACCATCCTTCTTTCCACTCGTCTTTTTCTTTTGGATGGTTTTCATCATTTGTGCCGTTAGAGGTCGCCGCTTCTAAAGCCATTACTCTGAGACGTTCTTCTTCACGCAATACATAATAAAAGTATTTTATTTTGTATGTGTTAGAAGGAATATACAGTAGATGGAAGAATAAAAAAATTAAAATGTAATAATTAAATGTATAAATAATGACAACAAATAGGCTGCTTTAATTAAACAGTAAAACAATACAAAGTTATGCTAAATGTCGTTTTTAAATGTAACAAAATATATACGTGTTTGTTTACAGGGTTCTCTCACAGTCATGCAAAATCTGGAAATATCAGGTATTTTTTTATTTTATGCAAATGTCTGTAATGTTTGATCTAGTTACTACTGGTGAGTTTAATATTGAATATCTATTAAAATTCTTATTTAGAAATGATCAACGACTGGAAAGGTAATGGAAAAGTCTATTTGGTTATTTGTTTGCCTATTTCCAAAAAGTTACGTTAAACCCAAATGTAACATTTTAAAGATACATAATCTAACAAGAGTTATTTGGGATAAAGTAAAATAAAAGTCTTTTGTGTACGTCAGCGTCGTTAGTCCAGCTGTTGAGGAAATGGCGGCCGCGGCGATGGCAGGAGCTGTGGTGGATCTTCCGCACGTCACGGAGGCCAAAAAGATGGAGTATTTCTCCTCCATCAACTCCATGGCTCGTAAGATTATGCAGGAGAGGGAGAAGATAAAGGAGAAGTTCGGTTCGGATTGGGATCAGATGAGCCCGGTCGAACAGGACACGGCGATAGACAACGGGATGATGGACCCGCGGATCCGGGCTCGGTACGCCATGCACCGGGTGGACCGAGACGAGGTGATCTGCTACCCGAAACTCCTCATCCAGACCGGGCAGAAGACCGTACACTTCGGAGAAGAGGTGCTTGTGTTTTGTATTGATGACGTGTTAAGTTAACGTAACGTTAGAGCGCTTATTCTCGATCCAGTGTTGACTTGCTTTATTTGATTTGCTCTAGTCTTGTCAATCCCTAACAATGAATTACATTATATCAAAAACAAACCTTCTATACAGACTGTCCGCTGTTAATTCATGTTTTTACTTGCTTATCTTGTATTATTCATGACAATAATTGACTTTCTTTATCTTTACAAAACATGCCAGCTCAAAAGACCTTATCTGAGCTAAACGTCATCTATACAAGTTAGGTCTAAATTAGATTGTTTACTAGTAAACAAATATATTTTAAAACAGCTACTAAAAATTGTAAGAAAAAGATATAGCCTATTCATTGTCAACTTAAATCAAAAGTTCCATTTAAGGTAAATTGTTTACTAAACTTGGGTATCATAAATTAAAGTTTACTAGACAAAACCCTCCGGATTTTCAGGGTTAAGTTAACTAAACAAATCTCTGTCAACTTTCAATAACTTAAATTAGGCTTTCAAATCTCGCAAATTTCAGTGAATTAGATCTGTGTACTTAGCAGATACGTGTCAAATAGCTATATATTTTGTATAGATATTTGACATCTGCTACGTAAACGGATGAATTCACTGAAATTTCCGAGATTTTAAATATTTTAAATGCTAAACAAATCTCTGCTATAAAATCTATAATAAAATGTTACTTGCCCATATATATATATATATATATATATATTATATATATATTTTTTTATGAAAATTCTTTTTTTTAATATACTAGTTAAACCAGCTACTAAACAAATCTAACTGTGCGTTCACACCGCTAAGACAAATTATATAGCCTAAATGTCACATTTCTTTATTTCTGGTTACTAAATAAGTCTGTAACAAATATTGATAAATTAAGCAATTTTATTTAACTTATATAAATGTAACTTTTTATTAAGTTTCTATGAATGATTTATTAAACAAACAGATCTACCGGTATGCCACATCTTTAAATGTATTCGGTTGAGTGATGCAGTTAAACTGGCTTTTAAACTAATCTGTCAACTAAATAAATGTCACATTTCTATAAATGATCATTAAACATCTCTTAAAATTCTCTATATTAAAATATGTATTAAACAAGTCATACATTTTATAAATTAAATTCACTATTTATGTAGATTTAAACTTTCCACTCTATCAACTATAACAAATCTGTCAATTATGTATTAGTGCTAGATTTTGGGTTAAACTTGCATCTTTTTTTTATTGTGTACTACATATTTTGATCCCTATTCAGAACAGAAGCAAAAATGACTTTAAAAAAGTGATGTTGCATCTCTCATGCCATTAAAATCTCTGTATCCTCTGTTTCAAGGACTTAACTTGGCAAGATGAGCACTCGGCTCCCTTCTCTTGGGAGACCAAGGCAAGTAGGCCACCTCTGCTAAAAATACATTCTCAATTTGCTAGCAAAGTGCAAACAAATGTGATTCAGCCCTTCCCTTCCTAACAGAGTCAGATGGAATTCAGTGTGATCTCCGGCGCAACAGAACCGGCCGTTCCCACCTCCGTGAACGAATCCAAACCCAAGACATCTCAGAGTGCCAAACTGCCCAGCAACGACGAGTCCTCCTTCTGGAAGATCAGCGCTGAGCGCTCCAGGCTAGAAGGCGAGAAGGCCGAGTTTCAGTCTCTGACGCCCAGCCAGATCAAGTCTCTGGAGAAAGGCGAGAAGCCTTTACCCTCGTACCTGAGGCCCGAGTCCGGGCCGAGGGAGTCGGAGGAAGCACCAACCCCGCGGCCGGTTAAACAGAGAGCCCCCAAACCTCATGCCCCTCCTCCGCCCGTCCCCATCAGCGTGACCCCTGTGGCAATCAGCGTGACCCCAACACCTCCGGCCTCCGTGTCCTCGTCGCAGGAAGGGTGGGAGAGGGCCCAGAGCACCCTTCCTTCTGTAAGCAGCACTACGGATGATGTGTTCAGTCCTGGTCTGGTCACCAGGTCTTCCTCTCAGTCCAACAGCACAGTCAAAGATCAAGCCTCGCCAGCCGCCAGTCCTACATTCGCACAGGTTAGACCCTCATCTCATATAGTTACAGCCAGGGCTCCAGTCTGCGATCAAATGCTCACATTTAAATTGTTAAAGCTTTATATATTCACTTGATTATTGTTACTGATTACTTTTTTGGACAATGCATTTGTATTAAATCATAAAACAAAGAATCCAGAAAAAAAAAAAAAAAATTCATTTTATTCAACCATTAAAAATGGAGATTTTTTTAAAATGGAAAACATGGAATTTGTAAAAAAAAAAATACAAATTGGAAATTAAAATTGACCTCTACCTTTTAAAAATGAAGGATTTTTTCAAAAAGAAATCCTTAATTAGTTTGATAGAATCTATTATATTTATTTCTTAAGAAAAAGTTACATCTCTTATAAATATTTTATATCTAGTGCTGTCAAATCGAGTAATCGCATCTACATCATTTTTATATATAGGCTATATATATATATATATAAACAAACTTTTTTGTTAGATGAGATTAATCGTGATTAGTCGATTTGACCGCACTAATCATAATAAAAAGCACCTTGAAAAATATATTTTAAAAGTATGTGTTTATGGTTTGAGAAAAGTGTTATTAACTTTTACTTGGTTACACCATTTTCTGAGTAATTAAATTTAAACTTAAAAAACTGGTGTAAATGTTTTTCAAAACCATATGAAACCAAAATGAATACACGAGTATGTGTCTAATATATATATTTTGACACTTGTAAATAATTGACCCTCACATCATTTTTCTCTTTGTATTTCCGCCACTAACAAATTAGTCATTGACAAACCATAAATTGTTTTATTTCCTTTTTTTTTTCAGTTCAACACAAGCAGCAATATCCTGAAGACTGGATTTGATTTCTTGGATAACTGGTAATTCCTGAAGAACAAGTTCTAGATCACAGGACCTACAAGCACCATGAACACTTACACACTACAGAACACTTTCCTTTTAAATCCATATGCTTTAGTAGTTCATTTATAGCCCATCAATATCTCTACAACTGTATTCAAATCTTCATCTGACCTCATCTCACCGGTTAGAAGTTACTGAATGCATGAGCTATGATACATTGGGTAGGATTTTGAATCTTCTATCCTTGTTTCTTATGTCGTTTTTCACACTTGGTACATTTGCAGAATCCATTGAACTTCCCTGTTGGTTTGCTTTCCCATTGTTGTTGTTCTGAACTGTGGTACGTTTGCACAAATTTTCCCCATCAACATTAGAACCACCAAAAGCTGTTTATAATTGCAACCAAGAAACAAAGTTTGACATCTTAAAGGGATAGTTCAGCCAAAAATGTAATTTCTGTCATTAATTACTCGGCCTTATGTCGTTCCAAATCCGTTCAGAAATCCATTCAGAAAGCTCTCAAAATATCTTAATTTGTGTTCTGAAGATGAACGAAGGTCTAACAGGAACGGCATGAGGGTGAGTAATTAATGACAGAATTTTTATGAGAACTATCCCTTTAAAGTTGCAGAACAAACAAATGTTTTGATTTTGTTTGTTGTTACTACCAAACTGGCACAACATAGTTAATCAGTACCAGCCAATTTCTATATTGCATTCACATCAACTATGAACCATACTGTGTTTTACAATACACAGAACTCCAAAAAACCCTCTTTAGACTCGAGTTTTATTCCTTAGTGTGTAGTTTCAGAAGTTCGGAAGATGCGTTAATCATGGTCATAAATTCAGATCTACTCTAAAACCACTAGTGTGAATGTCACATCACCGTCACTGCCATAAATTTGTATCTATATTTATCTAGACCTTGATACTAGTGTTAAGATGCTTCACTGTACATTTATTAAAAAGGACCTAAACGAGACACCGTAGCGCTAGCATGGTTTTGAGATGACTTGCGCCTTGCTTGTTTTGTAGACTTTTTATATGCGTGCTGCTTTCATTGTATGCTTTCTTTGTCTCTTTCCTGTAGCCCAGTACACCAGAGATGACTTAAAAACTTTAAAGCAATAGTTATAATCTCTTTTCTTTGTTAGGCCCGAAACATACTCCACACAAGTACGCAAACGTAGTCAACATTGAACATGCATTATTGCAATACTTTGGAGGTAACAAACTCCAGTACTCAAGGGGGCGATAGTGTTACCTTCTGCACCATTAAAACTGAATGTGCTGTTATTCAGGAAACTAGCTAATAACACGTAGACAGTTTAATAACTTGCGTTTGATGATTTCAAACCGCTTGGTTTTCCGAACGCAACAACTTGTGAAATCGCGTTTGCATTCACAAAGTTGCCTGTCGTATGATTCAGGGCTTAACTAACTAGGTTTTCATGGGTAGGAATAATTTTTGGAGCTTTGTTGCGAGATGTTTTCTCTTGAATACGAAATACGTGGCCTGGAGCCAGTGTTTATGCATTCATATATCTGTAATGCAAATGAACTACAATAAAAGGATGACACTAACTCATGTTGTTTGTCTCATTCTTCGCTTGGTTGGTAGGGGGCAGTGCACTGCTAATGAAAAACAACTGCGGCAAAGATGGAGCTCTACTCATAAATCCCATGGCAGTTTTGCAGCTTTGTTATTTATTTGAATAAAATATGACTGTTGGATGTGCGGTATAATTGGTCACATATTTGTTAGTTTCAACTAATATACTCGTATTTAAAGAGTTTTATTCCCCAGGCAGTCATTTTTATTTTGGGGGATTGACGGTATTGCTTCACATATTCTGAAAAAGGCCTTGCTAGTTTCTGACTGTAAAATGGCCCTGTGGTTTTCCAAGAGGTCTTTCAACATTCAAAGCTTTTTTTTTTTTTTTAAGGGTTACGTTTAGTTCAATATAGTTTCAGTTCCTGACAGGCTGCTTGTACATCCGAATCATCTTGATAGAGTTTTGAGTTAATTGATAGGTGGATTAGATCAGTCTAACAACAACAGATATCCATAGTTTCAAAGAGTTCTTTCTTATTGTTATTTGTTAAAGGTAGACATCTAAGGTGTTTATCTGTTTCTGGATCTGTTCCTTGTACCGTAAATGTCTAGACACAGTCATCTGGGAGAGATTTGTTTAGTTAGACTTATGTAATGAATGGGTTCTTCTGGGCAGAACTCCATTCTTACATCCTAATTCCTTTCCAAAGTTTCCTCAAGAGGAAGAGAGAAAGAAAGTGTCTTGTTAAGAGGACGAGAAGCCCAAATTCCTTCCATGTGTGGAGACAGAACTCAGCTGGGTAATGAGACGTTCATCATTTTCCTGTCATTCGGCCACCGTTGACTTCAACAGAACAACATGTTCCCAAAGGACAAAAGTACTGACGAATGGGTTTGTTAAAAAGTTGAGTCTTAGGGAAGAAAATGAACATTTAGTTAAATGTTTATGTAAGAGGGAGAACAGAGCTGAGTCAGTAAAACTGCCATGTTAGCACAAATAATAGAAGTGGGAGGAATGTGTTTGGGTAAAAACGCTCCGGATGAAGCAGCTGAAAGAAAGAAAACAGAGAAAGAAAGAAAAAGGAAACTTTCAGACAAGGTGAAAGGAGGAGGAAAAGTGTCCGACAGCTGCAGAGAGGGAGGAGGCTAAAACAAAACAGAGCTGTAAAGAGGTGAACGAGAGAGCGAGAGAAAGTTGAAAGCAATGTGAACAGAGAGAAGGTTGCTGTTGAATGAACATCAGAAGAGTTGGACATCTGGGTCTGTATACAAAAAAGACAGAGCTGGTTGAAAAGAACAAAGGGATTTATGAAGTGAAGTGATTTGAAGTGGAGATGATTCCAACCGTGATTCTGGTGGCTGTAGTGGGCTTCTGCGCTCTGTCCTCCTGCGACTCTGCCGACAGCACCACCAGATCGCCCGTCACAACGGCTGATCTCACTCAGGTTAAGAGGTTACCTTTACCTTCTGGGAAATCATCCATGTTTAATGGTGACAGCTTGATTAATTAATTGTATTACGTTTCACTGAGAAAATGTCTACCATGATGCTAATACAATACTATTCATTCAAGTGCCTTGGAGTATTATGTAAATACCTTGGAATACATCAAAGTACCATGCTATTACCGTATGATACCATCACTGTACCATGGTACTGCAACACTATGGTTTTATACTAAGGGTTCCTGCTTCTGTATTCATTTTGCATGCAACACTGGGGGCAAATGTCATGAATATTAATTTCTGGTTGCTATCATCCTCGATCAGTAATGACATTATTTCAAGTACCTGCCCATGATAATGTAATTCAGTGTCCGGTAAAGGCTGGAATACACTACATGACTTTTAACATCTAAACAGATTTTAAAACACTAGGCATTCTACACTTTCCGACTTTGTAAAGAGTTACAAAGGAAAAACTGAGGATCACACACTACCACAGTTTCAAGTTGTTCCGAACATAAACTCAAGCAGGAACATGTGCCTTGTTGCTAGGAGACGCATGACAAATAAAAACAATGTGTTCTAAAAATCTGCTCAAAAATATCAAACATGCTTGCTATCCTCCGACTGCATGGAAGCAGAAGCTGCTTTTCTATCAAAGAAATGTTTCAGTTATATTTCCATTTGATATTTCCCAATTCTCAGCACATTTGACTAACCATGTGGAACCATGCTAGAAGAATGCGTATAGTGATGTCGCCATTCGGGATTGGCATAGAACAGTTAAGCAATGATAACTGTTTGATGGTGGAAAAGCGGCTATATAGTTTGAAGTGAAATAATCAGAGCCTGTGCCCTTCACACATTAAGCAATTTTCTATGAAATCTGCAACTGCCCAAAAAATTTACAAATCGCCTCTGACTTTTGGTGCCTAGCTTTGACTCTTCCAGGCCATTAATCGGGGCAAAAATATTGGTAAAAGTTGTGTATAGAATATTCTTTAAGTCTGGTTTTGATGGAGGTTCTGTTGTCATTTAATTCAACAGGCGAGAGAGTTCAATGAGGAGACGGTTAGAGGGCGAGGGGACACTCCTGACATCATCGAACCTGAACCCACCACTGCCGTCTCCGACATGGAGAGCACTTACAACTACATATGTGCGTTACACAATCACTCATTTCACTTACACACTTGCATCTGAAGTGCCAAAAAATCAAGCCAAAACTAATGCAACGGAATGGATATACATGCAAATCACTTGCACCCCGTGTCTTGACTTGTTATAAATAAAGGCTTGTTAGTGTGGTCGTATTTAATAGTCTGGGCATGTGAATTATATAATGAAACATGAGTATGTTATTTCTTTGTAGTCATTTGATGAACTCAGTAAGATTCTTTCTTTTCTTTTTTTTAACTGCTATTGAAGGCTCTCCAAGAATCCTGACATATCAATATCATCAGCTACATTTTCAACCCATTCCTCCTTCAAAACAGTTTCTTAATATTCCTATTCATTCTCTGGTATGCAGCTGCATAGCTGACTAATGAAAGACTTGATTCAAATGTGTCTATTTATAAATTTCTGCAGTGTCTAGACTGGCAACGATGGATCAGGCCATCCACAGGCTTAATGTGGGACATTACACATTGGACATTAAAGTGACACAGCTGCTGGAAAGAGTGTCGCGTCTTGACAATAGACTAGGTGACAATGAGGATGCCATTCAACAGGTCTCGTCCTACTGCAAGGACAACCGCAAAGAGATTGGACGACTAGAGGGTCAGTGGACTTAATTATAAATGCTGAACTTTATCCTTTCATCTGACCCTATTCCTACCATCTTTAACAAAACCACTTCCAATCTGAAATATGACTTTTCTATTTCTCACCCTGACCCATAATCTCTAATCACTTCACCTTACCCAGGGGTGCCCAATCCTGCTCCAGGAGGACCACTTTCTTGCAGAGATATGCTCTAACACAGTTGCCTGGCAATTTCAAGGCATCCTGAAGACCTTGATTAGCTGGTTCAGGTGTGTTTTATTAGACACCCCTGTCCTAACCCAATCCTAAAGGGCCGTTCACACAGCATAAGTTTTTCCATTCCACTGCGCTACTTTTCCATTCTTTTTCTATGTAAACATGCACTAGATGGACATTTGACCATTGCACTCGCGTCTTGCGTCTTTTGCAGCTTATTGCGTATGACACTCCATTCTAAAAACGTGCTGCTCAAATTAAAATAAGCGTCACGAGACGGTTTTCCCCATTCCACTGCTTGCGTCTTGCGTTTTTTCGGTGTGAACCATCCCTAACCCTGCAACCCTCCTATTCCTAACTCCTAATTCAAAACTTGACCCTTTTCTCCTATTATAATTTCTGTCCTTAAACCACGATACTGTCATCCAATCTTCAGACCTAACCCCAATTCCTAATTTCCTACCCTAAACTCTAATCCTAACCCTATGCTTAACTGTCAAATCTTAACTTGTAGTCCAGGGGTGTCCAATCCTGCTCCTGGAGGGCCACAGTCCAGCAGAGTTCAGCTTCACACCTGAATCTGCTAATCAAGGTCTTACTAGGTATTCTAGAAACCTCAAGGCATGTGTGTTGAGGCAAGCTGGAGAGCTAAACTCTGCAGGACAGTGGCCCTCCAGGACCAAGTTTGGACACCCCTGCTCAAGTCCCTATTTCCACAACTTTTCCTTGACAAAACTCCAAATGCAAGCCCCCAACCCAGATCTGAATGTTATAGAGGAAAACCACACGTTGCCAATACTGGTTCTGATCTCTTGATTGGGGCCTAAAAGTATAACCATAAAATCTGATTGGGTAATAGTAATGTTCCAGGACAAGAAAGATGGTTGATCCAGGATTATGTACTACTTAAGCAAATCTTGATGGCATTAAAGTACTCCACTTGACTCTCATAAACTGAACGTCTGTGTGCTGTACTTTATAAAAAAAAAAATGAAAATGACTGATTCAATCCATTTATGTTGCTCCAGGCTGTCAGAAAGGCCGTAAAATGGGTTACAAATGCGTTTTGGCATACCGTGTGTACGAGACCTACGCAGACGCATCCCAGAAGTGCCAGGAGCGGGGAGGACGTATGGCTATGCCACGAGATCGCAAGGAGCAGGAAGCTTTGGCTGAATATGTGAAATCAGTTTTCCATGGAAACTGGCCTGTGTGGCTTGGGATTAACGACCAGCGCTCCGAAGGCCTCTACCTATTTGAGGACACAACCCGTGTCACTTACTTCCAATGGAGGAAGCACTTCCTGTCAAGCCAGCCAGATGGTGGGAAACGAGAGAACTGTGTAGCCATGTCCTCAGATGATGGAGACTGGTGGGACACCTACTGTGACAGACGCATGTATTATCTGTGCGAGTTTGACGTTTGACCTTGATCAATTCCTATACGGCCCAGCTCTCTTCTAATTGATTTTCTTTTTTTAATATATCAAGAACACCTTTTCGCTGTTTAAAAAAAACCTGGATAATTATGCACATGTAGAATTAAGGCCAGTGAATTTAGAGATCCCATGAAATGTTTTGATTAATGCATTTCCTATTTAAACAGGAAGTTGGAGCAGGACATATTAGGGCTTAGCCTCTTATTCCCATTGAAGCCCAAATTGGTTTCCATTGGTTAAGACAACTTTTTGTAAATGCTTTATTTGTTGCCTCACTAGAAATTATAGAAAATAATTTTACCATGTATTTAGTCTTAATCATGAAAATGTTAATGCTTTTTAAATTAAATATATAAAATCTCATTATATCACAGAATCAAAAAAATGGTCAAATTAAACATTTCCTTTTCTTTGTGTTTTCATTTATCCTTCGTTAACAGGCTAAATACCTAGCATAGCTCAACACAGCACTAAGAAAAGCTCTTTTGATTAGCTTGAACAAGATACCCTGATAATGCACTTGTTTTGGAACAGGCTTTGAGCAAGTGGGATAGGATTCTCCAGAGGGATCTTGTTTGATGCAGAGAAATTAAATACTGAACATTTTAAAATGTGTAAATCTATTAAAAGTTTCCAAACTTTTAGAGACCCGCTGTGGTAAAAATGTGTCAATGTGTTGTTTTCAATATGCTTTCTTTAAGACAAACCCTGCGCAAATTCAGCAGTCATTGCTGAGAATTTTCCCCTTAAAACTGCAGTGACAGTAAACCAAAGACAGCATCAAAAACGCGATTTGACACGCCCGTTTCCTGCCGTCACAAACATGTAGCCAATCCCATCAACGTGTGGGGCAGGGCTTTTCTCCACTGACTTTCTATGTTTTTAGATAGCAGCTCTGACTCTGAAATGTCAAACGGGAACATGGTTTGTGTAACATTAGCAACACATTATTAGCTATTTGATAACGTAGTCAAGCAAAAGCTAATCATATCAATTACTGTTATGTGTCCGGCGTTGTAGAAAGCAATACATAAAACACATTCAAATAACTTGTAGACAACCCTGTATAATTTACTTGTCCTCTTCCTCTCCTAAATCAGTTTCTGGTTGAAACATACAGTATATGGCTGAATTAAACCAATATTTCCCCCTGTCATTGTGCCACTGTGTACTATAGTAAAGTTGACTGAGTGGATTTCTGAGCTGGTGTGAGTGAGTGGAGACGGGGTTCATTTTCATATTTCCACGTAATTTAAATGAAGCAAGGGTGTAGAGTTACACTCAAGCTATTTTAAGACAGACATTTACTTCCACAGGGAAAAAAAACATTTAAATATGTAATTTTGTTTATCAATGAGTTTTAAAATTATTGACTGCAGGGGGACTTTAAAAGTACAATAGCCTTTGGATGGCTTTAAAGCTAATAGACTAAAATGCCACAACACATAAGAATCCTTTGTCTGTAAGGTATGAAAAACATTGATTAAATAAAAACTGAAACATACAGAATTTTTTTTATCTTTTTGATGTTTAATGTTTGCATTATTCCAATGGTGGTCTACATTTGCCCTGGTTCTCACATTACATTAGTGCTGTTTTTGACTGGTGTTCAAAATGTGTTTTCGTTTTGTTGTTCTAAAACATTCTTTAGCATTATGGCTTGTTGTTTCAACCCTGTCAAGTGTTTGTTTTAAAAGCTTGATTCACTGAAACAGGTTTTGAGTGAATGAAAGAAGACTCTTGATCTATGCTGAAAGGTGGATAAAAGTCCAGTCTCATTCTGGCTGACATCAAGCTCTTTATTCAATGTGGACTTCAATTATCAAAAAAAAAATCCCACCAGTTATATATTTTATTTCTCTTTTTGTAAACATTTTACCCTTCACAGTTAATGCGATTATTTCATTTCATATGACTTGTATAATTGTAAAACTAAAGAAAATTATAATAAGTTAACAACGTACTTAATTTAATCAAGACACTGGTTAATGTATGATAGGTGCTGTTAACTCAACAGACGAGCAGCTGCCATGACCAGAGGGTGTAAATATCCATCAGAGACGACTCTTCATAAGTGTATGAGTTTGAGTCAGATCTTCATCCATACAACCTCTGCTGGAGCTGTCTATCTGTGGAGCCAACCTATAGCAACACATTTAACACATTTGTCAGATAACAGGGAATGTTCTGGCAAGGTTCTCTCAATGTTATGAACAAACATTCTTCCAGGAACATTAATAGTAGTTATCTGGTCTTTTAATAGAGTGATGCAGGAATGATGTCAGAACCCAGAAGACTAATTCGCCGCTGGTTCCTATGGGATTTTATAATGGGGTTTTTCGATTTATGTTTAAAATAAAGCCTGTGGTTAACATAACTTGACGATACTTTGACGTTTTCTTCTGCAACATAAATTACACACACCCATAGCGAAAGCGCAAATTTTGAAGCAGTATGTTCATTTTTGAAAACGTAATTTTTTTTATTAGTAAGTAACTATATGAGATGAGACAGTTTGGGGTGCGAGTGTGTGTAGTACAAGTTGTAGAACAAAAAGTCAAAGTATCGTCAAGTTATGTTTACCACAGGCTTTATTTTACTCATAAATTGAAAAACCCTATAATAAAATCCCATAGGAAAATCTCAAAGGAACCAGTGGAGAATTAGTCTTCCGGGTTCTGACGTCATCCCTGCAAACGCTAGCACAAAAACAGTAACTTTCTCATGAAACTTTTTAGTTGGACGTTCATTTAAAGGGTTAGTTCACCCAAAAATGAAAATAATGTCATTAATGACTCACCCTCATGTCGTTCTAAGCCCGTAAGACCTCCGTTCATCTTCGGAACACAGTTTAAGATATTTTAGATTTAGTCCGAGAGCTTTCTGTCCGTCCATTGAAACTGTATATACAGTATACTGTCCATGTCCATAAAGGTAATATAAACATCATCAAAGTAGTCCATGTGACATCAGTGGGTTAGTTAGAAGTTTTTGAAGCATCGAAAATACTTTTTGGTCCAAAAATAACACAAAATAAGACTTTATTCAGCATTGTATTCTCTCCCGGGTCTGTTGTCAATCCTTCACAGTTACGCTGATGGCGTAAGACGCTGATGACGTGTTATCTGGTGCGCCCGAGCTTCATTTATAGACTGAGGGAAACGCACGCTGTAAAAGTGTCTCATCCGCGACATGCACATTTACGCACCATTAAAAAAATGATATCCACGCAAACAATGTAGAATAGCTTGAATATAGCGTGCGTCTCCCTCAGACTTTAAATGAAGCTCGGGCGCACCAGATAACACGTCATCAGCGTCTTACGTCAGCAGCGTCACTGCGGACTCCTGAACGCAGATTGACAACAGACCCGGGAGAGAATACAATGCTGAATAAAGTCTTATTTTGTGTTATTTTTGAACCAAAAAGTGGACTACTTTGATGATGTTTATATTACCTTTATGGACATGGACAGTATACTGTATATACAGTTTCAATGGACGGACAGAAAGCTCTCGGACTAAATCTAAAATATCTTAAACTGTGTTCCGAAGATGAACGGAGGTCTTACGGGCTTAGAACGACATGAGGGTGAGTCATTAATGACATTATTTTCATTTTTGGGTGAACTAACCCCTTTAACATTTTTTAAATGTTGCTACTTGTTTCAGAACATTCAAAAGTAACATTGACATTGCCATAATGTTATCAGAATGATGAAATGGAATGTTCCCTTAACATTCGAATAACCAAGGAAAAACATGGACGTTTTGAACCTTCATAAAGAATGTTTTCACAACTTAATGGGAACGTTAGCAGAATGTTCTTAGAACATATTTTTGTTAGTGGGAAGTTTCTTTACATTTACTACTATATATTATGGAGTTATACTCTGAAATGATATTTGTTTCATTTCCCATTTTTACATTTTACAGATAAGTGAAATGATATAGAGCAGACTTTGCTTTGGAAAAGAACAGAGTATAGTTGCTACTCCATGCCAAACCGAGGGTCTGGACTGGCTAACATTACAAACTTTATTCTTTCTAATTGGAAATCTAAATATTGATTGAACATGAATGAGTATAACTTTTCAGGAAGTGGAACTTCTAATGAGGATGGCAAGGAAGCAAGTGAGGCAGTTCAACATACCAGAAAGACCAAACCTGAAAGCCCCTTCTCTCCAGGACGTAAGAATGCTAAGAATGAGCAGAGACGGCCGCCAGAATCTGTGTAGCTGATGGTCTGTCCACTGGGCTTTTGCACCGGTAGGAAAATATCACTTTACCACCCTGGTCCAGCACAAAATCACCTCCCATCTGTGTGTGTGTGTGTGTGTGTGTGTGTGTGTGTGTGTGTGTGTGTGTGTGTGTGTGTGTGTGTGTGAGAGTGTGAGAGTGTGTGAGAGAGAGAGAGAGAGAGAGAGAGAGAGAGATAGATAGATAGATAGAGAGAAAGAGAGAGAGAGAGAGATATTTTAATCCATTTTCAAGAGTCCTAGACTACAGAGAGACAAATGTTTATTCTCTCACTGAGTATTATGCAATATTTCGAATTTGTTTTTATGGATTTGGCACATTCCACAAATAGCCTGAATCTCTTTTCAGCATTTTTTCTTCTCTTTCAGCAAATATCCTGATGGTTAACATCAGGATGTCAAACTAAATACTATATCAGCTTTTTTATTTTCTGTTATTGTTTTATTTTCAAATCAAAATTTGGTGTTTAAATGCAGTTTAAGCCCTTATTTATGTGATTGTATTTCCTTGCAATAAACATTAAATACATCTTAATGGGATACATTGTATGTTTCTTCACCAAAGTTATTTACTTAGTTACTTGTCGTGGCCATGCATGCTGTTGAAAGTGTCCAAATGATTTTATTCACAGTTTTAAGGAAAGTTCCAGGTAAAAAAAATCATTTAGGTACAAGGTGTGGGACATACTTAAATATTATGTTTTAGGTCATTCAAATTTGTTCAATAAAAACGGTTCAATAAACAATCAACTAAATATTTAGTCAACAGATTATGTGTCAACCCCTTCAAACAGGTCCTAGGCGACGGGTCAGACTAAGAGCGGTTCAAAACCCTTTATGAAGAAAAATACATCGAGGACCGTGACGTCGCCCGGTATGGCGCAGCCGGGGTCCCACCCTGGAGCCAGGCCCGGGGTTGGGGCTCGTATGCTAGCGCCTGGTGGCCGGGCCTTCCCCCACGGGGTCCGGCAGGGCTCAGCCCGAAGGAGCGACGTGGGGCCGCCTTCCCGTGGGCTCACCACCTGCAGGAGGGGCTGTAAGGGGCCGGTGCTTAGAGGATCGGGCGGCAGTCGAAGGCGGGGGCCTCGACAACCCGACCCCTGGACACGGAAACTAGCTCTAGGGACGTGGAACGTCACCTCGCTGGTGGGGAAGGAGCCTGAGAGATAGTTGGAATCACCTCTACGCACGGCTTAGGCTCTGGAACCACACTCCTTGAGAGAGGATGGACTCTTCACCACTCTGGAGTTGCCCATGGTGAGAGGCGGCGGGCTGGTGTGGGTTTGCTCATAGCCCCCCGACTCAGCCGCCATGTGTTGGAGTTTACCCCGGTGAACGAGAGGGTCGTTTCCCTGCGCCTACGGGTTGGGGATAGGTCTCTCACTGTCGTGTGTGCCTACGGGCCAAACGGCAGTGCAGAGTACCCGGCCTTCTTGGAGTCTCTGGGAGGGGTGCTGGAAAGTGCTCCGACTGGGGACTCCGTCGTTCTACTGGGGGACTTCAACGCCCACGTGGGCAACGACAGTGTTACCTGGAGGGGCGTGATTGGGATGAACGGCCCCCCTGATCTGAACCCGAGCGGTGTTCAGTTATTGGACTTCTGTGCTAGTCACAGTTTGTCCATAACGAACACCATGTTTAAGCATAAGGGTGTCCATCAGTACACGTGGCACCAGGACACCCTAGGCCGTAGGTCGATGATCGACTTTGTGGTCGTTTCATCTGACCTGCGGCCGTATGTCTTGGACACTCGGGTAAAGAGAGGGGCGGAGCTGTCAACTGATCACCACCTGGTGGTGAGTTGGATCCGATGGCGGAAGAGGAAGCTGGACAGACTCGGCAGACCCAAGCGTACTGTAAGGGTCTGCTGGGAACGTTTGGCCGAGTCTCCTGTCAGAGAGATCTTCAACTCCCACCTCCGGCGGAGCTTCGACCGGATCCCGAGGGAGGCTGGAGATATTGAGTCCGAGTGGACCATGTTCTCCACCTCCATTGTCGAAGCGGCCGCTCGGAGCTGTGGCCGTAAGGTCTCCGGTGCCTGTCGAGGCGGCAATCCCCGAACCCGGTGGTGGACACCGGAAGTAAAGGATGCCGTCAAGCTGAAGAAGGAGTCCTATCTGGCCTGGTTGGCTTGTGGGACTCCTGAGGCAGCTGACGGGTACCGGCAGGCCAAGCGAACTGCAGCCCGGGTGGTTGTGGAGGCAAAAACTCGGGCCTGGGAGGAGTTCGGTGAGGCCATGGAAAAGGACTATCGGCTGGCCTCGAAGAGATTCTGGCAAACCGTCCGGCGACTCAGGAGAGGGAAGCAGTGCCCCACCAACGCTGTTTACAGTGGAGGTGGGCAGCTGTTGACCTCAACTGGGGATGTTGTCGGACGGTGGAAGGAATACTTCGAGGATCTCCTCAATCCCGCTGTCACGTCTTCCATGGAGGAAGCAGAGGCTGAGGTCTCAGAGGTGGACTCGTCCATCACACAAGCTGAAGTCACCGGGGTAGTCAAAATACTCCTCGGTGGCAAGGCACCGGGGGTGGATTAGATCCGCCCTGAGTACCTCAAGTCTCTGGATGTTGCGGGGCTGTCTTGGCTGACACGCCTCTGCAGCATCGCGTGGCAGTCGGGGACAGTGCCTCTGGGATGGCAGACCGGGGTGGTGGTCCCTCTTTTTAAGAAGGGGGACCGGAGGGTGTGTTCCAACTACAGGGGGATCACACTTCTCAGCCTCCCCGGGAAAGTCTATGCCAGGGTACTGGAGAGGAGAATACGGCCGATAGTAGAACCTCGGATTCAGGAGGAACAGTGCGGTTTTCGTCCGGGCCGTGGAACACTGGACCAGCTCTATACCCTCTACAGGGTGCTTCTTCCCGGTGCATGTTGGACTCCGGCAGGGCTGCCCTTTGTCGCCGGTTCTGTTCATAATTTTTATGGACAGAATTTCTAGGCGCAGCCAGGGGCCGGAGGGTGTCTGGTTTGGGAACAACACGATTTCGTCTCTGCTTTTTGCAGATGATGTTGTCGTGTTGGCCCCATCAGACCAGGACCTTCAGCATGCACTGGGACGGTTTGCAGCCGAGTGTGAAGCGGCTGGGATGAGAATCAGCACCTCCAAATCCGAGGCCATGGTCCTCAGTCGGAAAAAGGTGGCTTGCCTACTTCAGGTTGGTGGAGAGTTCCTGTCTCAAGTGGAGGAGTTCAAGTATCTTGGGGTCTTGTTCACGAGTGAGGGAAGGATGGAACGGGAGATTGACAGACGGATCGGTGCAGCTTCAGCAGTAATGCGGTCGATGTACCGGTCTGTCGTGGTGAAGAAAGAGCTGAGCCGCAAGGCGAAGCTCTTGATTTACCGGTCAATCTACGTTCCTACTCTCACCTATGGTCATGAGCTTTGGGTCATGACCGAAAGGACAAGATCCCGGATCCAGGTGGCCAAAATGAGCTTTCTCCGCAGGGTGGCTGGGCGATCCCTTAGAGATAGGGTGAGGAGCTCGGTCACTCGGGAGGATCTCAGAGTAGAGCCGCTGCTCCTCCACATCGAGAGGGGTCAGCTGAGGTGGCTCGGGCATCTGTTCCGGATGCCTCCTGGACGCCTTCCCTGGAAGGTGTTCCAGGCACGTCCCACCGGGAGAAGACCCCGGGGAAGACCTAGGACAAGCTGGAGAGACTATGTCTCTCGGCTGGCCTGGGAACGCCTCGGTGTCCCCCCGGAAGAGCTAGAGGAAGTGGCTAGGGAAAGGGAAGTCTGGGCATCTCTGCTTAGACTGCTGCCCCCGCGACCCGGCCCCAGATAAGCAGAAGAAGATGGATGGATGGATGGATTATGTGTCATACTGTTCACATTTTTTGGACACAGGCGAGAAGGTGAACACCTTTGGGCCAAAATGGTACATCAAAGTACGTCCTTTTTGTGGAAAATTACATTAATTTTACTCAAGTCTATTGTATAACTAGACCTCCCAGCAAAATATAGTTTTGTTGCATGATTTGAGCTAAAGAAGGTTTTGGGATATATGATTTGATATATGTCTGATCAATGTAACTAACCCTATATGCAGTCTGACAATCTTCCTTTTATTGCCCTTATGCCATAAAATCCAGGTAATAACAAACTCATGGGAAGAAATCCAAGTCATAAGAATGATGTTCTGTACATAATACTAAATGTTCTGAGTGTTACCTGAAATAGATCATCGATGAACTGAGGTGGCACATCGGGGGACTGTCGGTTCATCGCCAGAAACTCAGAGTAGTGGAGCATTATCTTAAACTTCATCACCTTGGTGATGGATGAACCCAGACCGAAAGCTTGATACACCTGAAACCAATCATAAACATCAACTAACCAAGGTCAATTACAACATATTTCAGCCAGATCTGGACAAAAAACACATAGTAATTTTCCGCAAACATTTATACTGAAAAAAAAAGTATTACTTTTTTTAAGCAATTACAATATACAGTAGTGGCCAAAAGTGATCATTTATATAGCGCTTTTAACAATGTAGATTGTTTCAAAGCAGCTTTACAGTAATAAACAGATAATTTAAGGTAACAGAGATTGTATTGGCTTTATAGCGGTTCTTAAATAATGTTATTTTCCAGCTAAAGTTAGTTTTGATTGATTCACTTCCGTCGAAATGATCATTTGTTATTAAATTAGGGGGCGCTAAGACGACATCGTTCTCTCTAAACAGACTTTAAACGCGAACCTGTGATAAACGCTGATGGCGCTCACGTGCGCATCAATAATTAATTCTATAGTTATGTGCATTTGAATATGTGCGCAGGTTTGTAATTCCCTACAAACCAAGCCTAAACAAAAATACTTGTCTTGCCTATAAACTTTTATACAGAATTTAACTTTATTTTATCACTTCGGGGTAGGTACGCAAACCGAATTTTCCCACAACGCTTTATCTGTAGAGTGGTAAAGGGATCCTCCATAGGGAGAGGCTAGTTGGCACTTCAGCACTGCGTTGTCATCGGGTCCAGGCGAAGGGCCTTTGTCAGATCTGGATACGGCCTGGATCCGGCAGGCTGCGGGAAAACCTCGGGATAAACAAAGACACTAAAATTAGCGTAGATGCCATTCTTCTTATGATGTAACGAGTACATCAGGATTTAAGGGAAGGTGTTCCCAGTTCCAGCTGACCTAATCTATTCAGCCTAACATTGAATTATAGAAGTCGATAATGTATTATGTGAATGCTAGGTCAAAGAGATGTGTCTTCCCAGACAATGGTAGGAAGACTGATCCAAAGTTTTGGTGCTAAATAGGAAAAGGATCTACCGCCAGCAGTCGATTTTGATATTCTAGGTATTATTAACTGGCCGGAATTTTGAGATCACAATAGACTTTAGTTTTTTAGTTTAGGCCTTTAAATTACCATAGGAACATAGGCCATCGACTAAGCTCATCCATCCTCTCCGGTCTTGGGCCCTCCGCTCCAGATGTTGCCACGTCAACCCTTCTTCCTTCATCTCCTGTTCTGTGGTTCTTCTCCAGGTGGTTCTCGGTCTGCCTCTCTTCCTCCTGCCCTCTGCCTCTCTTCCTGTCTGCCTCTCTTCCTCCTGCCCACGCCAGTGCCTGTTTAGTGATTGATTTCTTTCTCCTGAGTGTCTGCCCTATCCACTTCCATTACCTCCTCCGGATTTGCATTTCTATTGGGTCTTGTTTGGTGAGTTCCGCCAGGTTGGCGTTAGAGATGATGTTGGGCCAGTATATTCCTAGTAGGCGTCTGAGGCACCGGTTAGTGAAGGTCTGCAGCTTATTGAGTATGGTGATGGTAATTCTCCAGGTTTAAGAGCCATAAAGTAGAGTGGTCTTTATGTTTGAGTTGAAGATTTGCAGTTTGGTCTATCGCAATAGACGTGAAGGACTATAATGCGTTAAGAGCTCGCTCAAGTACTGCGAAGCTAAACCATTTAGTGCTTTGTAAGTAATCAGCAATATTTTAAAATTTATACGATGTTTAATAGGCAGCCAATGCAGTGTTGACAGAACCGGGCTAATATGGTCATACTTCCTGGTTCTGGTAAGAACTCAAGCTGCTGCGTTTTGAACTAGCTGTAGTTTGTTAATTAAGCGTGCAGGGCAACCACCCAGTAGAGCATTACAATAATCTAGCCTGGAGGTCATGAACGCATGAACTAATTGTTCCGCATTTGTTAAAGGGCATATTGCAGGTTTTTTTTTTTTTCAGAATTAATATATAACCTTGTATGAAAATACCATATGAAGAGTAAATGCATGATTAAAAATTGTTTTGCCAGACATAAGGGCACAAATTTAGTAGAAAACGTGACAGTTTCCTTGACCGTGTTGAAAAAGCGCTTTTTTTTCACCACCGCGTCATATTACGTCACAATGGGGAGTCGTTTGCCGGCTCTGCGTTCGCTCAGTGCAGAATAGGCTGGTATTATGTTGAAGCGGTCGTGATTCAGTGTGTTTTCGGTGGTTATTGTATTTCAATTAATAATTATCGTGATAAATGACTGTGAATTATGGCCTGTCAGGACATCGAGTCCACAGGTTTCCGAACAAGAAAAAGGATGGTGCTTTCTTCCGTGTTTGTGTGCGTTTTGTGCAGGGTAAGAGACGGCCTTCGCTTCTGCGTCTGCTTTGAAAAACGCGGTAGTGTGTAGCGTTCACTATAGACTGCATGATTATAATCCCGGCGATATGATGAGTTAACGTTACGTTATATGATGACGGCGATATGTGCACACTGTCCCGGCTCCTTCATCGGGTCGCCCGGTCCGCCGTCAGCATGTGGGTCGGCCACCGGTGGGAAACATGACGGTCACGGATCCGTCAGAGATCACTTATTGTACATTTGTTTTACAAAATGTGCATTGTCTTAATTTAATTCATTAACGTATCCTCCATAAACTTGTAATGTCTTGCAAGTCTGCAGCCGACACTTATTATTATTATAATATAATGTTCATTTTCAATCTGTACTCCGAATTTTAATGTTTGTGTTGGCTGTTTCTACATATAAAAAATTTATACAGTAAGAAAGTTGTGATTGTGATTTATTTTTTTATTCATCATCACCAAATGGGGCCATTCAAAACCTTTATAATGTCCCTCTTTCTCTGGAAACTGTCTCCTAATGGCTGACATACACATGCAGGTAAGGGTCTAAATACTAGCTTTGCTATTGCCTGACACATAATTACAATATTGTGATCTGAGCATAGTGTTATACATATCGTCGGCTAACGTGAATACATCTATAAGCTAACACTGTTCTCTCACCGAGACCCGACTCCTGCCCTGTTCTCCTCAGACCACAGCTCAATGCGTCTCCTTTGACCGTTGTTCTGTCTAATCCTGACCTGTCTAGAGTCTCTTGGCTTCATATCAGGCTCATAATTATATGGCTGAGGTCCGTCATACGAGTAAACATTTGGCTACAATTTCCTCAGCGTCCGAACTGTCATTGCGATCCATTGCTTTCCTATTGTTTACTTTGACCGCTCTCCCCCATGCTACGTCACGTCCGGTTTGGCGGTTTTCAAATGCGGAAGTAAAATTTTCTCACAAAAACGACTCCAGAACCCTAAATAGCGTTTTATAAGTATATGTTTATATTTAAATCTAGTTCCTACATTATTGTTCTATACATTGGCGCACTGGGTACTCTAACCTGCAATATGCCCTTTAATGAGAGCATATGGAGTAATTTAGATATATTTTTAAGATTGAAAAATGCGGTTTTACAGATACTAGACACGTGACTTTCAAATCAAAGATTGGTATCAAAGAGCACACCCAGGATCCTAACCGACGACGAAGACTTAACAGAGCAGCCATCAAGTGTTAGACAGTATTCTAGGTTATTACGTGTGGAAGTTTTTTGTCCAATAATTAGAATCTCTGGGTTTTTTTTCAGAATTTAGTAGTAGGAAAGTCATCGTACTAGTCATTACACTGTGCATTGGTAAGTTTCGTTAGGTTTTGAAGAAATATACAGCTGAGTATCATCTGCATAACAGTGAAAGCTAATTCCATGTTTCCTAATGATATCTCCTAATGGTAGCATGTACAGAGTGAACAGCAGCGGTCCTAGTACTGAGCCTTGTGGTACGCCATACTGAACTTGTGATCGACAAGACATCTCTTCATTTACTGCTAAAAACTGATAACGGTCGGATAAGTATGATTTAAACCATGCTAGTGCAATTCCACTAATGCCAACATAGTTTTCAAGTCTATTTAAAAGAATGGTGTGGTCAATGGTGTCAAATGCAGCACTAAGATCAAGTAACACTAATAGAGAGATACTGTACAACCACGATCGGATGATAAGAGCAAATAATTTGTGACTCTAACGAGAGCTCTCGGTACTATGGTACGGTCTAAATCCTGATTGAAAAACACCCATCACCCTTTATTCAAATATTATTAAACGTTTGTAAACATGTTGTGTAGTTGAGCTTGGAGTCAATTGTTTTGTTTGTGATAACAAAATGAAACATAACAAATTGTGCGGACATCATTTTTGGTACTCATACAAAGAAATTAAGAACACATGCAAAAACAAGAGACAACCAACAAAATATTCATAACTGATTACGTTTGTAATAGATGTATGCTTTTTCCAGAGACCTTTTTACTTTTTCTATGCAGATTTTTGCATATTAAAATAAACCTTTTAGCTGTAGTTTGCCCTTTTTGTCAAATAATTTTCTCAAACATATACCTTGAGTTTTTGTTCTTCCCTCATTTTTAAAATATTTAATCATATTTTGATGGTTTAATCAAACTGAACGTACATCATTCTAAACAAATATATCACATACATTTTAAGGCAAAATTAAGCAAAGACAGGAGGACTAATAATGCTTTTGCACAGTCAATAATCCTCACCACTCTCTCTGCATCCAACAGCATGTCAAACTCATAGCCTGTCTGACCAAGCCAGAACGTTGCTCCTTCAAGAGAACCATACGAGACCACCAGCACCCGCAATGACTGAGCTTCCAGAAGCTTCTGTATAAGAAAGAACCAGAAACAGTGTTGATGATTCAAAGAAACCAGCAATGCTGACTTTGGATAATTCTCTACAAAATCGCAACGCAATATATAGCTTTGCCAAGTCCACAGCTGGGTCAACAAGCTTTCAAAAGATATTCCCCAAGCAACATTTTATATGCAGAAATGGCTGAGGCCTGCAGCTGTGCAGTTTTCATCTTCATTAATGACAGGCTGTCTTACCTTGCTGTCCTTCAGCTCAGTCAGGTGGTCTCGTCACGGCTGTCATCCGAAATGCCGGAGCAGTACGAGGAGGAGATTCTCTCCCTTCCCCAAGTACTGACTCAGAGACACATTCCTGCAAGAGTACAGGACAGTCACGCAATACACATCACAGTTCACACATGTCAAATCAACCAATGAGCTAGAATTTAAACTGAAATAGCCACAAAGCACAGGGCGTTGAATTGGATTTCGATTGGAAAGATAATAGGCGAAATTGCAATTCAAAGAAATTCAACAGTCACATGAAAGTTTAATTAGAAAATCAATCAATTTGTTTTGGGAAGAAATTAATACTTTTATTTACAATGTTCCAAAAGGGGTTCTATTTTAAATGAATGCGGTTCTTTCAAAATTATTTCTATTCATCAAATACTTCTAAAATATTTAGGAATTATATAGCCTATGGATTATCTATAAAACAACAACATCAACAAAAAATAGCTGGGTTAAATTTCAACCAGATAAAAGTTATCATTCTCACAATGCATTGCATATTTAAGGTACAAACATAGAAGTGCTATAAAAATTTATTTCAAGCTACAAAACAAATGTATACCTATAAACAACTCGCTCCCACATTCATAAACATTTTATAGACATTGAATAACCACGAGTTCAACGCTGATGTAATTACAGTCGTGATTTAGAGCTCTTGCAACTGAAGGCTTAATTTGGTTTCAACAGCAGAATAACCCAGTCAGTAGTTCTGGATTGTGGCTTATCATGTGTTTAACTCACTCTTTAGTTTGGACGTGCATAAACCGTGAATCTGAGCTGAGCGTCTGGGCTGCAGGACACTGGGAAAGAATCGTGTCGCTCATTTGCATCTGAACATCCAGATGTTTCAAAAAACTATCCCACTCCACCTGTCAATCAAACAAACATCCATTCAGCACACAAAACTACTCACACACACTTATACTAAGGTAAAATATTAAAACAATTTATCATTTGATAACAAGCAATCTACAGAGCCCCACATGGTGATGGAAAAAATAGGATAAATGAGAAAATTATATTTCAATGCTTTTGCGTTGACTTGCAGAACTTTGGAGTTCCCTTTCGAGTGGAACTCAACGGCTATGGGAACGCGCCATGTCTGAAGCACGTGTTTACACACGGCAATCTGTAATTGGCTGAGCATGATGACGTAGCGACATAGCATAGTACGTCACTGAAACCATAAATAGATGCCATGTCAGTGTGTCGCCAGCTTCTTTGACTTCAGAAGCCGCATGTGTGAGCGGGTGTTATCAGCTTTGTGTATGTGTTTGACTAAGATAGGATTTCGATTCCACCATGTCAGAAAATAAGTGTGACGCTGTGTGCGCGATACATTACAGGCAACGACTTACAATGTGTGTAATCTGTATGGGTGAAGAGCATGCAAGGCCAGTCCTTGAGGCGGCTGACTGTGCTCACTGCGACAAGTTTAATCTCTGCAAGCTCCGATCCTGCTTGGCTCTATTTGATGAGAGCCAAGCTCCAGCACCCCATGGCAACTCGCCAACTTCGGTCATGGGGTTTGTAGGTAGAGTTAGTTGACGAGGAGCGAGAGATGGGTGGTCGAGCCATTTCTCTGGCCCTCTTCACCGACTCGGAGAACCCGCTTTGGATCTTGAAGTTAGCTCTGCGATTTCTTCGGACCAGAATGAGACACTGTATTTGAAAAGAGACTGACGAAAAAAGACGGGCCAAGCAACCTCCCTGCTGCCACCTCCTGTTTACACCAAGGTGTCTAGGTCTTGGAAGAATCCATACTCTTCGCAAGTGCATACGCAGGCCACCTCAAGATACTGTACTCTGAGGTGGCTGGTATGTGCAACCACAGGTACGGGGCAGTGCCAAGGGTGGAAGAGACGCTTGCGGGGTATCTCTCCCCCTCGTCCGCGTCGTAGTGGAGAAAACCTGCCTAACCCACCAAGTCTTGTAGAGCCAGGATTCAGTGGGCCATAGAACATGTACCCCATGTACTCTTTGGACATACAGGTCCATGACCAGTAGTTAATCATGCTCACCCTGAAGTTAATCATGTCGCAAATCCAGTTCGAGGACTGGTCTGAAGAACGCATACTTACACATCGAGATTCTGCCTCTGTGGCTGGTCAGCCAGTTGTTTTGCAGGCTTTCTTCCCTCCACCTTAAGAGACGGAAGAGCAAGAAAGTCTGCGCTTGTTATGTCCGGTCCGTACTTTGAGGATCTACATCCACCGCTCAGGCCAGTGGCGCAAGTCCTCTCAGCTCCTGGTCTGCTTTGGTGGCAGCAACAGAGGGAATGTGGTCACCAAGCAGCACATCTAACACTGGATCACTGACGTGATCTCCCTCTCATGAGCCACGTGTAATGGCTTCGCCTCTAGGAGTTAGGGCCAACTCCACTAGGAGTGTCACGTCTTCCAGAGCTCTTGCTAGGGGTGCACAATTGCAAGATGTGTGTGCTATGGCAGCCTGGTCCTCTCTGCACACATTCATGGTTCTACAGGTTCTACAGTCTGGAGACGGATTCAACTCCAGGGTTAATCCAGTCTTAGCCCGCGTTCACAATTGTCGGTGCCGAAACACAGCCTTGTGGGGCAGGCACTGTCCAGTGGCGTGGCGACGTTGGCATTAAAGATCTCTTAGCATCAAGCTATGATTGTTGAGTTCCCCTCGAAAGGGATCGTCTCAGGTTATGTAGCCTATGCAACCCGGTTCCCTGAGAGGGGAACGAGACACCGCATCGGACTGCCACACCTGCACGTCTTCTTCAGGCAATCAGAATCTGGCAACACATGGCGTCTATTTATGGTTTTGTGACGTATTATGTTACGTCATCATGCTCAGCCAATCACAGATTACCGTGTGAAAACATGTTCTTTAGACAGCCGCTCACGTGGAGCATTCCAATAGCATCAAGTCATGACACGGCATCTTGTTCCCATCTCAGGGAACCAGGATACATAGATAACCTGAAACTTAGCATTCTCTTGCAACAGTATTGCGCCCCAACAAGAAACTTTGCGTTTTCTTGCAAAAGTATTGCGTTTCTCAGAAATATTTTGTGTTCACTCACAAAATAATCTAGTTCCCTCAAAGAATGTTGCGTTCTATCACAAAAGTTTTCATTCCCTGAAAACCTTTGCATTTCCCTGTAATAGTAGCATTCCATCCAAAAACGTTTTCGTTGTCTGAAAAAAGTATTGCATTGCCCTGAAAAACTTTGCATTGTCTCGTAAAGTATTGAGTTCCCCAGTGAAGCTTTGCATTGTCTTGTAAAAGGTATTGCGTTCTGCCAAAAAACGTTGCGTTCTAGCAAAAAAGTACTGTATTGCCCCAAGAAACTTTGGCTGCGTTTACACTTGCATTAACATGCGATCACCGTGATCCGATCAAGCAGATCGGATCATTAGCCAATCAGGACATGGTGCGTTTACATTTGTTCATATTAAGTAGCCTCTGTATCTGGATAACCGATCGGATTTCTGTTTTTGTTCTGTTCTGTTTTCTGTAATATTTAAATTAGGTCTGTAGCCAAATTAAGAGTAAAGATGATACAAATTAAGCAATGTCCCAATTGCTTTCACTCACTCACTTTACTTTACTGTGCAATCTCCAGTCTTAGATCAAATTACGTTTTTTGAATGAAAGAATATTCCAGAGTTGATCATACAAAAATAACTGGGTTGATCATGTTAAACAAGTCACATCATCGATCATCGGGGTTTAAGGTTAGCGTGAAATGACTATATGGGAGAAAAAACATTCAACATTTAAAACATAAAAAAATAAAAAGTTTATTCCCATTATTCCTCTGGCAAAGCAGTGCACGCTCTTCATTAAGATCTCATGACTGATCACAGCTGTGATTGTACAGGCGATCGCCTCGTTCAGATAATGTTGCACAATTACCGTAAAATGAAACACACAGTATCATGTAAGTCTAAATAAACTGTTTTAAATATTGACGCTTATTGTAAGGTTCAAATAAGTTTAATTTGTCTATTTTCTGACAGCCACGTGGGGAGACTGGGCGGGAATTTATATGTGTCCACGTCCACCTGTGAATGCAGATACGATGGCTGGATTGCGTTTACATTAGATCTGATCACAATGCGTCCTTGACTACCTCTGAACCAGGACACGCTGATCAGATAAAATTCCAATCAGAACAATCCAAACGCGTTTACACTTGTCTTTTCAATGTGTATGTGGAAAACATCCGGATACAGGCCGCATGTTAATGCCAAGTGTTTACGCAGCCTTTGTGTTTGAAGTGCATGACAAAAAAACAGTCTTTAAGCCAATAATCCAGAACAAGAATCCTCAGGAGATCTAGCAAATATGTAAACTCAGACGTAAACATAGACGATACCGGACAGAGAACTAGGAAAAATCAGGGTCTAAATACATGGGGAGACATAATGATTGACAGGTGAACATAATCAGTAACCAATGGAACAAACTAGGGAAAACGGGCAGGCAGACAGGCAAACAGTCAAACAGAGAAACCAAAACACCATGATAATAAAAAATAATAAAAAAACAGAACGTACATTAGAGTGTTTTTCTCGCAGTAGTTTTGCAAGAAAATGCAAAAGCATTGAAATATAGCATTTCCTCCCATCTAATTTTTTATTCCATCACCATGATCCTTTAGTTTAGTGGATACACAGAAATCATATTGAAATAAAAAAATGATATGACTTACTTCCAGTTGCAGTAAGCCTTCAACATCATCTCGAACCTCTGTGATTCTGTTAAAGGACAAGTTTGGTATTTTACACTTAAAGCCCTGTTTTCAGATCGTTTCTGATGAAATAGAACGGTTAAGATTGAAATTTGGACACATCGCTGGCCCGAGAATTTTCGGTTTCTGTGGTAGCGAAAGTTTAATGCGTTTTAGGAAGGATTGTTCCAGTGCACCTATTTTTGAACCATTGTCGAGGTGGGGGGTAGGGGGGGGGCTTTATTGAAAACAGGGCTTTAAGTGTAAAATACAGAACTTGTCCTTTAAATTAGAAAACAAATAATACTATTATCCTTATACTTTTATGCCATTGATATCCAATATGTAATGGATAATATAAATGACAGATGAGTAGTGGATTTATTATGACTTTGTATTATTCTGTTTATTACATTGCTACTAAATGTGAGGGTTGCCTGGGACATCAGCAGTAATTATGCAAAACACTTGATCACTTTAATGCCACGACTGACCAATCACAAAATCAAGTATTCCAGAAAACATTCCATACTCACTGAAAAAACTGTTCCCATAAACGTTCTGCTTCCTTTTGGTTTTTCACACCTAGACTGAAAGAAAACATCATATCGTGAAATGGGTTTATAATTTTTTAGTATAACAAAATACTTCAACAAGCATACACCATGGCAATGTTTGAAGACAAGTATACACACCAGTTAAAGAACTTGGCCCCTGCTGACATCAGACCAAATAAAGGACGAATTTTCTTATTTACATTTTCTTGTGAAGAACCACCTAAACAACAGTAATAAGTTATGTGAATTATATATAGTGTATTCTGAAAATACAATAGTAAATTATAACCATACAAGCCAATTATAAAACAATGCGAAGCAGAAACCTTTTTCATAGACCATAGCACATTTGAACCCCAATGTTTACACACGCACTGCTGTAGCTACATAACTTGCTACCTGCGTACTCATAAGAGGTACAACATCTCAAATTGTTTAGGATACCTTTGACCACATCATTTTCCACATTATCCAACGCTGTTCTACCAAATCTTTTAAGTTCTTTCAGAGCCCTTATAAGTGTGTTTTGGTCCACTTCAGTAGCCATGCTGCCTGAGCTTAAAGCGAGTTGTTACATCTGTCATTCGTCAGATCAGGTGAAATGCTATCCCGAATCCTAAACGGTGATTGGTCGAACCTCCTCAGCGCTGAGAAAAGAAACAGTTACCATGTGTTATTGTCGTAATCTATTTCATCTGCAATATGTTTAGACAATAATTTCCTTGTGAATAATGTTACAGAGAAACTTAAATAGAGAGTGAATTGAAAATACACAGCGAAAATTTTAAATAAATAAGTGTATCAGACCAGCTTCCGGGACGCAAACTGATACCGTACTGCATACTACAAGCCTCTTTCTTGCCTACCCTGGTCAGTACAAATATTGTACTATATAAAAGTAATAATAAAAAAGCTATTTGCTCCAGTAAACACAACAACACTGGTTTCATTCAAATGATTTTTATTGACTGTGGCCGTTCCATCAAATGAAGTCATAGATTTTCCATTTTCAAGTTTTTTTTTGTGTGCGTTTCCCCTCATGGAAAAAGCCACTGTTGTTCTTACATTTTCACAGGAAAACAAAGGAAATAAGTATTTTCCATAAAGCACCAACCATGGCATGAATGAGAAAACCGAAAAGCAACTTAAAATGAGATGTGCTAAGAAGATGCTAAAATAAAATTACGGATTTATAAGATTAAGAAAATAAGACTTTTTCCCCCCCCTTTAGTCAACTGCAGATTGAGGTGCAACTGTTTCCAGTGTTTAGGATCACAAGAACATCTCCAGAATCTCATCGCACATTGTTCAGTTGAGCCATTGAGTCAACAAAAACATTTTATAAAGAAGCCAGTGTGGACAGTAAACATGGCAAAATCTCTTTAAAATAACAAAAACATTTGCAAACATCTTTCCCCACTGTTTTCAAGTATTCAGAAAGGAACTCAGCTGAATAATATTGCTTGATAAACTCTCCAAAGGACATCTCTGCAACAAGTCACCTATTCGATGGGTCTCAAATGAAAAATCTATTAAAAACAACTGATATATAATAATTTAATAAAGATGTTTAAACTATATTCTGCTACATTTCCTGCTGTTTTTCCCCAACTCAGCTTATTCTTGCAATCGCTGAACTTTAATGACATAATAAACCACAACACAAATGTATATTTCATTTAAAATTTGAACAAAGAGTCAACTCTCTTCTCCATGTTTGTGGAAATATAAAAACTAAAACCAAAGAGAATTTCCACTTAAATTTGATATGTAAAATCACGTAAAAGTGAGAACTGTGAGCAAAGATGCCCTGAGTAGAGACGCCCCTTGTTTGTGTTTTGAATAACTGGATGGTATTTCAAGTTTAGGATTTCTTGGGACAGTGCGAAGACGAGTCTGTGTTTAAAACTTCAATCATGGTCCTCGTTAACTGAAACGTCTCTGAAACCGATGGAAGGTTCTGGTACCAACTTGGCAAACTAGTAACAGAGAAAGAAAGACAAATGTGTTACCACTTACCAGTATGAATATGAGCATTAGTAATAGAAGTTGTAGCTTCCTGTCTTACCTCTTTAAATTCATCCAACTCTTGACAGTCTTACTGAAGCGATCAGGATTGGCTGTAGTCATGGCCTCGAAGTCAAAGAGCTGGGTGATAAACCAGAAAAAGTCAATGCATTACAACAGATGCTTATATAATAACTGGAAGTGCAGTAACATTACTGTATGCCTTTACCTTTCCAGACGGGATTCGGCCCAGTACCTCTTTCCCACTGGCCATCAGAGATCCCATGACGACAGAATACGCCACAACACTGGAGGAACAACGGCGATTTTAAACAAGAAGGTATAACAAACTCAAATTAAATATAATTCTAAATATATTCTGCCGTCACTGAAATCTTGTTCAAGTCAGAATGAAATGGAAATGTACAATATGTCCATTTTCTAGAAGCATCTTAAATGATCTTTATTCAGGATCATTTTATGAATAATTCACATTTTGTATAAGCATTCGTTTTCATGTGTCATTGAACATAAGAGAAGCTAAACGTCGCATCCTTTTGATTTTCCTGGCAAAAATGACCCGAGTCCTGCACATAAAAGTCAGTCTACATGTTTTCATAGACAACCTAGGAAGTCGGGGAAGGTCTTAGTAGTTACAAGCTGTTCCCACATTGGCAATGACAAAAGAGATCAATACATGAAACTTCTTACATATAGCCCCTTTTACATCACAAAGTTTAATGTGGCTTAATCTGTGTTTTGCGTTTGATGGAGAAACTTGTCCAATGCTTAGCAGGAGTAAAAACATACGCAATTAATGATCAATCAATTTATCAATTTAATACAAATCTATCTACAAAGTAAAACACCGACAAATCTACAGTTACAGTAAGCACTTTTCAAAATATATCTAAATACATTTTTGTATTTGGCAATTGCTTTTCTTATTCCTTTTTTTAATCCAGTAAAAAAAGTATAACGGTCAATATCAACAGCCGATGACATGGATTCAACGAACAACCAAGCAAAATTAATAAAAGTAATTATCTTTTTTTTAAAATGCCATTTAAAACTTGTATAGATTATGTATCATGAATTCATTCAACCTAAATCCCAATTTTTATGATTTGATATAATTTGCATGACGTGCTATTCACCCATATTTATCTTCAAGCTCCAAGGAACAACTTTTAAACTAATTTTAAATAATAAACTTTGATTCTGTTTTGACAAAACCCTAAATGCTTTAAACTTTCATGGCTCGTCACGGCACGATCAGATATTGTCATTATTTTGACCAAAACATTAATTAAATATGTTGATGTTCATTTTAAATTAATAAACTGCCAACTGATTTCTACAGTTTTTTAATTCCATTCATAGACTAAAATTGAAATGCCTAATTCTCATGCATAAATATTCTCTAAACAGGGAAATTAAAGAGTTTTCTTACCTGGAGCCTCTGGACAGTGGCATGAGGTTACAGAAGTAATACACCAGAGAAAGAATTAAATTACACACAGCATCTGCGTCCTAGAGAGAGAAAGAAAGGCAATAAATACTACTATAATAACAGTGAACATTACGGTTGCATATTTATTTAAACTCTTGACTGTGTTCTCTTGTGAACAAGAAATAAACGCTACACACCATCTGACTAGTAAATCAAATCTCAAAATCACAGCCTTTGTTGTTGTACAATTTCTAAAAACTCATAACCTAGAGTGCAAATGGAAACAAACTCTATTCAGCAGAAAGAATGTATGTCCAGCTCATATCAAAAAGGCTCTAAAAGCTGCCAGGGCCGAGCATCTCTACAAACTCATAGAAAATATCAAAACAATCCAAGGTTTTTATTTAGTACAGTGGCTAGATTAACAAATAAACAGACGTCACCTGAACTGAATATTCCAACAGTTTAGTAGTAACGGCTAATTTCCTTACTGAGAAAATCAAAAGCATCAGAAATACAATTGTAAATGTATAATGCGTCTTATTATTCAGCCTCAATTAATCGCCCCTCATGAACAATTGCAGTGCTTCACAACTATCGGACAGGAACAAATAAATACACTTATTTTTGCATTGAAACCAACAACATGTTTATTAGATCCAATACCCAAGAAACCACAACTAAATCCAAATGAATTAACAAATTACAGACCCATTTTAAATCGTCCATTTATGTCTAAAATACTAGAAAAAGTCATACCCGCTCAATTGTGCTCCTTCCGGCAAAATATATAATCTGTGAAAAATAGCAATCTGGATTCAGGCCCCATTATAGCACAGAAACTGCGCTCGTTAAAACGACTCCTAGCTTCTGACCAAGGCTGCATCTCAATATTAGTATTACTTTATCTTAGTGCTGCATTCGACACTATAGATCATAACATACTCTTCAATCGACTACAAAATTAAACTGGTATTCAGGGACAGGCATTAAGGTGGTTTAGATCGTACCCATCTTACCTTTACCATTTTGTTTATATTAAACAGGGAATTATCAGTTAACAGTAAATTATGGAGTGCCGCAAGGATCTGTGTTAGGCCCTCTGCTATTTTCAATATAAATGCTCTCACTCTGTAGTAACATGAGACGACATGGAATGAGTTTCCAGTATTATGCTGATGATACTCCGTTATACATTTCATTATAACCAGATGAAATCTCAAAATGATCCAAGGTGACTGTGTTAAAGATAAAACATTGGATGACCAGTAATTTTCTTCTATTACATTTAGATAAGACTGAGGTATTAAATATTGGACCAAAAACCTGTACACAGAATCTCTTAGAAAACAATTTGCATCTAGAAGGATGTACTGCAACTTCACCCTCTACAGTTAAAGAGCTGGGTGTTATATTAGACTTGTCTTTAGATCATAATTCATGTTGCAAAAACAGCCTTCTTCCACCAACATCGCTAAGCTCCAGAACATGCTCTCTGTTCCTGATGCAGAACAGCTAGTTCATGCATTAATAAACTGTAGACTCGATTACTGTAAAGCATCAATAAACAAGATACAGTTACCGTAGTCCAAAATGCAGCTGCTCAAGTTCTTACCAGGTCAAGAAAATATGATCACATAACACCAATTTTATCATCTCTACACTGGTTACCTATCAAGTTCAGTATCGATTACAAATGGATAATACACAGTCACCTCTAATAACACATTACTCTAAATTGTAATGTAGAAATATGCATTGTTCTGTAAAGCTGCTTTGAAATTATATTTATTGTGAAAATCGCTATACAAATAAATGTGAATTGAAAAGTAAGAGAGAGAGAGAAAGTATCGTCTTATAGTAAGATTGAAAGAATGCATGACTTTGCTGAATTGCTTAATTCAGTTGCTCAGTTATAGTTTAATTTGCATTTTAATGTACTTTTGTATGTAATTTTTTTTTAAAACTTTTGGCAGCCTGTTTAATAATGAATCAAGATAATATAAATTGCAGCATAGATTGCATGTATACGCTCTAATGTTTCTTATGAATTTAATTAATGTGCACATCACAGAGAGACACTGTGAGTGTGAGTGTGTGTGTGTGTGTGTGTGTGTGTGTGTGTGTGTGTGTGTGTGTGTGTGTGTGTGTGTGTGTGTGTGTGTGTGTGTGTGTGTGTGTGTGTGTGTGTGTGTGTGTGTGTGTGTGTGTGTGTGTGTGTGTCAAGGCACACAGGTCACAGGACTCCCATGATTCTCGGTGTAGTACTAGCAGGTCAGACAGGTCCGATTGAGACTGCGCTTACGTGACACTGAATTAATTTTCTTTAAGAGTCGTGACTAATGAACACACGACAGGTTTAGCAGGAGACAGAGGAGCTTGTGAAATCGATGTTCAGCGGTGAGAAGAACAGAGACTGACAGACACAGATGTTCTTACCCCCAGTTCAGTGGAGAGCATCAGGGTTTTTCCTTTGGCTGTGAGATCTTTATAAAGCGCTTCAATTTCTGACTGATACTGCTGCGTCCTCTCATCTGTGGTCTGAGTCTCAACTGAAAATAGCATGTTTCCCACTCTAACACACACAAACAAAATCATAAGCATAGACACAAAATAAGGCCTGAAACAAGCATGTAAAAACATTTCTTGCTAAACAGCCTTTACAAATAGTTGCGTTATGAACCATGTGAGAACTAGAATGATAAAACAATTTTATTAATAAAGTTGACCATCTATATAGTTGTTATTTTTTAATCTACATAAACTAAAGTTCCCATCTGAAAAAAAAAAAAAAAAAAAAAAATCTAAGCTGTTTAGCTGGCTGGATTTAGAGGGGTTTTGTACACTTCTTTAGATGTCTGAGAGACCATCTTAAATCATCTCGATCCATCTTAATCCAGCTAAGACCAGCCAACCAGCTCTGGCTAGTTTTAGCCATTTCTTCAGCAAGGTTTGAAGATAAACTTGTGTTATGCATAAACATGTTGGCTTGATAAACCCTTGTCTAAAAGTTTTAAATTATTTTAAAAAGCGTTTGCTAGCCTTTTTCTAGCACATTGTAACACATTGCTAGCATGATTTAACATTTATAACCTGTTTTAACATGTTGTTAGCATGTTTTACATATTGCTAGCAGGGTTTAACACATTGCTAGCATGATTTAACATGTTGTTAACATGTTTTACATATTGCTAACAGGGTTTAACACATTGCTAGCATGATTTAACATTTCTAACCAGTTTTAACATGTTGTTAGTATGTTTTACATGTTGCTAGCATGTGTTAGCACATTGTTAGCATGATTTAACATTTCTAATCCGTTTTAACATGTTAGGATGTTTTACCACATTGCTAATATGATTTAGCATGTTGCTAGCATCTTTATAACATAATTCAGCACATACATCACTACACTGAACAATGGAACTTTTAGCTCACCTCTCCTAGAAACTGATCCCTTTTAAAGGGTCATGAAACCCTACGTTTGTGTGTGTGTGTGTGTGTGTGTGTGTGTGTGTGTGTGTGTGCGTGTGTGTGCGCGTGTGTGCGCGTGTATATACAGTGTATGCATAGTTTATTACTGAAAAAAAAAAAGTTTTGGCCATCAATACCAAATTGTGTAACAAATCTGTGTAACAAATTCACTACCCCCAACAATACATTTCAATTCATTATTGTTCAATTATAAAGCAGCTGGTCAATTTATTCATGAATTACCTCAAACTGCCCAGTTCAATTAATCGAAAACAGAGTTATCTTTTTTGAGTGATGACAGTCTACAATCTCCATGTGGCATTTTTCATATATTTAAATAAATGTAAGTAAACATTATATTATTGACTACTTATGATATTATTAAATATCACACTTTCTTGTGTTCATTTAGTGAAAAACATTGTGAAAAAAAAAAAAACATTCCCACAATCCGTTCCCTGAAGCATTACATTACATCAATCACATTAATCATCTCCTGCAGAAGCCCCTTCACACACACAAACTGAAAACACACTAAAGAACATGACCTTTGAAGGCATAATATTTTAGAATAGTTGAAGAGTAAATTCTCACCGATCTCCGGTGATGGTGATGGTGAAGCCGTCGTACTCTTTCCCAGGATCCTTCATACTGGGCACTTTCGAATTGACTGTGAATCCGTCTCTGGTTTTACTGTTGAACTGCTTCAGATATACAAACACACACAGAAACATATCAGAGGAACTATCTTCATGCGGTTCATCAAACCTTGCATAGATCTATAAATAAATGTGGACATTCTAAAACACAAACTCAAAGTGTGAAATGCCAGTCGCAATTATGAACAGGCCATGTATTTATCAACTGTTCATATCATTACTCACACATTTGGCCTAATCCTAGAGCAAACACACTCATAATTGTCATGTGTTAAATAAGGCTGTTACACGTGAAGTTGTTTCACGATTAGAATCTTATTATGAACATTTTATATTATCATGTGAAAAATATGATGAAAGTAAAAATCAACTAAAAGTGTTTAAATGTTACTTTATAATGGCAATATAAGAAAAAGGTATATATACACCTTTTTTTATTTTATATACCCTTGAAAAAATAAACATATCTCAGACATTAATTACTGGTAATCTATTAGGGTGAGAAAGATGCTTGTCTTGAGACCTTGTCTAACCAGAAAGATTGTATTCATTTAACACAAAAATGATCCATTTATTAGGTGATAATTAGGTACAGATAAGCAGCATATTTAACACTCATGTTACTACCTTCATGATGGGCAGCAGATCCTCAACTTTATTTACATTTTCCAGAGCCTGCTTTACTTCCTGAAGCCCCCGCGGGTTAAACGCCCTGATGGAGAGAGGACACGTTTATCAACATTAATATGGTGCATGAGTAAAGGGGAAAAGAATAAAAAAATTAATGAATCATTTCACAAGGTGAATCGATTATTTACCCGTTTGGCTGGTGTGCGAGTTAATGAATGAAAGAATACGTTTAAACGAACAAGGAGTGCAAATAAATGAAGGACGTTAATAAAAGAAAAAATAAACTAAGCGTATAACTGAATAAGTGAAGTGTGTGACGAAATGTCAGAGCATGTAAATTATTGAGTGATTTACGATAGCAATGTTTGGAAACAGTACTTAAAAAAAAAATGGTAAGAAATGCATTATGCTCATCAGGGCAGTATTTCTTTAAATCAAAAATAATTACATTCATTACTATTTAAAACAACTGAAATGTAATTAATTCCTGTGATCAAAGCAGAATTTTCAGCATCATTACTTCAGTCTTTAGTGTCACATGATCCTTCAGAAATCATTCTGATATGATGATTTACTGCTCAAGAACCATTTCTAATTAGTATCAATGTTGAAAACACATTAACTGCTTAATTTTGTGGAAATCAGGATACATAAGATTTTTTTGATGATCATATATTTGAAATAAATCTTTTGTTTTTATTAAAAAAATTATAATAGAAATTATAATAATAATAAACGGTAGTGTAAGTAAATAAATTAGATGTTTGAATTTATGAATGAATATGCAAGTTGTGTGAATAAATGAATGAATATATTTGAAAAACTACTGTCAAAAAACAAAAACCCAAACATAACTCACCCGTGATAAACCAGTATTCTGTCCTTTACGAAGATGAGAATACTACTAAAATACTCCAGATATCTGATATTTATTATCTGCCCTCTGTGAAACAACAGAAAAAAAAGAATTAAAACGCTATAAAACAATCAGAGCAATCGTTTTAGGTCTATGGGAGCCCATTTCCGGCACATAAGAAAATCATTCTCTGGTAAGTCAGAATTATGACATACTAAATATGACTTAAAATTCAAAATTATGACTTAACTTGATATGACGAAATTATGACAGAAAGCCAGAATTATGACAAAATGATCTTGCCCCAGAATTTGAACATAATACAAATGCTTGTGCGTTTTAATATTGGGTGAATTCTGATTGGCTGCAAATGTTTTTATCGTTCTGAAAGTGATTCCAATGATATTATTCCTTTGTTATCGTTATACTCGTGGCATGAAGAATTACAACGATAATTAAAACTCGATCGGCCTTGGTGTGAACGGCCCTTAAAAGCCAAACAAAGTTGTTAAGCAATTAGGGCTGGCAGCTTTACACAGGAAGTGACACTTTGAGGGCAGATACAACACCTGATGAGGTTAATGTGGTTGTTAAATCCTCTGCTAAGACTCCTGGCTGGCATCTGATCCAACCACAGCACAGGCTGGTCTGGATCAGCAATCCTGCTCACACACACACACACACACATACACACACACACACACACACACACACACACCAGCAAAGATCAATCGTCAAGCCTAACTCTTGGTAACACCCTCACCAGAGCTCAGGCACGTCGGCTGGAATCTGACCTTCTCCATTTCACTGCGATGTCAAACATGTCTCTCCACTGCAGCTGTCTGGTCTTTCCGTTGACTCGAACCTTCGAGTTACTCCAGGTGCGCTGCATGGCCTGCATCACCTCTATGGTGGCCAAGCCCATCGCTACACAACACACATTCAAAATAACAATGACTTGAAACCATCTCTTCTATGACAGGCATGTTTTTCATTTCTGAACTCAACGTGATATTTTTTGGAGGCATAAAGTAAAAAAAAGGTCTTGATATTATAATAGAGAAATTAAATTAATGACGAATTAAAAAATGTTAAGTAGTCTGGCATAATATTTTATTATCATTTCGAAGAAAAATAAATAAAAATGCTTCACTGCTTATTTTTTCATCATTTAAAAATATTTATCTGCCAAAATCTGTCATGTAAAGGCTGATTTATATTTCTGCGTCGGACCTACGCCGGAGCCTCTACGCTGTAGGCAACGCGTTGGTTCTAGTTTATACTTCTGCGTCGTTGTCCGCGTTGACGCGCAATTACACATGCAGAGGGAGCGTGTGAAACCCGAGGGAGGGGTTCTAGCAGACCAATCATAGCGCTTGCGTCCGCGTAGAATTGACGCGTTGTTAAATTTTTGGAGAGGTACACGTCAGGGTACGCCGCAGGGTACGCATGCTACACACAGCCTACGACGTAGCTACGGCGTGAGTTCGACGCAGAAGTATAATGAGGCCTTAAGTGTGATCACCAAAAATTTGTAATCCAACCAGTACACAGAAAAAAACACACAAAACAGGAAATGACCGTGTCAAAGTCAATAATTGTTTTTAAATTACCGTTTTATGACAAGCCCAGGTTAGTTCAGCTTATTTAAAAAAAAAATGGCATGTGGTTGGAGTGAAATTTGAAGGAGATTTATAAATTAATATTTCATGATATTTGAAAAAAATATGAACCCTGAAAATGATATGTATTATATATATTTTTTTTCATATTTAAAAGTAATTATGTAAAAGTAAAAGAATGATTGTGTTCGCTAACATGCATAACAAAATATAATTTCTTATTTTTTAGTAATTAAAACTTTTCTTTAAGAATTTGTATACTGGTAATTGTATTATTTTGTGATTTTTAAAGAACTCAAAATAAAAATTCTAGATTTGTAAAAAATAAATAAACAAATAAACTAACTAACTAACTAACTAACTAAAATAAAATAATAAAATAAATCCTGAAAATAAAAAAATGATTTTGCATTCAAGGTGCAAAAAAAAGTGATTAATTTTTATTTGATGGTTGCACCACATGGTATCTGATATAATTTCGTATTATTTAGTCATTTAAACTTTTCTTGAAAGTTAATTATTTAGTGATGTTTTATGAGCCCTGACCTCTGTGTATTCTGAGGTTTGGCAGGAACCCTAATGTGTCGTACTGCATCAGTGCGCCGAGGTGATCGGCTGTGCAGATGAGCTTCTGAACTTCAGCAGAGTAACTGTCGAAGTCCTGAGGTAGAACATCTCTACAAGACAAAGAGAGATAACAAGGAAATAAGAGAAGTTACAATGTGCAAAAATATTCTGATATCCAGTTAATCATGCATATAAATTAGATTCAAATGTGCCTGATTCCCAAAAGACGGATTTTGTTTCTAAACTCACTTTATATGAGGCTGAAGTCCAGGCTGTTCTTCATAGTCCTCGATGAGGAAGGGAAGATTTTTGGCCCAGTGGTTCTTAAAGTTTCCAGGCAAATCTTGATCAACATTATACTCCGCAACAGGTACATCCAGGTGAGAGTGTAAATAACGCGAGTATTCTATCACATGATAGAGAGACAGAGGCATATTTCAACTCCAAATGGTTTATTTAAATGATATATACACACAATATATAATAATATATATATATATATATATATATATATATATATATATATATACACTATTGTTGATCAGATAAATTAAAAAAACAAATACATTTTAAAAACATAAAAAAACCTGAAAGGTAATGTGTGCATATCATTTCAGTTGTAAAAAAGATCCATAAAACAAAATATTTAAGCCTATGCACCAAAATTATATTGAATCTAGACAAAATTATATTGAATCTAAACAAAATTATATTGAATCTAGACAAAATTTTGACCAAATTTAAACTCTGTCATCAATTACCTCATGTCCAAACCCGTAAGACTTTCGTTCATCTTTAGAACACAAATGAATAGATGAAAGATTTCTGTCCCTCCATTGACAGCTACGCAACCTTTGCCTTTAACGCTTTGAAAAGATCATAAAGGAATCGTTAAACTAATCCATATGAATTAATTGAGTGGATTAGTTCTGAAGAGACACGACCGCTTTATATAGCCTCGTTTCCACCGAAATTACCCAGAATAATTTGTCCCAGGAACTTTTTTCCCAGGAACTTTTTTTGCCCCAGACCGGTTGCTTTCTGCGTTTACACCGCGGTCTAAAGTACCAGGAAGATTATAAACTGCGCGCGACTGCTCCTCCCAGTCTGCTCCAGTAATCAGTTTTGAGCGCCACATTTATAATAAGTATGGAGGAGATTTAAACTGTGCTGCAGTTGTTTGTGATGTATTGGTTTACTAACGAGGTAATTAACAAAACGGCAGAAAAGAGACGAGCACTGATACTAAAGCGTGTTCAGAAAGCTCGTAATGCTATAAAATTAGACGATGCGGACATCGACCGTGAGATGGCTGGGACGAACGCACAGAAAATTTCCTGTTACACAAATACGCTTAATAAAGCCTGAACCTCGTCGTTGGTCCAGCTGTGTTTTTTTTTTTTTTTATTAATTTCCATATTCCAAATTCCATTTGCAGACAGACAACTCTTACTGCATTAAGCCACGAACCGCAATAGATTTTTAAAAATCCCGGTTAAAATAGAATGCTGCGTGGACTCATCCAATCAAAATGCGGCGTGAACACAACCAATCAGCATGTTCAGCGCACAAGTCTCCCACCCCCGAAAGGGACTTTCGGAGGGGGAAATATTTACCCGGAACTTCATTTAGACCCTGGTTCCTGCGGTGTAAACACACAGAGTACCACCCCAAAGTTCCTAGTTCCTGAGGAAAGTTCCTGCGGTGGAAACGCGGCTATTGATGAACAGATTGAAATTGAATTTAGGCTTTTATTCACATATAAACATTTATTGACACCGACATCAGTCACTTGACGAGTGAGAGCCAATGAGGATCATTCTCGTGTTACGCATCACGCTTGAGCTTCAGCAAGAACATTATTCTTCTCCCAGTTCTCCAGTCATTTACTTTCCTGTATTTTGGGAGAAATTGAGTAAACTATATAGTTACTTAAACAATATGTATCTGATATTAATAAAACATGTTGTCAAATTATAATTGAAAATATTATTATTGCCGTTTCCATAGACATCAGTGTGTATTTAACAAACTTTAAATGTATTTTTTGCTAGTACTTATGTGTATTTAAAGCTGCAATCCGTAACTTTTGCCGCTGTTAATAAACAGAACTGCATGCGTCCTGCAAGCTACTTCTCTCTGTTTATGTCTATGAGTAGTGATTCAGGATAAGACAAACATTTATTCATGATTCAGTCCCTTGTATACATTTTGCACAACACAAACAAGGACTTACACAAAAAATTACGGACTGCAGCTTTAAATGTCTGAAACCTAAAATGTGGTTGAAAACACTAAATAGTTGTGAAATGTGACAAGCGCTGAGCGAGTCCGTCTCTGAAAAAGTGTGAAAGCACATTCAGCACTTGATCACGTGATGCACTGAACACTCTAAACACACCGGTAATCGAATGCATCAAAGGGTTAAAAATATCTTCATTTGTGTTCTGAAGATGAACGAAAGTCTTACGGGTTTGGAACGACATGAGAGTGATAAGTTTTTCATTTTTGGATGAACTATCCCTTTAAATATTTACACCCCTACTACAGGACTCAACAATAAAGATTTTCCAGATCGTTCCAGGGCAGTTAATTTACGTACGACGATGATAAACATTAACTTTTCTGAGATGAAAAAATGATGTCACCAAGGTAACATTATCTTGCTGGCTAACACAGATCCTGAAGCTCCTGAGACCTACTGATCTGTTAAGCACTTATGTAGCGTTTGTTAATGATATAATGAAAAGTTATTAAAGAGCTCTAATTTCTCACCTCTGAGATATTTGACTTTGAGATACTCAGAACTGGCTTTCTGTCCCAAGAGAGGATCGTTGAGCATGACTTTAGTCTGAGCTTTAATGCCCTCGTAGAACTGACCCATGGCCACATGACTGAGACCCTTCATGTACTGACACACCTCATTATAGGGCTCCAGTTGCAGACATCTCTGAAAGACAACATGATAAAGACACTAACAAACAACCACAAGACTCGTGACGACACACATCCACCCGTGAACGGTCAACATCTCACCAGAATAATTGAAAAACATGTTTGTTTTGCGATTCAAAACAAGAAATGAATAAAACAATACAAGAAATACAAGAATGAGAAATACTGTGTAGAAATAAACAACCACGTATGAGTGACATAATAACAATGAACTTTCATTTTTAAAATCAATGTTATTGATGTTGCAATGAGGGACTTTGGAATTGCACAACTCTACACAGGTCACCCTGACTAAAGATAGTCTAGCTGATCATCAATAAATAGACGCAAGTGACGCAACTGAACGTCCATTTAAATAAACAACGAGAGTCTGTAAAAGAACTGACAGCTCACCCAAAAATTCTGTCATAATTTACTAACTCTCAAGTCATTCCAAAGTTCATCTTCAGAACAAAAAATGAAGATTTTTTTTTTTACTTTCTGCGAAAACAAAACAAATGGGTTCTTAAGAGTAAAAAAACAACAACGTTTGAGCTTCAATTTAACACATTTGATGAGCTCTGTATATGCGTGTTGATCAATGTTTGTGTGTGAATAAAAGTCTAAATTAAATCTGCTAATAAAATGGTCATGTCACTTGGATTACAACCCCTTGATTCATATGGATTACCTTTAAGATCTCTTTAATAACTTTTTGAAATGCGCAAGTTTTAGTGGAATGAACTTTCAATGGAGGGACAACTATCTCTCAGATATAAATAAAAAAATCTTCATTTGTGTTTAAAAGATGAATGATGGGTGAGTAAATGACATGAGAGTGAGTAAAGGATGGGATAATTTTCACTTTTGGCAGAACTATCCCTTTAAACTGTACAGACAGCATCTATGACGTGGTGTCTTTTACCACAGAAGATAATTTTGACTCGTTCCTTAGTTTGTAACAACTAATAAATGTGAAGCTTTGAGTTTTGATTTGAAATGTGAAGCTTGTAAGATTATATGAAATTATATTCTTCTGTATATTAATTCTACTGTAATGCAACATTTCCAACTAAAAGTAAATATTTACTGGGAAATAATGTACAGCAGGACTTTCATCCATCATGGTTACATCAGCAGTGAAGAAAAGTGTGTTTCAGAGGCATACAAATTCTACCAAATTAAGTAGTCTACTTCAAATCAATTTATAGTTCATGTTTTTTAGGACTAATATTGCGAACGTAAAGGCAATTACACCATGGTCTGTCTGAATACTCGACTCTGACTGGCTGGAAGGTGTGCAATAAAACGGTTTAATGCACAGATAGTTCCAGTCAGTTTAATCACCGTTCGGTATTAATGCGCTGCTTTCATTGAAGCGTGCACACAGAGATAGATCACGCTTCGCACAAAGAAGATTCATGCAACTTATCAATGCTGCTATTAATAAAATCTCTGCGTTATATTTCTCAGCAACAACGGGGTAACAACGCTGTTTTTGAAGTAATTAAACTCACAGCTTCAATGTCAGTAGAGAGAGAGAGAGACGCTAACCATCAATTTAACCCTTCCGTCAAAATTCGGTCAAATATTGTGCTGCAAACATCATTAACAGCTTTAATTTGTCAATGCTGGCAAATGACCATGGTATAACCGGTATAATCCACGGCTAGCTGTGCATTAAACTATTTAAATCCATCGCGTCGGGCAGTTCTTAAAGTCCCCCTGACGTCACAAACTACCTTGTAACCAATCAGGTCAACCCGTGATCGTCAACGAGTGGATCTCTGAGCTGGTGTGAGTGAGTGGAGATGGGACTCATTTGCATATTCATAGAACCGCGTATACTAAATGAGGCAGGGGTGTAACGATACACATATTCGTATTGAACCGTTCGGTACGAGGCTTTCGGTTCGGAACACATTACAAACCGAACGGTTCATTGGACCATTTTTCCAAATGTAGGCGCATGGCAAGCACGCTCATAATGTAAGAGATGCTGGCACGACCACAACATTGCCCAACATCAAATGGCAAACGTAATGAAAGCAGAACGAAACTGCGCTACTCGTTATTTTGTGCTTCACGGACCATTTACCAGTTTGGACCAATGCAGCGCGGGCCGATCTTGATCAAGCGACACTGTTACTACACAGCGCTAAGAGATCCAGTAAAGAAAGCATTTGAATTCACCACTGAAATAATAACATCGCTGCGAGATCTAGTGAGAAGCATTCACATTTCTCCGTTATTAACGGATCAAACAGCGCTGATGTGGAAACCAGGAAGATACATTGTAGGCCTAACATACTTTCAAGTAACGTTACATCGATTTTATTTCGACATTATGAATAAAATTGCTGCCCTCAAATGTTAATCTGAAATAAAATAAATCTTTGTTTATAACTACTACAATATTACATTAATTTTTTTTTATAAGGAGCTGTTTTTGTTTTATATGCGTCAAGTATAGCTCCATGATCATTGCTCAAAGTAAAAAAATCATACTTTAGGAAATTTCCCTGGCATTTCTTTCTTTTTGCTTTATCGAAAATGTACCAAACCGTGACACCAGTGAATCGAACCGCGTAGTGCGTAACGTTTAGTGGCAAAAAAGGAGAACTAAAATGAGGCTCAATATCGGCGTGGTGTTTTCGAGATACCGACAGCTCCACGTCCGTGACTAACTTGGACTTGACAGACGCCACTCTTGAACATTCTTTATTAGACAGGTGAAAAAATGTACATAAAACAAATCAATGTTATATAGCTCAACATGATGAAATGTTAGAATATGATCAGTATGTTATTCTAATGTTGCTCTAGCTTACAGCTAGTTTCATATAGCAAAATGCTGTTTAGTATGATAGTGTGTAGACCAAGTGAAACAGCGCTGCGTTACCTCACAAGTTTAATTCGTCAAATAAACTGACCTGTGCGAGTAGTAATTCAGCACTTGCGGGTAGTTCGGTAGAATTAAATATCCTTTTTATCCACGGGACTCGCGTGTGATATCTGTCTATTATTAGCAATCGCGACCTGCTTCATACCACTGTAATTGTTTTAGGCCAAACTTTGATGCACAGCTAGCCGTGGGTTATCCCTTACATACACATTTGGGACACACACGATTGATTTACCTTAAAGTTGCCGATGGCCTCTTGCAGGCTGCCGTGGTGGTACAGCATCATTCCTCTGAGCTGGAGCGACTGGATGTGGTTCTGATCCAGTAACAGAGCTTTCTGGAAGCTCTCCATAGCATTCTCAAGATCACCCAATTCCCTAAACAAACACACAAGTAATTGGCTCCAGAGGAACATTTGCTAAGTCTGACTGTTAAAATCATCGTGTGTCAGTAGAACCACACCTGTAAGCCTGGCCCAAGCTTTTGTATGCATCTATGAAGTCTGGCTTAAGTTTGAGAGCTTCTTTAAACACCTCTATAGCCTCCTGCATACAGAAAACAACATTTTAGTAGTAGCATAGACTGTAAATAACAGTATGCTAAAGTAGCATAGTCTTTAAACTTCAGTTTAGATCTCACATCTAAGTTTTATGAATCAGGGCATTGTGTAGTGCAATTTCTTTTTTTGTGATATAAGGGTTTCTTTACTTTAAGGAGGCCCCTGTGAAAGAAGGTCAGCCCTTTATAGAGCATCGCGATAGGCTGGTTCTTCTTCAGCTCTAGAGACTGCTGGAAATCATCCATGGCTGCCATATAATCCTGAAAAACAATGAGAGAAAGGAAGACTAAATTATACTACCATTAAAAAAAGTTTGTGGTCAGTAAGACTTTTTTAAAGGAATTATTTTTATTTAGCAACAACTACTTTTATTCAGCAAGGATGCATTAAACTGATCAAAAGTGACATTAAAGACTCTTAAAATGTTACAGAAATCAATTGTATTTCAAATAAATGCTGTTCTTTTGAACTTTCTATTCTTTAAAGGATCTTGAAAAATGTTACGTGCAAAAAAGGTCCATTGTCTATTGTCAGTAGTGTGGCGTATTAAAGCAGCACTCAGTAGGTTTGGAAATGTCTTCGCTGTTTTCTCGCAGGTTTCGTTTTAGAGCTCCCCCTATAGTTTCGGAATAGATATTTGAGAAAACTGTCGTAAAACCATTGGCAACTTTCCCCCCTCCCATCTTCTCCCTCTGGTCACGTGCATTTGTTTTCAGAGAAGCCGCCGGCGCAGAGCCATAGAGAGAACTACTAGAGTCTAGAGTCTCTCTATGGTTAACTGAGTCTAACTCTCTAGAGTTAACTGAGGTATGTATGATACTCAGAATGATATCATATAAATGTACGTGTGCAGTGCCGTACAGCAATTCGTTACATCGCGAGACTTGATATCACGCGATACTTTCTGACGCGGAGGCCGGCGGCCCGCCGGCCCAAAGTTGCAAGTGTGGTTTTTCCGCTCACAGGCGCTTGGGGGGTGCGAGACGACCACCATTCAACCCGAAAAAAGTCATATAACTATTCCAATGACTCCGAAGCTGTTCGGTTAACGTAAAAAAAGTTACTTAGAGCACCTTTAATTTCTGTGATGTCACAACATCATATAAGTTAAGTCAGTCTAGCAGGATGATTTAAAAAAAAAAAAAAAAAAGATTTTTTAATTGGAGAGAAAGGTATGTTTTCATAGTACAGTTAACTTTTATCTCAAAAGATACATTTGATTCCTTATTATAATAACACCCCTATAGTAAAAAAAAAACATATCACACTATTCATGCATCAATCATAATTACTGTGCACTTTGCATGATAAAAAATATCTTCACGTGCTGAAGCTGACAAACAAGTGATGTTCCTGGACTTCGTACCCACGCCACATAGATACAGCGCTATGAGATAGACGCTATATGAAGTGATCTATATGTTACAATAACCCTTAGCTCCATTAAAGCCCAAACCACAGAGCATCATGACAGATGCGTACCTCTGATATGAAGAGCAGTGTTCCTCTGTGCCTGTAAAGCCGGGCTGAAGGCTGCAACTGTATGGCTTTAGTCAGGTCTGACAGAGCTTCACTGATGCGGCCCAGAGGAGACAGAATCTGAAATCACATGCTTCATTATTAACACTCAAACCATGGTTGATTTGATTTCTTGATTTTTATGAAGAATGTCAATCCCTGGCTCCTTACCTCGGCCCTCTGCTCGTACACTTCGGGTCTGTTGGGCTCCAGTGCGATCACCCTGCTCAACTCAAACAGAGCCAAGTCTGCATTCTTTATGTCCTTTAGAGAGAGTGACAGATACCTTAAAATGTGAGGTCACTTTAAAATTAAAGTTAATTTACTCACCTTTGGCGTTGTTCTATTGCCCGTCTTTCCTTTTCGAAACCACAAAAGGAAAAATTAAAAAGAAAATTCCCGCCCGTCCATATAATGGCAGCACACGTCGAGTAATGGATTTTCGTGAAATAATACATTCATTTCAGTTTGTTTTTCACCAAACGCTATCGTATACGCCCAGAACACTCAGAATTTAAACGTGCCGCAGGTCTTGATGCTGGTCGTTATTCACTGCCATGATATGAATGAAGAAAAGGGGAGATCTTTATTTTTAATTTTTTTTTGTGGTACGAAAAAGAAAGAAGGGCATACAGCAATAGAACAACACCGTGGGTGAGTAAAGTAGGCTGAATTATTCTTTTAATTTATATGTACAGCTATCGATAGGAGCACGGATATATTTAGTAGTTTTTGATAAGGCAACATACATACACAACTGGGCAAAAGGTTTGGGATACATTTTTTTTTATTATGTTTTTGAAAGAAGTCTCTTATGTTCACCAAGACTGCATTTATTTGATCAAAAACACAGTTTAAAAAAAAACAAAAAAAAACAAAAACAGTAAGATAGTGAAATATTATTACAATAAAATAGCACTTTTATTTGAATACATTTAATTACTCCAGACGTGTCACATGATTATTCAGAAATCATTCTAATATGATGATTTGCTGCTTAATTATTGTAAATTATTATTGGTGCTCAATTAGTAATAATGGTTATAATCAATGTTTTTTATTATTTGAAGAATACAATGTTCATTTATCTCAAATAGAAATCTTTCATAATTTTGTTGTTGTTGTTGTTAAGTCTTACCTCAAACTTTTGAATGATAGTGCATTATGGTTTCCAAAAAAAAAAAGTTAAGTAGCACAATTGTTTTGAACATTGAACATAATAAGAAATGTTTCTGAAGGATGATGTGACTGAAGACTGGAGTAATGATGCTGAAAATACAGCTTTGATCACAGGAATAAATTACATTTTAAAGTATATTAGAATACAAACCAGTTATTCTATAGTAATAGTAATAATATTACTGATTTTACTGTGTTTTTGATCAAATACATGCAGCCTTAAGAGCATAAGAGACTTCTTTCAGAAACATTAAAAGACCTATAGTTTAAAACAACTGACTTGCCTGCAGACTCTTTTTGCCGTATGCTATTCCCCTTCCATAGATGGCACTGACCAGTTCAGGATCTCCCTGAGGTTACAGAGGACAGTCCTTTTGTAAAAAATACTTACAATATGTCCATTATCACTGCACACAATATTCACCTTCCACTCAACCTTAAATTAGAGGCCTGGTTTCACAGACAGGGCTTAGATTAAGCCAGGATTAGGCATGAGTTCAATAAGGACATTTAAGCAGCTTTTATGACAGGCTTTAGAAAACAAAACAATATTTATGTCAATGCAAGTTTCTTTCAGTTAAAACAGCTCAACATGCATTTTAATCTGGGACTAGACTTAAGCCTCGTCTGTGAAACCGGGGGAGAATGTTTCTGTTGGTATACTCGCATTCAACTGTATGCATTACTGATACAGTAATATTTCAACATGAATTGTCCTTTACAACTTTCACTTCTAGAGTATGATTTCAGGATATTCAACAAGAAAAACAATGATTGGAAACTGACCTGCAGCAGTAAGGAGAAGTGTTTGATCGCTTCATCGTACAGGCCATTTCCAATGAGAACGTAGCCTATAGCTGAAATAAAAACAAAAGAGCGTTATAGAGGTTCACATCACATACAAGAAACACACATGCAAACGACACAGTGTCCAAAATCAAAACAATATTTGACACACACCAAGTTCTTCATTGGTATTTTGGTTTTCCACAGCGAAAGGAAACCGACGCTGTTCGACAAACAACTTTGCCTGATTCTGTGGAGACAGAAAGAGAGAAAGAAAGAAAGAAAAACACATCAGGAAGTCTGTCAACCTCTTGCAATCAATCCAAACCCACCAGTGGTTACAGAACAATACAAAGAGATCCATAATCTATAGTTACAGACTCAGAGGATGTTTTTTGAGCTGAAGAGAAAGTGTTTTTGGTTTGGCTCGACACTCTTCATTCATGTGTCTACGTTTTTTAAAGAGCAGATGTTGAAAGAATAGTTCATCATTTACTCATCCTCACATTTTCCTAGGTATGAAATGGTGTTTTCAACCACACAGGATCGTAATTTCTGTGTTACAAATATTCATATTATCATAGAAGAACTGGGATGAAAGTGTATAGTTCAGATATAAACACTGATGTCCACAGAAGCACAGATTCATCCAGTAATGAAACAATTTCACCATTCCCTACCGCAATGCGTGGCGCATCTCAGACATGGGACACAACGTGCATTTGTGGTTAAAAAGTATATAATTGATTTTTGTGTGTGAAAATAACCGATCGTTTCTCTGGATAAGACCCTTATTTCTCGACTGGGATTGTGTCGAGCATTTGAACCTTCTTTGAACATTGGAATATTTGGTTACCAAATGGAGAAAAATCCTGTTGTTTGTTTTGTTTTCCTCAAAGACCTTAATTTCTTTTCGACTGAAGAAAGAAAGACATGGATATGTTGGATGACATGGGGGTGAGGACAAATCATCAGGACTTTTTTTTTTTAAAGTTAACTAATTATGAGTCATTGAATCATTCATTCAAACCATTTTTTTAAATAATTCATTCAGATTCATTAACCAATTTAAATAGACTCCAGCAATTACCATTTGTCAGAACCTCTAGTAAATTACATGTTATTTTGTTTAGTTGTCTGTTCAAAATCATGGGAGTATCGTGATTTTTAAGTAAATAAATAAATAAATAAATAATGACAGAATTTTTGTTTTGGACTGAAATTGCTGAACTAAAACACTTCAACACGGTGAAAAATAAAGCAAATAAAACTCACAAGAATTTTCTCTGCATTGAGTGAAAAGATGGACTCGCAGGGCGGGTTGCTCCCCTCTTCACAGTCTGGATCCTCCAACTGCAGGATAGATGACTCTGAGGGACCAAAACAATACAAAAAAAGGTTACGGGATGTGTCTCAAATGACGCATTATATACTATGCACTTATACTATGCACCATGTACTCAACTGTGAAGTGTATGAATTTCACAAGTTTATTTTGTCATTCAACAACATGATAGCCTCTCCCCCTCCGCTACATGAGGAAAGTTACAACAGTAGAGTGCATGAAGTGAGCGACTCCGAAATCGCGTACTGTCTGAGTAGACATACTATTGTACTACATTTGAATTTACTTTGTGACCATAAAAAGTATGTTCTATATACGTACTACATCCTCTATGTTGTAACCGTCACGTGGTTTTGTATTGTATCTTTTAATTTGAAGACTGCTCCCCTTGTTGCATTCCCTGCGTCCAAAATCGCATACTGTTTGAGTAGGTACTACATTTGAATTTACTTCGCCACAACATACCGGTACATAAAAAAGTATGTTCTATATAGTATGAATATGAGTAGTATTAATGAAATTCGAACGTACTACATCCGCCATATTGTTACTGTCATGTGACCTGCCAGCATCAGTTACATCCATAGATAGTATATAAGATGTGACCCCATAGATTTCAACAGAGAAAAGTGAAGCCCATTAGAAGCACTCACTTCCTGATCACCAGGCGTACTGCGCAGGCTCAAACTGAGCTTGATTAAGTAGATATAACGTGAGCAACCCTGCCTGACAGTTGTCAGTCTTCTAGTAGCTGTGCTGAGAGAAATCTGAATCATTCCCTTCCGAATCTCGCAGAGACGGAGAGCGTGAGTATTAGCCGTCCATGAGCTAGCAGCAGGATCAACTTTATAACTCTCTATGGGCTTCTCCCTTGACTTTATGCCTCCACATCCCCCCGATTGCTTGCGAGCTTCTCCGCTGGTCTATACGGTAATTTCTCTACTGGGCGACAGAGAGTCGTGTGGTTATGACGCAATCGTTAGCATATTTTTACAAAAAACGGCTTCTACAGGGCCATAACGTAAGATACAACGTAATGGAGCCTTTTATACACTGTCGTGTTTCTTTAGAAATAAATAATGGACAAATGGAGTCTTTAAACACCTCAGATGTGAAGTTATTCGCTGTCAAAGTGACGCCAAAATGAATGGGAGTCAATGGAATGCTAACAGCAGGTGATGGCTTGATAGCCAATGGCGGCCCCCGGGGAAGCTTCGGTTTCCGGCGGATGGATTACCCCCTTGGTTGCATGCATCACTCCATTCATAAATCCCCTCCCGTGGCCTCATGGGATAGTAAAGTGTCCATCTAATTCAAATTCCAGAATCTCGCCAGAAGTAACTGTTTTTCGCATACTAAATAGTAGGGAAGTATTCTATTTCGGACGCAACATTGTTATTTTTTTCCGGTTAATTCGTTTTAGTTGGATTACTCAGGATTGTGCATCATCATCCAGGCATTTAAAGTGCACTTTTTCTTTTTGAAATGTTCAGTGTGAACATACTACGTGCACTATTCATACTACAATTTAGCATAGAATAGTGCAGGAAGTAACTTATGCATTCTTAAACAATCCACCAACTAAAGTATTTTAGACGTATTATGATTTCAGACACAAAATAACAATGTCTTATTCTATAAGGATAAGGCCTACTGTTAGTCTAGGCAAACTGAAGTTAGTACATAAGGTTTTTTTTCATGATGGATATTTCTTTGGATCAAAACAAAACCTGAAACAATCCCAAGTCCCAAGGTAACCATAGTTTGACACAATAGCACAGTTACTTCCTACAGTTATTGTTACTACTGAAAATAGTGGACCTGTGCTATTTGTGTTCCAATTTTAAACCAAAAATGATTAACATATTCAAAGACTACAGGATTTACAACTGTCAGTTACCATGATATTACCATAGTATAATTTCCAAATCACCACGGTAATGCCAGGCTGCATCTGCTGAAACTAAGCGATCATGAACTCAGTGACACCCAATTAAAGTTTTCCTGCAGCATGTTTATATAGCATTAAGAATGATATGCATGAGGCACAAGAGTTTGGGATGCATTATTTGAGTTTCTACTAGCATTTATAGAGTTATTGCTGAGTTTCTGCATGTATGATGCGAGTTTCTGCATGTATGATGTGAGTTTCTGCATGTATGATGTGAGTTTCTGCATGTATGATGTGAGTTTCTGCATGTATGATCCCGTTAGGCTCATGTCACTGTAAGCGGAAGAGAGTGAATCACATTGAGATATGCATCAGAAAGATCAGGACGTGGCAGAAGCTCACCGCAGTCCGCCGCATACTCCTCCCACTCGGCTGGAGAGCTACAGCCGTGCTTGTGAAGGTCGCTGTTGAAGAAAGTCAAGGTGGAGAAATACTCGCTGGATAAAATAGCTCCGCATAAGTACAGCAGCGACAGAGCCGCCAGCACAACACCCCCGCCGGCAGGTGCCATGTTGTGAGTAATAATGTTATGAGCAGGTGAGGAACGGTGTAGTAGTCTGGGTAATGTAGTTGCGTGGAACTAAATCCCCACTTCCGGCAGTTGGTGATTGTGGTGAAAAAAACTACATTTCCCATCAGTGACGCTATAAGCCCCGCCTCTAATGGAGGATCAGGAAGCAGTAGGCGTGTTTTCGTGCTGTCATATGGAGAATGGCATCGGGACTGTTCAAATGCGTCGAGTGTAACGAAGATGCAACCGAACTTCATCGAGACTACAGCCATGGCATACTGAAGCTCACCAGATGTGTGAGTACATAATCTTTTCTAGTTTAGTCTGGTTTTATCTGGTCTGTTGAGGACGTTTGCATGCTCACAGTTTAGGCCTATTGTAATGCATAGGGAAGCCCGCTGATATATGTCTCTATTTTACTCCATTTATATTTATTCCTGTATTTATATTTTTCCTGGCTGAAACCCCCATCTGTTAAACACAGCCAACGTTAATGCCTGACAAAAAAGAAGAAAAAATACAACGAATAATATATGGTGAAACTGCTGTTTATTGACAATGCTTAAAGAAGAATAACTTACCTTTAAATGAATGAAAATTTTAAAATGAAGTCCATCTTTCACATTTCTGCATTTCAAATACATTATAGGCTATTTAATGCCTTAAAAAGACATAACAAAATTATGAAATTGATGTTTTGTCTAATATTGTCATTAATATCTGTAGATATGTTTTTGTAAATTAATTTTTTTTTTTTTCCCTTTGCAGAGTTCATGCAAGAAGCCGGTTGACAAATACATAGAATATGATCCAGTTATTATTCTGATAGATGCCACTCTATGCAAAACCCAGGCGTTTAGACATATACTCTTCAACACTGAGATCAATGTGAGTAAAACGTATTTTTACTTTTGTTTTGGAAAAAAATTTGTCTGCAGAAAGTTACCCTGATAGCACAAGTAAATCTCTGAGACATCTATTTGATGTCTGCATTTACATCTGCAAGATGTATTTTGTTTGTGTTTGCTCATCTGCAATACGTCTCTAGGACATTTCCTGTTAGATGTCATATATACATTTAGAAGATGTCTTTAAGATGTTTAAGATTTAGATGTTTCTAAGATGTAGCCTAATTTTAGATGTTTCAGATGTTTTAACAGCAGATGCTTTCCAGATTAACAGATCTTTAGCAGACATCTTACAGACGTACCTGTGCTTTCTACCAATTGTCACACTGTGCACAGAATACAGACTGCATATTGCATAAATAGTAAGCATAGTATTCCATTGTAAACACATCCTCTGTTACTCTCTCTCTAGATCCACTGGAAACTGTGTGTGTTCTGCCTGCTGTGTGAGGCGTATCTGCGCTGGTCCCTCCAGCAGGGGTCCCAGCCCAGCAATGACCCCGCTGACATCATCCGTTACACCAAAGAATGGGAGTTTTATTGCATGTTTACACTGGCTGCACTGGGTAAATCATTGTGTTTGGCACTGACTAATTGGATGGAATTATTTGGATGCGCTAATTGAGTTGTTGGGTAGCACAAAGTAGTGTACAAGTTATGCATATTTTGAAGGTATTATGAAATACAGTATGTAGGGGTTCATAGTCAATGCTTACCAAGGCTGCATTTATTTAATCAAAAATGCAGTAAAAACAGTAATATTGTGAAATGTTATTTCAATTTAAAATAACTGCTTTTTTAAAATGTAATGCATCCCTATGATGCAAAGCTGAATTTTCAGCATCATTACTCCAGAAAACAGTTGTGCTACTTGCAGGGTTCTTTGATTAATCGAAAGTTCAAAGTTCAGTAGCTCAGGTGAGAATTAACTCAAAATGATTTTGTATATATAAAGCACCACATGTTGTATTTAATAAGTTCAGATTAGATAATTCTTAGAAAGACACAATCTCTGGAACAGAAGCGACTTATGCACCATTTCTGGTTCGTCCGATCCTGGTGAGATCATGATTTTCTGACAAACTATTCAATTCACATTTATTTGTATAATACAATGCATATGGTTTCAAAGCAGTTCACATTACAATTTAGAGTGATCTGTTATCAGAGGTAACTGTCTAAGTTATGTATATCAGAAATGTACATGTATCACAGTTAGCTAAAAATGAATTCATTTAAACAATGTAATAATTTATGGCAGAAACAGTTAAACTATTCAAAACGTGTTTTCAAAACCAATTTTCATTTGCGATTGATCAAAGTTTGGCAGAGATACAGCCTCTGAACCAATTTTGGGTCGACATTGTTAAGTTCACAACATCGTAACATTTAAACAAATATATTAGTAATTAGTATACGCAGTTCTATGAATATGCAAATGAGCCCCGCCTCCACTCACTCACCAGCTCAGAGATCCACTCGTTGACGATCACACGTTGACCTGATTGGTTACAAAGTAGTTTGTGACGTCAGAAACACCAACGATTTTTGAGACTGTCTTCGGTTCACTGCAGTTTAAAGAGGTGGCAATGGTGTTGATTTATGAATTTGCACATGGTTTGTTTTAAAGCATATTAAAAACACCACATAGACATATGAGATTGCATTTCAGTAATTAGAATATTGTTTGAGGGGAAAATGTGCTTAGTTATCATGAAAATAATGTGCTAATGCAGAGATTCAGCCTAACAGCCTTTGCTTTGTTTGGTTTCTAGAGTTGGCCGTGTTCTGCACAGGTGTGTTGGTCATTCTCTGGACGACGCGGCTCTTCTCTGGTGCTTCTTTTGAATTCACTCCGCTGTTAAAGGCACTTCTGCTGTCCGGCTACGGCAAAGTGCTGTTGATCCCGGCTGTCATCTGGGAGCACGATTTCTCCCCGCTCTGCTTCGGCCTCATACGACTGTTCGTTCTGACCTCCAATTCACAAGCCATACGAGGTAAAGATCAACAAACACTATATTCGTGGAACACACACAAGTTAAACGCTCTCACTGGCAGCACAAGATAAGCGCACACTCTCTTTCATTCACGTAAACACCCAGAGGCAAAGCGAAATGTGCGCATAACACTCACAGAACCAAAGTAAATACTTTCTCTCCCTCCCACGTGCACAGTTTCCCACACACATGCGTTCACACGGAGGGTTAGATTGTTTGCGTAAGGTCCTGGAGGTACAGGTCACTCCCAGAAGTTCCTGTGGTCTGAACAGATGTTGTTGATGATTTTTTTTTTTTACAGTGTCCTATGTACTTACCATAAAAATAACAGTAAATTATGCATAATTACATGCAACTAACCCTCAACCAAATCCTAATCCTACCCCTAACCCTACAAGTACATGTAGTTGCTTAATATTACTCAGAACTTATAATATAATATAATTACGCTGTAACAATGACACCTTAAAATAAAGTGTAACCCAGATGTTTCACCAACACTGTTGTAGGGATGTCAAAAGTATCAGTGTTTTGGTTCTAAATTGAAACAAGCTTTTGTATCATATCAAACCAACATGAATACTGTCAGTGTTTGGGAAAGTTACTTTTAAAAGTAATGTTACGATATTGTGTTACTTCCCAAAACAGTCTAAGTTTAGTTAAGTAACTTAAGTAAATTAGTTACTTTTTATGAATAGCAATGCGTTACATTACTTTTGCGTTTCTTTTTCTCACCTGGGCTGGGCTTGCTTGTTTGTTTTTTAATAACAGCAACAACATTTTTTTATTTTTGGCAAATGTTAAGGCCCTTTCATGCCAAAAGGGAAATGAATAAGCCTCAGGCTGAAGGAAATGCATATTTACACGTGTATAGTAGAGGGCGCAACTCTCTCAAACCTTTCAGCTGTGCTGCCATTCTGGATTAAAGAACAATAAGGAAGGAAGTTCAACACTCTTATTTCTAAATCTAAGCTAAAGTCATTTTTGCTTATTAGTATGGTTGAATTAGATCATTAAAGGTCAGCAGCAAAGACATTGGTTAATACAGTGAGATTAAATACATAAAGTACATTTGTGTAATTTAATATAGTCATTTCTAAAAGTTTTGCGTTCAATTCTGAGATTGCATTTTCTGTTTTTATTCATTTTGAGAAATTCTGAATGTTTTTGTGCAAGTGAGATGAGTAAATGCATGTGCACATTTAATCTAGAACTAAAATAACCATCATGTTTACACTCAACTACACTTTATTTCTCTCAACATGGGTATATTGTCAGTCAATAAATGTGGAAAAAGTAACTAGCGTTACTTATTTGAAAAAGTAACTTCGATATTTTGTTGTAAATTGAAAAAGTAATGCGTTACTTTACTAGTTACTTGAAAAAGTAATCTGATTACGTAACTCGAGTTACTTGTAATGAGTTACCCCCCAAAACTGTTAATTGTACATATTTACTGGCACATGTTTTAAACTGCTAAGATTTTTTTTAAAGATGCATCATTCTCCATGTTGCAGTGATTCTGAACTGCAGTCGGCGTCTGTCTCTCTTGGCGGTGTGTGGAGGCTTGCTGTTGGAGATGTGTGTCGCCCAGGCTTTAAAAACACTGCAAGTCTGTTCACAAGACTATCTGTCAATGCTCTAGATTAGAAGAACATGAGGACTTCACCATCAGGATTGTCTCAAACCTTTGACCGGATGTACCAAACAGTCCTGTCTAAATATAAATGGATGTTCTGAATTGATTCAAGAGTCAGTGAGACAGAAAGTTTGATTTATGAAGCTGTTTACCTTGTTAAATCTCAGTTGATGTAGAGACATGCTTGTCATTACTTCAGAGATGTTGTTTGATCAAGATGTTTTCTTGCAGAGGAATTTATTGTGAAACTAAATGAGGTCATCAAGAGCAAATTTTTCATCTTTTCTATGGTTACCACATGGTTATGAGTTTTAACATGCATACATGTCTGGTATGTACTAAGCTAACCCCTTTGAAGACCGGTAACTTGTTTTCACTTGAGAGTTCTCCTCATACACAGAAACTGCTCTATATAGAGCCGGCCTGCAGTTTCCATGAAATCCTGTATGTTTATAAAGACTTTGAAGGCACAGCTTCACATTCCTGCGGGCATTTGTTAAATTCCTCCATTAGTTGTGCTGAGAGAAGACGTTGACTCAGATATACTGCAGATGGCTGTTGACATGATGTGTTTAAATACTGTAATGATCTGAATGTCTGCTTTATATTGCCAGGTTTATGTATGGACTTGTGTAATTTATCTCTGTTACATAAATGTGAAGTGTGGACTTCCAGAATGAACTTGTGCAACTTGTTGTGAGCAAACTCAGGAATAAATCTTGCACTTCTTTGTGAAACCGGTGCTTAATGTTTTGTAACGGTTTAGTGTTTCTGGTGCAGTGCTGAGGGGGATTGTGGGTATTATAGGGTAAGTTAAAAAATAATATTTAAACTGTATATGTATTATAATATATATTATACATGATGGGGTGACATTTAAAATATAATTACAATGAATTCGATGGATGGGTGGGTGGATGGATGGGTGGATATGGATGGATGGGTGGGTGGATATGGATGGATAGATGGATGGATATGGATGGATAGATGGGTAGATAGATGGGTGGGTAGATATAGATAGATAGATAGATAGACAGATATATATATATAGATAGATAGATAGATACATAGATAGATACATAGGTAGATAGATAGATAGATAGATACATAGATACATAGATAGATAGATATGGATGGATAGATAGATGGGTGGATATAGATAGATAGATGGATATGTATGGATAGATAGATAGATAGATAGATAGATAGATAGATAGATAGATAGATAGATGGATATGGATAGATAGATAGATAGACAGACAGATATATATATAGATAGATAGACATATAGACAGACAGATAGATAGATAGATAGATAGATAGATAGATAGATAGATAGATAGATAGATAGATAGATATGGATGGATATGGATGGATAGATAGATGGGTGGATATAGATAGATAGATAGATGGATATGTATGGATAGATAGATAGATAGATAGACAGACATATATATATATATATATATATAGACATATAGACAGATAGATAGATAGATATGGATGGATAGATAGATGGGTGGATATAGATAGATAGATAGATAGATAGATGGATATGTATGGATAGATAGATAGATAGATAGATAGATAGATAGATAGATAGATAGATGATAGATAGATATGGATATATAGATATAGATATATAGATATGGATAGATAGATAGATAGATGGATAGATAGATAGATAGATAGATAGATAGATAGATAGATAGATAGATAGATAGATAGATAGATATGGATAGATATGGGTGGATATAGATAGATAGATGGATATGTATGGATAGATAGATAGATAGATAGATAGATAGATGGATGGATGGATAGATAGATAGATAGATAGATAGATAGATAGATAGATAGATAGATAGATAGATAGATAGATAGATAGATAGATAGATAGATAGATAGATAGATAGATAGATAGATAGATGGATGGATGGATATAGATAGATAGATAGATAGATAGATAGATAGATAGATAGATAGATAGATAGATAGATAGATAGATGGATGGATGGATGGATATAGATAGATAGATAGATAGATAGATAGATAGATAGATAGATAGATAGATAGATAGATAGATAGATAGATAGATAGATAGATAGATAGATAGATAGATAGATAGATAGATAGATAGATAGATAGAGGTCTGAAGGGTCTCTGTGTGTCTGCTTCAGTCTGTGTCAGTATTGTTTAGGAGTCAGATGGCACGCTAAATTAATCCCGAAATGAAGTTATCCAATAAGAAGAGAATGCAAGGTTGGGCTCCACTCTAAATTCAAGTCAATTACTTTCAGTCATTCTTTAAATTCTTGTGTTGTGTTTTTCAGATGCTATCTGGGTACATTTAAAAATTCAACATCATTTTCAGTAGTGAGTACAAGTAAGAAAACTTAAAATATGGCTACATTCAATCCCACTGATATAAAATATCATTTTTTAATGCATAGTTCCTTTACTGGATGATGATTGGTCAATACAGCGTTTCAGTCATGGTAGAATGCACATGCAATGATGTAACTATTACATTCTTAAACTACTTTTTTTTTATTTAAATAATTTTCAATAGGCTACATTTTATATTTATTATATGTAATGTATTTATATTATACTGTATATTTAGAGGCCAACTACTAAACAACACAGGGCCGGTATTTTCTAGCAACAAAAAATAAGAGGTACAAAATAGCAGAGATTTTGATATGAGTTGTAAATCATTTAAATAACTCAACCGGCTCTGGTTCCTGTAATGTGATAACCACAGTTCTGTGCACAAGGTCAAGGATATATTCACTTAAAACAAATTTAAGTATGGAAATGCTTGTCAGACAGTTAAGTGGGCCTTTAGAATTCAAATCTCAAAAATGTTTGACCACAAAAACCAAACCAAACCAAACAACATTAATTATAAGTGTACACTTATTTCACTTAAAGTATGTAATACTGCTCCATTAATGTCACTAAACTGCAATAGTAATTTTTGTTCTCAAACACTCCCCATATTCCATTGGTCAACCAAGAGGATAGACCCGCCTCAAACTCACACCATTGGTTGAGCCCATGTTGCTGTTTAGACATCAAAAGATTATGCGGCCTGAATGTAATTTAAAATTAAAGTGATAGTTCTATCCAAAAATGAACAGTCAGTCATTACAAACCAATGAGGTTCATTCTTGCGTGTCACGGAAGCACATTTGAGCTTCTGTTTACCATATTTAATGAGCTATGTATGTGCGTTGATCAATGTTTACATATGAACAAAAGCCTAAATTAAATCTGTTTATCATCCGATTATCTTGAAGTCTGATTAAACTGCTTGATTCATATGGATTACTTTTACAATGATGCTTGAAAGTTTTTGTGGAATGGACTTTTTTAGCAATCTCTCAGGTTTCATTAAATTTTTTATTAATTTGTGTTTCAAAGATATATGAAAGGCTTATGAGTTTAGAACGACATGAGGGTGAGTAATTAATGACAGAATTGTAATTTTTGAGTGAACTATCACTTTAAATCCTTGATTTTTCCAAATTTCCAATAGTTCCAAAAGGTCAACATTAATCTTTTCAAGCTAATAACAGACGTATGGCGTCTTTACCACGTTCTCGGCTGCATGGGCAACACATCTTTCCCTTGTTGCATTTTGAGCAGGAAAATCCCTGGTCAACGTGACGCGGACGCATTCAATAAAGATTACAGTAATCCGACTCAATCTCCTGAACAGGTGCTTAGGCCCAAACTCAGGTGTGGATTTCCATTTAGAGATTTAGCGCACAGCAATAAAACACCCTCAAATGGAAACAATAAAGACCAACATCTAGCCTCCCTTTCGCTGAAGAACACTGTAATTGTATCAGTATTGACACAATATCTATTGATATCAAGTTCAGGAAAGTACAGTTAGACCTGTGAGCAGTGGAATATCATAATATCATCACTCAGACTCACAACTTATGCATCTCCTCAATATAGTGCATGATCTTGTGACTTTTTATCTCGTTGTCAGTTTGTTTCTGCCAGATCAGGTCAATAACAGTGTTATGCCAATATAATATAACTATAATAACTTACTATAGCTACAGCATATAGCCATATGTTTATGATTATAGCATAGCATTTTATAGCATCCTGCCAGTTTTTTTATTTTTATTATTCTTATTTACAGGTTCATAATTTTGTTTTTGGGTCTAGAATAGGTTTACATCATTTAAAATTCAAAAACCTATATTTTCCTTATAATTTTACATTGTCTGAACGCTTTAAAAACTGCCTTCCAGCATTATTCCAAGTAAACATTTCAAACAGTACATTACTTTATTATGTTGCATGTTTAATTCCCCAAGTCAAGTGGAATCAATTTATAATCTTTTTTGTCCATATCTGTGTATAAATGCCTTAACAGCAGGTAAATCACATTAAAAAAAGCATATAAGGTTGTATGGAGTGCATTGCATTATTGGAGACGATAATCCGCACAGTAAGCTAATGTTCATTTAGGCTTATGTAGGTCAGCCTGATATTATATGCATACAGAACATTTGCATACTGTGCTGCACAGTAATATACTAAAGTATATGCAGAATATGCACATTTTCTCCATATGATAAATAAATCGAGATGAATGACCCACACTATAAAATAATTTAATGTGTGAAATACTGTATCCAACAATGCAATGCACTGAATCTGACTATCCATTTCCAATGTGATGGATGAAACTAGAGCAAATCAGCTGCATTTTTTAACATATAAAACAGGCTCCCAGAAGTTAAGATATCTCTATACAAAATTGCATTAAGATGCTAATTAAAAAAGATAACCAAACTGAATTAAGCAGTCTGAAACGTTTATTGACGTATGTGTATATATATGTAATTCTAAGGTGACAGAAAAGTAGCAACAAAAACAGAAGGACAATACATTATATTTATTTTATATAGCTAACACACACACACACACACAAAATAAAACATACAAAATGTATAATTCCTGTATCAATTAATAATTCAAAGTAACACATCTGACAACTTTGAAAAACACATTCGAGAACATTGGACTGACCAAAAACATCAAAGTCAAACACACAAAAGCCATCTAACAGAATAATGTTGCATCTTTGTATACAAAACAACAGCAGAAATCATTTCACGACCAACCACAGAGATCAAAGGGGCCAAAAATTACTTTTACCGACTTCTATGCAAATTACGAACACCGAGCGGGAATTTCCGAGCAGGATCACAGCAATAAATCAACACGGGGTAAAGATAATTAGGAGACATTTTCAGGCCGGAACGTTCCGCTGATAACGAGAGGGACTGAAATGAAGATGCTGGATGTAGATATGAAATTATACGATAACAGAAGAGCCAGAAATGGCAACAAAAAAAAAACACCTGGATTCAACGCCGAGGTGCGTCAAGGCACGATGTGTGAAGTTCAGTGCTGCTTTTGGTCAAAGCACCTAAAGCCTTGTGGTTGCATAACAAGATCCTTGTTTTTTCCCTCTCAGAATTGAGCCAAATAAGCAGGTTACAAAATGGAAGAGTGTTAAAGTTGAATCAGAAATGCTGGGAATTATAAAAAGCGGCTTGATTGTGTCTGCTGGTGTGACAAAAAAACATTTCAGAGCTCAAACACACAAGAGGTAGAACAGATTCTCTCTGCTGATATTAATATTCGTGTAGAAACATCTCGGAAGATTCTCAGTCAGAATTAGATGATCCATAATGATGCACTTTTTGAATTCCAGGCATTCAATTCACCCACACACCAAGAAAATGCTTACATTATGGCATGCTATGATAACATTCACAATATGCATAAGGTTTGGTGGATTGATGGGCATATGCACTTGTTAAAACAGTTTATTATACCACATTTTGAATACAGGTGACCTCATGTACGTCACACGACTTTATGCAAAAAGAGATTCTCCAATGATATGCACTGCAAGTGCAATGGAAGACTGAATCCAAGCAGCAATCATAAGGAAATAAATAAAACATCTACAATACATGATCTAGCATAGGTTTACATAAGTTGGGAAGGAAACGCTATGGAAATGTTATGGAGCTGGTTATCGATTTACTTATACAGTATATAGATAGATATGTTCATAATGAGTTACGCAATACAATAGTAAACTGGAAGATTTGAGTTTTGTTTTGGTGATGCTGTCACAAGCTTTTAGTGCTGGTTATATCCTGGATTACATTTCAGCGAAGAATAGGTAGCACTTCCAGCATATTATTCAGAATTCATATGTTCAATAAAAACAAACCCCTGTTTCCTGTAAGCACCCAGCGAGCGACTGCTCAGCGAGAAATAAGACCTTTCTAAAACCGGAGGGGTGAAGCGTCAAACCGACGGCTATAAATCCACCAACAGAAGTTCAAACATGATTTACTGTAAACATCATTATGAAATTATATGCTTCTCCCCTTATAAAAATTATCTTATAAAATTTCCGACGTGGATTAAATCAGGAAGAAAAAAAATACTATGTTGTATATTATACAATAAATAATAATCCTCATTTATATTTCCTATAGAAAGAGTCTGCTGTAATACTAAATGCCAGCAAACAAAATTATGGCACAGCTTGTTTTCATCAAAGACAAAAAAAAAAAAAAAAAAAAAAAATCAAGCGTTTTATATTGTGATATGGAACGAGTCATGTATCCAGCTGTCCTTGGATGTCCCGTTTTTAGGAGATGTATCGTTTCCATCCGGCGTTTCGGTTGGCGTCAGACCGGATTCAGTGTAATATTCCTCATCTTCATCGAAATAGCCGTTCTCCATCCCGTACGGCCCATCGGCACTGGACACAGCGGAGAGGTCCTGGCAGGTGCCTTTGTACTCCTGGATGGACTCGTGAAGGGACCAGAGCTGACAGAGCAGGGACATGTCCTGCTGCCGCAAACCCACCTGCGCAAACACACACTGGAATGAGTACTTGCAGAGATCAAAGAGACAACGGCCTACTAGAACAAACGTTTACTTTGAAATCTACCTGTGGTATTTAGGCAAGTCATATAATGTGCATTTCGAGCTTGCATTCCAAATCGTATGTTACCTTTGTTCTGACATTGTAATGGTTCTAGTCAGCACAGATAAGTTCAGAACATTTTTGCTCATCACAGGCAGGCGCATTTTAAACATTCGAACTGATCATTTTTAGGCATCAAGGAAAGTTATTAATGTATCACATGTTGTATCACAAAAGAGTTAAAAACTTTAAAATAAAACATTTGTTTAAAGCAAAAAAAAAAAAAAAGGCCTTCGCATACTAGTTCCGAACATTCGAATCAAACATTTTGGGCATTAGAGGGAAGTACGAAAACGAACAAACCAAAGTTATTTGTTCATCACAGGAGCAATCGGAACATACGGATCGAGTTCAAAAATAGTAAAATAAAAAAATATCAGGGTGATGTTCAAAACATTTGAAGGAAAGCCTTTTGGACATATGTAAGTTAAGACATTCAATATGCGTGTATGTGCATGTATATATAATGATTTGAACATCCTGTCACAGCTAGGTTTCATTTAAATGTTTCTGTGTCAAACACAAATGTTCCGTTCGTAACTAATATATTATCATTAGAAGCTAACATTTTTGGGGGGCTTTTTTTTTTCATTTGTAGCTATAATTTTTGGGATCACAAGCAAGTTCTGGAACATGGTTGGAAATGTGTGTTGAAGTCAAAACATTCTCAAAACATTCGAAGAAAACGTTTTTTTTTTTGTGTGTGTGTGCCATCAATCGCAGAGGTCCGAACATTCGAAACGAAAAATCACAGGCGCGTTCGAATATTTCAAAATGAACATCAAGTTCGTTAACGAACTTTTGACACCATTGGCGTTCCATAATATGTTCGATTCGTTCATACGAGGTCCAAAACAAGCTGTCTCGAGTATCGTAAGCTCACAAGCACTGACAAGTTAAATGAACGCCTGCAGTCAGAGGAGAACAGCTGTTGCTCACTATTCCGTACACACTCACCATCTCTTTTCTAAGCAAAGCCAGGGCGGCATCCAGGTTAGCTGGTTTATTCGCCAGCAGACTGTCCGTGTTATTCCTTCCTCGACTCAGGTCGTCCTGAATCATGGTCTTCTTCACATACATCCTCTCCATGTCCCTCCACGAGCCGCCGCTGGAGTTGAGGAGTCCGCTCAGGCTCTTGGGCAGAGGCGGCAGACCCTCAATACAGGCCAGCACACCGCCCGCTGCTCCATTCCCAACCTTACCATTCATACTAACATTCACCAGTAACACGCTCTGCTTACAGTCGAGGGTACAGTAACGGCATATGATAGTTTTCTTAAAGACCTTTACACCTTGACGTCGAAAAACCCATGTAACAGCCACCGCTCCGAACAACACCTATAATCTGTCGGGCTGGAACTCGCACTTCCGTTCGCTTTAAAGAGACCCAGCGCAGACTGGGCGTGGCCAATGACGGAGAGGAGGCCATTGAATATTCATGAGCATTAAGTTCTGATTTAATCTTTTCTTCTGATCAAAGCACAGCCGGAGCTATTGTGTGGTAACCTACATTTTCATCACATGTATATTGTTTTGGTTTGTTACTGACGTGTTTTAAAATAATAATAACACATATAAATATATTCTGTTCTAAAAAAGAGATACTTATATTCACTTTAAGAAGTGTTAAAAATAAACATACTTTTATAAATATTCACATTTGTGAAACGCTTTTCACAATACACATCCTTTCAAAGCAGCTTTACAGAAAATGCAGTCCACATTACACTTTAGAGTGATCTGTTATTATCAGAGCGCAAACTGATTTTGTATTTATACATTTCTGAAATACATAACTTAGACAGTTACCTCTGGCAGTTACCTATGTATTTCAGAAATGTATAAATACAAAATCAGTTTGCTAAAAATATATAATTTAAACAATGTAATAATTTAAGGCAGAAACAATGAGCTCATTGAAATAATGAATACTTGTTTGTTAATACGTGATTATGACATTTAGAAAAATTTAGTATAGGTGCAGGTTGATATAATATAAATGTGTTGCATGCATGTATGTGTGTTATATTCTAATTTAGCATTGTAATTGTGATTACTGGGTGAAATCCTCTAATGGCAGCTAAGACCTTGGCTTGAAGAACACATGGGCAGGAAATGGCCGGATGAATTGACTGAGGGTGAGGTCAGGGCCGGGATCCCAACATGGAACAAAGGTGTCAGTGGCGGGCAGATGGTGACCGCGATCGGCCACGGATCCGCCCCTCTGACACACACACACACACCCTGCTGCAGCTGGACACAAAGCATTGACATGAGGCCATTACAAAGACAGCACACACACACACACACACACACACACACACACACACACACACACACACACACACACACACACACACACACACACACACACACACACACACACACACACACACACACACACACACAGCTAAACTTCCCTGCCTTCTTTACCAATGAACTGAATATCTACAATCTGGCTGAAACTTGTTATCTGTGTGACTCAGTGAGTTGGGATAAAGATCCGACCAGTGACCACAAGGTCGTTTTGTCATGTTAAAAAACAACAATGTAAAACAATTAGCTAAAAATTAACAATTAGCCAAACAATTCCAAAGTACCCTTTCTTTACCGTTTCTTGTGTCATTTCTATGTTCTGTTCCACATCAACACATGTTGTCCACATGAAGTGCCTTACAGTGAATGCTATCACTTTGATCCATTCATTATATATCGACATTATACATTTTGCCCTTATCATATGTCCTAACGTAATTCAATCATCCTCCAGGAAGTGACACTAATATTGGGTGGGGAAAAACAGCACAGACATGTGATTACTTGTGGTATTACAAACTAAAACATTCCACCCTGTTTAACAAAATACAAATAAATCTGATAATATGCATTTCCAAAGATTAAATTAACACCCATTACTTCGAGAGGCTGCCAATGGGCGGAGCTTGACGTCCAACCACACCTTAACTCTTTCCCTAAACCTGATTGAGTTAAGCCCCACCCCTTTGATCCACAGAGGTGGAGCTGGACAAGATCAAGCCCCACCCATTCAGCTCTACAATTATTTCTATCCTGCTAATTATTTACACAATGACAAGTCATTTTAATTATTAATAAAGTAATTAATAACTATTAAAATGTCTGAGCTTGACCAGAGCTTATTTTGTAAGGGGCCGTTCACACAGAATACGGTTTTGGATTTCACTGTGCTGTTTTTCCATTGTTTTTCTATGAAAGCGCTCTAAATGGTAGTTTTTGACGGTTGCGCTCGCGTATTTTGCAGCGCGCATGACACAGGGTTCTAAAAAAGCAGCGCTCAATGCAAAAAGTGTTCAATTTTTAAAAACCAAGACCGTGCTTTTTTTCTGTCTGACTGCTTTTCTATAGTTTTTCCATGTAAACATGCTAGATTGACGTCTTTTACCCTTATGTTTGCGTCTTTTGCCCCATCTCACACAGAACGTCTAACCCACCTGCTGCAGACCCTGCTGATGACGAAAATGACACAATAGGGTAGTGCACGGAGAGTCGTGGACGACCTAAGTATACTTTGGGCTTTAGGGTGTGGGTTAGGGGTTAGTTTCTGTTGTAGCAATTCACCTACAGCTACCCAACTTGTTTTTTTTTTTTTAACAGAGTTCAAAAGGTACCAGAATTGTCCATATGTAAAATCAGGTATGAATGAAAATAAATACCACCTAGTCCTAGAGTGTTTCAAGAAGACAAAGGGATACCAAATTAATTAATCGAACATTTATTTCAACAAAAACGTTAACAAAGGCAACAGTCAAATATAAATCAGGCACAATTTTAAGGTATAAAACACGATAGAAAATCCACTTAATATTTTAATAATAACATTTAAAACAACGCACAAACATTTGAAACCACCTTAAGGGATAGTTCCACCCAAAAATGAAAATTTTGTCATTTACTCACCCTCATGTTGTTCCAACCCCGTCTGAGTGTCTTTCTTCTGTAGAACACAAAATATATTTTGCAAAATGCTGGCAACCAGACAGTTGACGTTAGCCATTGACTTCCATTATATATATATATTTAGGTCTATAAACTATAGAAGTCAATGGCTACCGTTAACTGTTTGATTACCAACATTTTTCAAAAATAGAAAGAAGAAGAGGTTTGGAACAAAATGAGGGTGAGGATTAATCGTGAGAATTAAATGATAACAGAATTTTCATTTTTGGGTGGAACTAGCCTATCTCTTTAATAAACTTCTAAATATTTTATTAAAACATCTGAATCAATATATAACCATTTTTAAAACAAAACATCTGGTCCTAAATGGGCCAACAGTAAATTGTGCAAAACTTTTCAGTCCCAACAGAGAATGATGCATCATTATCACAGTTTTGCCTTTATCAGAACCTGTAGTGCATGTTAAAACCACATGCACACATTATAAGTTACGTCACTGCCTGGAGCATGACAAACACTAAACAAATCACTGCGTCATGCAGGTAAATCAATATTATGTTCTTGGGCCTATAAGTGAACCACGCCAAAACTAACATCTGCGTGTTCTAGGTGTAACATGAGCAGCGTGACCTCGTCATCAGCCATTGTTTACCGAGGCGGGTCGCTGGATTTGAAACACAACAATACATCATGACTCTTATCACATGGTGTTATCCTGCACGCCTTGATATTCACATCTGGGTGGGGTTCATTTTTTGAATGTGTGCATTCCTCTAAGGCACAAAGCACATGCAAAATTATTATGCAGAAGGCGGCACAAGCTCCGCCTCCATACATGGGACAACCTAACAGAGCTGTTATTGATGACACCGAGATGAAAACGACCTTGCAAAGCCTGATCCGGCAGAAAAGCTAAGCACATCTAAATCCCACAGCGGACAGCCAACACGAGCGAAATTCAGTACTGCTGAGTCGACATGAACCGCGGACATCAACCCACACAAGGACAGTGACGTCTCTTCAAACAACTCACTGGGTTTCAACTAAGCTGTCAATCAGTGCTGCTGACCACACCCAACATTCTTCCCATGATGCAAATAATCTTTTTACAAAATTGAGGTAGAATAAGTCAGTAATTGGTACAAAAGGAAATGTGATACTTTTTGTGGGCTATTGTGGTGCTAACGACTTCTAAATTTATTTTAAGAGCCGTGACTTACAAAGTTATTGCATTTGAAGTAATATGTCTAACCACTATGATATTAAATAATATGTAATATTTATATTTACAGCTATACCTGAGTTTTGAGCACAGGAATCCAATAGAAAACACCTTTCCTAGCTTTAGTAAAGCCCTATGGCCTGTACTTGATGTTTTCAGAGATTACAACAGACAGGAATCTAAATGTTCATTGATTGCAGACTCGGGTACTTTGATGAGGCACACAGGGCAGTGGACGGAGATCTGGACTGGAGGATTGTTTGGAACGGCGTCTCCGACCTCCTCTCTCTGCTGCACTGCGGACGTGGCGGACTCACTGACTGTCCGCTGGAAGTAATCAAAGATATGATCGGAGTTATGCTCTTCCCATGATCTTTTCTTGGCTCCTGAAGGCGTAGTCCCTGATGTCCGGGGGCTGCCAATGTTTCTAGGGCTCGGAAAGTTGGATTCAGGCTTTCCGGAGTGCTTGGACCTGGACCCTGAAGTAGTTGAAGTGTGTGAACTTTGGGGAGTGCCAGTGTTTCGGGATCCTGAGCTTGCAGCATCTGACCCTAGATTTTGGTTACTTCCGAAGAGCTTAGAAACGTAACCTGGTGTGCTAGTTGCAGACTTTTGAGGGCTTCCGAAAGCTTTCGACTTTGAATCTGGGAATTCTGTTTTAGCACTGCTTCCAAAATATTTGGAGAGATACGACTCTATAGAGTCAGGCTTTGGCCCTGTGGTGGTGGATGAATGATGGTTATTGATCAGGCTTGTTTTCCCAAAAGGTGTTGCGTCTAAGGCACTAGATGAAGATGCTCCATTACATTTAGCAGGGTTTGCTGTCGTGACATCTGTGGCAGGCTTGGAGGAACCGGGAGCACTGGCTGCTCTCTCCGGAGATTTGAGGACTATGGCCTGGAAGAGATCTTGCACTGACCTCTGCTTGCCTCTTAAGTCTTTGCCTTTGGAAATCCTCACAGGTGAGCCGTTGACGTTGATAAAGGCATTAGTGTTGCTAACAGACTTTCTGCGGGGAACATTCGATGCACCTTTGCTGACTCTTTTGGGCAAGTTTGTCTCAATGGGCCATAGTCTTGGAAGGAGCGGAGAGTCAGGGGGAGAGACCAGAGGTTCAGGTTGCGCTTTAGGAGGACTCTGACTCGGCATGTTTGTGGAAGTCTGCGTGTTCCCTCCGAGAATAAACCCTCTCCCACTGAATGGAATGACATTTCTGATGTCTTGTAAGCCAGAGCCTGAAACACAATACATATAAATTAATTGTCCAGAAAAGTATACAATGTGGCACTATCAAAACAATGCTCTTTGTTTGTGCAAACGGCCTGACATAGCATCACTGGCTCAACCAATGTCATAAGTCACGGATCTATGGAATTGTGAACAAATAAACTATCAGTGTTGGAGCCATTTTATTAGAACCAGGAAGTTACATTGGGGTAGGACCATCTGTAAGTTTGGCCAAACAAGGGGAGTTTTTAGGAAACCTGAGGTGCCCTAAACAAGACTTGCTCTTTTTAACAAGTCGGGAACCGGCATGCAGGAATTACAAGATTCTGACTTGTTAAAGGGGTGGTTTACTGCTTTTTTTCTTTGCATGATTGTATTTATGGGGTGCAATATAACATGTCTTCGTTTTTTTGGGGTTTTTTTAAGCCTTATTTTTCATAAATTTGACCTTTATTGTAAGCCGCTTTCTCCTCTGTCATTTGAACGACCGGTTGACTTCCTGATTCTATGAAACCACTCCCTCAGAAACAGGCATGGGCTCAGATTGGTTAGTTGGGCCGGTGCGTTGTAATTGGCTAAACTGCGCAGTGCACGTTGTCCGGAAACTTCACGCCCATCACCTTTACGGGCGAAAGTTGCATGTGCTCTGGTCAAATGTAAATAATGGTTTCAATACTGCCGTACAGTTTGAGCCAGAATCAGACCCAGAAAGCGGCAATGAAGAGAGTCAAGCAGAACCTCCCCAAACACGGCTCTTACAAAACGTTTCTGAATGGTACATTTAAAAAAAAATTATTATTCTATTCTACTATTATTATATAATAATTTCGATACGCTGTTACTTGAAAATGCCACTGCTGACACTTGTTAGCTTTTGAGATACGGGTTTCTCCTGATTAAACATTTAATATAACATAATAAATGACTGAGTAATACCGCAGCTGAAGTTTGCTGTTGCGATTACATATATATATATATTTTTTACTTTATACACGTTTGTCATGTTCATGTTTTAGAAACAGTTTCTTGTTTAATCCGGCATTGAATTCGTGGAGATTCTGGAAGCGGTCTTCCGTAAAATGCGCAGCACAGAGAGCTACGATTGTAATTTTCAGGAACATAATAAAACAGAAATTGTAGCCATTGTTGACGAACTACAGCGCCGTCCATAGGAAGCCCGAACACCGAAGACATGACAGCTGGGTGAAAATAACACACTTTCGACGGCATGTAAGCTCTCCACTATAATTCTTCCTCTTCCACAACGCCGCAGAAATATGGCCACGCCCCATTTTTTGCATATTCTGGAGGGAGGGTTGATGTAAATGTATGGGTTAGCTACGTATAAAACCCGGGAAGTATCTCGTTGTAGTCCCATTCGAGTCGTTTTTGTAGGCATTAAACTTCCTGATTTTTAAAAGACAATTTATCTGCTTACGTTGAACTTTCAGCGCAGCAACTTTGCAGATACTGTTCATGCACCAACAGCAACATTACACACTATTTAAAATGAAAAAAGTGAAATCTCAATCATCCACCCCTTTAAAAGCATTCATGTGCTCATAGAGCTTGTAATTACAACTTATAAACTTGTATCACTTGACTGCTGCAACATCATGTGGAAACACTGTAGTAAAATGTAGTTAAGCCATTGATCTATATTTATGATGGATCAGTGAGTTAAAATACCTTTGTTTAATAATTAGGAATTAAAGCTCAGGTATACTTAAAGGTGCATTCTGTAAGAATGACAACTAGTGGTCAAAATAGGTACTGCAGTGCAATTCAAAATTTTGCACATTTTGATTTAGTTTTAGTCATAGTCTTTTGGCTAAAATGCCAAGTAGTGTCCATGTAAACGTAGCTATTGTGACCCTATCTAACATTTTCATTTCATTCTTATTCATTGATGAAAAGGTCAATAGATTTTACTCAATTCAACACAGATTCATTTTTCTAACAAATAGTGTTGCCATAGAGTACCATACTCTATTTGAATCTATTATGAATCCTATTTGAAAAATCTTTCTAGTAGAAGTGGTATAGAAACTTCTGACCTTTTTTTTTTTAAACTATGCACATTTGTATGAATAAAAGTCAATTTATACGTTGTTTAATAATGTGGTAATAGCGAATTGATCACCTGTTGTGCTGCTGGGAGGCTTTGAACTCTTGGAGATCTCATTGGAAGGATTTTTGTCTTTCTTTTTGTCGCTTTTGCCTGTTTTCCCATAATTCTCTGGCTCTTTGATTTTGGTGTATGTTCCACCGCAGGTCCTTTGGTGCTCAGCCCACCAGAGATCTCTGGCCGAGGGAGGTCTGTTCATCGCACGCTTTACGTAGCCAAAGAACGGTTTGCGATTCTGACAGGGTCCGTTACAGCGCCACCAGTGCTGCCTGTACACGTCAACCTCATCGTGAAACGAGTGATATATCTGTGAAAAGAGAAGCAATACAGCACAGAGATTGGTGTCATAATGTTCTGCTAGTTAAGTCATGGCGTATGGAATACTGTTTCCGGGTCCAAACCTATTCTCCATTTCAACTTTCTCAACAATCATTTATGAGCACTATTCATTTATAGCAGATCTATAAGCTAAGTTTACAAATACAGTCTTCAGGCTCCAATATTTTAACAATTCATAAAAGATGAATCACTGTCTGGTCAACTGAGATTGCTCAGAAACTGACACGTGACGTCAGACTTAATAATCTGATCTGTTCACGGTCTTACGGTGATTTTGGTGCCGCTTGCTTGGTTGATTCTGTCCATGTGTTTGCAGAACTCTGGTCCGTGACCATCTCGATCTCTGTTGTTTTGAGTCACAAAGAGAAGAGCGTGGATCATCTCATGAAGAAGAGTCTGTGGAAAGAAACAGTAACATTAAAATCAAGCTGCAACTGATCATGAAATACATTTAGGGAACTTCATTTTAAATTTTCCTCAGATAAATTTATAAGGTGGAACGTGTTATTAGATTAATGATATAGATTACAAAAATAAACTTTTTTTCTTTAGAATAGGGTGCATTGTTGAATTGTGCACAGTAATACCAAACGCCTGTGCTAACCCTGTAATGCCTGACATATGAAATAATATATATCTTTTTTCTTTTCTTTTTTTTTAATGGAACAGTTTATTGAACCTTTACACAAAATATAAAAAAAGGTATGCATATGTGTTTTATGTTGAGTATCATATTTGATACAATATGGCTTTTATGACTCATATAAAATACATATTATATAGCTAGTGAGAATACTGAGTTCACACTCGATTCTAGGAAAATAATACCTCAATTTTATTCAGAGACTCAAACTAAGCGAAAATGTGCAATTTGTCCTTTATATGGTCAAAAAATAAGATGAAATTATGAAAGCTTGTAGGGAAATAGATGACATTTTTATAACTGTATGGCAGAATACTTGCATAAAATGCATATACATATCAGTTGTCACTCTTTATCTCCCAATACCATGAAAGATGATATTTAAATACTTAAAGCTCATTATTTTTTTTTACATTTTCACACACACACACACACACACACACACACACACACACACACACACACACACACACACACACACACACACACACACACACACACACACACACACACACACACACACACACACACACACACACACTAAAGTAATCCAAGTTGTTTAATCTAGTAAATATTCATCTTGAAATATTATGATTACAATATTGAAGTTATTATTACGTTGTTATTATATAAATATCATTAAAGATTACATTTCACAGCACAAAGACTTACTTTGGACATTTAAAAAAAAAATCTTAAAAAAATCTTTTTGATCTTTTTCTTGCTGAAAAGTATAAACTATGGGTGTATTCACACCAGGAAAGTTTGCTAGTTCACTTGCTTTGGTCCGGACCAAATACAATGTAACAATGTAAACCAAACCACATGTGTGTTCATTGGACAGACATTCTCAAGCAGGGAATAGCAGGAAGTGCAAAAACAGGCAATTTATGGAGATCTTTCGTATCGCCATTTTTATTATTTTACTGATTTGGTGTTAAAGGGTTAGTTCACCCAAAAATGAAAATAATGTCATTAATGACTCACCCTCATGTCGTTCTAAGCCCGTAAGACCTCCGTTCATCTTCGGAACACAGTTTAAGATATTTTAGATTTAGTCCGAGAGATTTCTGTCCCTCCATTGAAGCTGTATATACAGTATACTGTCCATGTCCATAAAGGTAATATAAACATCATCAAAGTAGTCCATGTGACATCAGTGGGTTAGTTAGAAGTTTTTGAAGCATCGAAAATACTTTTTGGTCCAAAAATAACACAAAATAAGACTTTATTCAGCATTGTATTCTCTCCCGGGTCTGTTGTCAATCTGCGTTCAGGACTCGGCAGTGACGCTGCTGACGTAAGACGCTGATGACGTGTTATCTGGTGCGCCCGAGCTTCGTTTACAGTCTGAGGGAGACGCACGCTATATTCAAGCTATTCTACATTGTTTGCGTGGATATCATTTTTTTAATGGTGCGTAAATGTGCATGTCGCGGATGAGACACTTTTACAGCGTGCGTTTCCCTCAGTCTATAAATGAAGCTCGGGCGCACCAGATAACACGTCATCAGCGTCTTACGCCATCAGCGTAACTGTGAAGGATTGACAACAGACCCGGGAGAGAATACAATGCTGAATAAAGTCTTATTTTGTGTTATTTTTGGACCAAAAAGTATTTTCGATGCTTCAAAAACTTCTAACTAACCCACTGATGTCACATGGACTACTTTGATGATGTTTATATTACCTTTATGGACATGGACAGTATACTGTATATACAGCTTCAATGGAGGGACAGAAATCTCTCGGACTAAATCTAAAATATCTTAAACTGTGTTCCGAAGATGAACGGAGGTCTTACGGGCTTAGAACGACATGAGGGTGAGTCATTAATGACATTATTTTCATTTTTGGGTGAACTAACCCTTTAAGAAACTTATGAGCATCATATGATACAATGTCATCTATACAATGTTGTAATTAGGATTTTGCGAAGACGAAGATGTGCTGCAAGACGGTTCTGGCGGAGAAAGCATGCTCTTCACTGATAAAGTTCTAACATTATTAAAAATAAGTGAACAGTCAGTAATAAAATAAGAACAACAAATACACAAATTACAAGCAGAGATGAATACGAAATATCAAAGTTACAAAGTCTAATTCCGGTACAGAAATGAATAATTAAGACTATATGTAAAATAACACTATTTGTTCACTGTAGAAATTAAATATATAGTTTAATCTTTGTTAAAGATGTATTTCTTTTTTATTAACATCAATGACACAGACAACAGTAGGAATATTGGGTTTCTGCTCGGAGCGAGAAAAAATTACAAACATCTGGTTTCTTTTTCAACTATGACATAACCGAGAGAATACTTGCAGAGAATTTAAGACGAGTCCGTCTTAAGGAAAAGCAAAAGAGGAATCAATTCGGTGTTCGAGTGCTATAACGCGCCTCTCTCTCTCTCTCTGCGTGCGCGCTGTGGTCACAGATAACACGTGAGTCCCGATTTTCGCCTCTTCTTCTGTGTTTAAAATTGTTTGAATGTGTAAATTGGCAAGATGGTAAAATTTTGTAGTTAACCCGCGAATCACATGTGTGCCGAACAGCGGGGCAGCCGGTCCGTACGGATCAAAGATCAACTGCGATCCGTTGCAACACTAATGTATAGGCATTTCATCACCCCAAATTACATAGTAAAAATCTGACCCTGTCAAAAAAGGTGCAGTGCTTTCTGCAATTGGGTCGGTTCATGTTCACACCGTAAACGAACCGTACCAGAGTTCGTTTGGAACCGTACCGAGACCACCTCTTCAGCTGGGTCTCGGTTCGGTTGTTTGGTCCGCACCCGAGTGCGATTGCTGTATTCACACCTGCCCAAAAGATCCGCACCAAGGGGGGAAATGAACTTGAGTTCGATTCAATTGAATGAAACAGGGCAGGTGTGAATACACCCTATCAATCGAATGACATGTAGAAGATTGCGCACAACGGGTTTGCCAGTAAAGTAAAGTTTAGAGGCTTTAGAAATTTCGATTTCGAAAAAAGCTTAGGTTGAGGAATTTTCACTTTGACTTTAAAAGTGAAGAAAGTCACATTTAACCAACCTGTACGAGATCTTTGCGGGGTCTGAGCTTCAGGAGAGGTTCACTGAGTCGAATAGAACACAAGCCTCCTCTTCCCTCATAAGAGCAAACACCAGCACACCTGAGGGAATCAGACATTACAGTTATTACACAAGTCAAAGTCATCTATCTATCAGATATTACAGTTATTACACAAGTCAAAGTCATCTATCTATCAGATATTACAGTTATTACACAAGTCAAAGTCATCTATCTATCAGACATTACAGTTATTACACAAGTCAAAGTCATCTATCTATCTATCCGTCCATATCTATCTATCTATCTATCTATCTATCTATCTATCTATCTATCTATCTATCTATCTATCTATCTATCTGTCTGTCTGCCTATCTATCTGTCTGTCTTTCTACGTGTATATCTATCTATCTATCTATCAGTCTGTCTATCTATCTGTCTATATGTCTTTCTACGTGTATATCTATCTATATATCTATCTATCTTTCTAAGTATATGTATATCTATTCATTGTCTGTCTATCTATCTACCTATCTATAAATCTGTTTACCTATCTATCTGTATTTAAATCCATCTATCTATCTATCTATCTATCTATCTATCTATCTATCTATCTATCTATCTATCTATATTCAATTTGCGTTATTGACATGACTGTAAATAATTGTAAATAAATTGCCAAAGCTTGGAATACATAGAAAAAAAGAAAGAAAAAAACATCAATATGATAGAAGAAAATATTATAACATAACATAAAAAAACAGTGTAACTAGATAGTAATCTATACAAAAATAACATTCTCTTAACTATCAATAGATCTGTCTGCCAAGTCTATCGATCTGTCAATCTATATATAACAGTTAACGTTATATATATATATATATATATATATATATATATATATATATGTCTATCGATATATCTATGTGTCTATCTATATGTATGTATGTCTGTCTGTCTGTCTGTCTATATATATATTATGTGTATGTGTATATATATATATATATATATATATATATATATATATATATATATATATATATATATAACGTTATATATGTCTATGTGTTTGTTTAGCTGAGCATTAGACAGAATCCTGTGCGTTGGGTTTGTGACTCTTACAGTGTCATCCTCGGACTCCACTTCACCTCCACCCCGCTGAGTTTCCCCCAGAAGAACCTGTCGTTAAACTGCAGGAACATGGCTCTCACGTCCGGACTGGGGTCCAGCGTCTCCCACGACTCATCCACGATGGACAGCGATCTCTCAGGACTGGGTCTGGGCTGAGAGAAGGGAATCACACCAGAGTCGTCGATCTTACGCTTTTTACTGGACGGACAGTCTTCTTCATCACTCCATCCAGCAGCCGATGTCTCCTGATCAAACTCCTCTTGTAAACGAAGAGCGAGTAGAAAGTCGTCATCCTCCATCTTCAGTCTTCTTTATTGCGAATAGATCAAGTAGATGACACCATCAACCAGCTAAAAACTCCACATATAAACATCAATCACGACCAACGAAACTCCCACCTCATACATTAAAGGGTTTAGTATAAAGTTCGGGCTAATCGAAGGTTTTCATGAGTGTGACGATCACGATACTGATTAACGTATCAATTTTTTGAAGGAATACTGTCACAGCATTTCCACTAGATACCTTTGAAAAAAGAATTGTTGGCCAATCAGAAAGTCACACAGGGAAATTGAATGCTGGGAAATGTATTTCTATTTTTTAATTTGATAATATACATGAACAGCGATACACGAGGGATATGTTGATACACCTGCAATGCCCAAACAGATAAAATGAAGTTACAAAAATAGAATAAATAATAATAATGCTGTGTAACGTTATTCTTAAGTAAAATGTTGACCGATCAAAATAGTTGCACGGAGTTGATGTAGCTGCTCAAACAAAAACAAACAGTAGAATTTAGTCTTTTGATATTTAATTATTCACCCCGATATTAAAGTTTGGTCTACAGATATTTTCCTTATCAACACGGGGTAATTTATTCATTCATTACTCTGTTAAAACACTTCACACAAAGGACTTGGTGCTGATTTTTGGTCTTGCTGTTTTACTCAAATTGGCACAGATATATTTAAAAATCTGTATAAACTTTTTATTTGTGAGCTATGTTTGTAATAATGTGTATGAATTAAAACATATGTGAATATGTAGTTTTTTTTATCAAACTATTTATTTGTTAAATCTCATTATAGGCATATTAACATGGACAACAACAGCAAAATGCATGTAAAATACATCGAATGCAAACACATTTTATAAGTATTTTTAAATAATTCAAAAATACAAGTGCGTGAATCTTTGTTGTGTATTTTGAAACGTTCGCTCTTCACGTGATGTGAGTGACGTCACGGGGAGGTGTCGCGAGTCTTCTGTTGAGGAAGCGCTCTCTCTGCAGCTATACTGCAATGACTAGCTGAGCTATTTACACATAATTATATTCACATTTGTACATCTTCTTTCGCCGTAACATCCAAAAAATGGCAGACACTGGAAACCGTTTGCGTAAGTTGCTGGAATCCCCTAATTTTGACCCTCAGTCGTACGTGAAGCAGCTCTCGCAGCAGTCCGACGGGGACCGAGATCTACAGGAACACCGTCAGAAAATACAAACACTCGCCGATGAAACCGCACAAAACCTGAAGAAAAATGTTTATAAAAACTACAGGCAGTTTATTGAGACAGCCAAGGAGATTTCATACTTGGAAAGTGAGATGTATCAGCTCAGTCACATTCTCACCGAGCAGAAGAGCATAATGGAGAGCATTACACAGTCTCTCCTGTCCACGGATAAAGACGAAACAGCCAAAGAAATGCTCACAGCCTTCCCAAAGGAAACAGAAGAGGTCAAACAAAGAACCCTAACCACGCTTTTGGAAAAAGTGGAGGGATGCAAGAACATCATGGAAACCCCTGGCAGATATCTGGTCTACAATGGAGATCTTTTGGAGTATGACGCGGACAACATGTCGCAGATCCAAAAGGTCCATGCGTTTCTAATGAACGATTGCCTGTTAATTGCAACCTGGTTGGCGAACAGACGCGGCGCTGTGAAATACAAGTACAGTGCATTGTACGACCTGGAAAGCTTTGCGATTGTAAATGTAAAAGACAACCCTCCGATTAAAGACATGTTCAAAATCCTCATGTTCCCAGATAGCCGCATCTTCAAAGCTGAGAACAGCAAGATCAAGAAAGAGTGGCTGGAGATCCTGGAGGAAACGAAGAAAAACAAAGTGGCGAAAGACAAGCACACAAAGGAAGAGGAGGTGCCGACGTCGCCGGTCAGGCAGGACGTCTCCACGAACCCATTTGAAGATGACGAACCACTGGATTCGGAGGAACTGGTGGATCTGAGTCCCGAATGGATCCAGGAGCTTCCAGAAGACCTTGACGTTTGTATCGCTCAGAGAGACTTCGAGGGGGCTGTTGATCTTCTAGACAAGCTTAACGAATATCTGAAGGAGCAACCGGTGAGCCCGCGGGTGAAGGATCTCAGGGGGAAGGTGGAGGAGCGCGTTCGACAGCTGACGGAGGTTCTGGTGTTCGAGCTCTCGCCCGATCGCTCTCTCCGCGGAGGACCTAAAGCCACGCGGCGAGCCGTATCCCAGCTCGTCCGCCTGGGCCAGTCCACGAAAGCCTGTGAGCTCTTTCTGAAGAACCGAGCCGCGGCTGTCCAAACCGCCATCCGCCAGCTTCGCATCGAAGGAGCCACGCTGTTATACATCCAGAAGCTCTGCAACATCTTCTTCACGAGCCTGCTGGAAACCGCCAGGGAGTTCGAGACGGATTTCGCGGGGAACACCGGCTGCTACTCCGCCTTCGTGGTCTGGTCTCGTTCGGTGATGAAGATGTTCGTAGACGCCTTCAGCAAGCAGGTGTTCGACAGCAAAGAGAGCTTGTCCACCGCCGCCGAATGCGTGAAGTTCGCGAGCGAGCACTGCAAGCAGCTGAGCGACATCGGCTTGGACCTGACCTTCATTTTACAGTCTTTGCTCGTGAAGGACATCAGGGCGGCGTTGCAAAGCCAGAAAGACATCATCATAGAAGCGACCAAGCATCGCAACTCTGAGGAGATGTGGCGCAGGATGAACCTGATGACTCCTGAAGCCCTGGCCAAACTCAAGGAGGAAATGCGGAGCTGCGGGATCGGCGGCTTCGACCAGTATACGGGAGAAGACTGCTGGGTCAACCTGAGCTACACCATCGTGGCCTTCACCAAGCAGATGATGGCGTTCCTGGAGGAAGGGCTGAAGCTGTACTTCCCAGAGCTGCACATGGTGTTTCTGGAGAGCCTGCGGGAGATCATACTGGTGGCGGTTCAGCACGTGGACTACAGCCTGCGCTGCGAGCAGGAGAGCGAGAAGAAGGCCTTCATTCTGCAGAACGCTTCCTTCCTGCACGAGACGGTGCTTCCCGTAGTGGAGAGGAGGTTTGAGGAGGGGGTGGGGAAACCAGCCAAACAGCTCCAGGATCTGAGGAAGAGCTCTCGGACTGTCAAAGTCAATCCCGACAGCACCATGTCCGTTGTTTAAATGGGAATCAATGAGCATGATGATGCACTACTTTAAGAGGTCTTAAAGTCTCAATGCATTTCATGAAGTACTCTCATATGACTCGTTTTTGGTGTTGTGATGCACTCCTAACTCTCACTGGAAATACCAATTATGTCATTATTTACTTGCCTTCGTGTCAAACCTTTTTTGTTGTACATGGAAACCAAAATGAGAATTGAAAAAAAATCGTGAGGTTTCAAATGGGCGTCAAGCTTAAAAAAAATCAACATACTTGTTTTTTTTATATTTCATCCAAAAATGCCTATAATGGCATTGAATCAATGTTACAATGTGATGTTGGTTCAACAAAATTAGAATTTAAAAAAATCTTACAATTTTCAAATGAGTGTCAAGCTTAAAAAATGGCAATAAAGCACTATTGAAAAATTAGTCTTAAAACAACAGCTTATGGGGTTGAAATAAAATGAGGGTAAGTGAATAATCACAAATAGCAACTTTATAACACTTGCTTTTCATAATTGTATTATCTGTGCTTTATTTTGTTTAATCATTTATAATACACTGTATATTATTAAAGTAAATGGAAATTAATATTGCCCTACAATGAGAACATTTTTCATTCATCCTATTAAAAAAATGCACACTGAAAATGTTTTGTCATTCAATTAAAAAAAATTGGTTCACACCTATATTTTATAACTTATTATATTTTATAACTTGTATATTATTAAAGTAAATGGAAATTAATATCGCCCTACATGTTAAATATAAAGAATATACCACTTCATTTGTCATTTCAGTAAAAAAAAATGGAGGTAGACAACATGAAAACAAGTATTTTTACTGCTCTCTTTTGACAGTTTATAAACTTGCAAAGACATTGTTTTGCTTAAAAAAAAAGGTTAACATGAATATGTTGTGTTGATTTGATCCTGTGCTCCAGATGTCTGAGCTTGTAAATGTAGTGCCCCCTGCTGTACAGGGAATTGTTCAATAAAAGTAAGACTCGGTTCAAAATCCCAAAGCCACAGTCTTGACAACAACCCAGAGTTATTAAAAAATATTCCCCTTTCATCTGTTTCTCTTTCATACTGATGTTTCTGTTCTCTGTCAGACTGCATATGCTTGATCATATATTCACAAGACCTTTTTGTGTTCTGTTTCTGTTGTTTTTGAAACCCTCTTGACACATAGACAGGATGATCATTTGGGGAGAAGGTTTGATGTATATGAGACTTTGATGGATTTACAATAAGAACTTAAATGCATCAGTAAAATCCAACCTGGTCATTTGATCCAGCATGGTTATGGTTATGACAGGAGATGAGTTTTCCCTTGGCAAACCCCCAGCATAATCTCATGGATCAGTCTCGCGCCTCTGAACAACACGACAGGCGTGTGTGAAAGAACAATAACGTCTGCCGTTACTGCCCGCACTGTCAAACCAAATACTCTGCACTGTTCTACTATTAGATTACACTGGACATTAGTTTATTGAAAATTATTTTGTGATTTATGCATTTTCTAACCTTTCTCTCAATTTTCTAATTCTCTCTCTCTGTGTGTGTGTGTGTGTGTGTGTGCTTGTGTGTGTGTGTGTGTGTGTGTGTGTGTGTGTGTGTGTGTGTGTGGGGGGGGGGTATATATTAATGCTGTTCAACTGATTAATTTCAATTAATGCATCCACCATAAAAGTTTTTGTTTACATAATATATGTTTGTATGTATATAAATTATATATATATATATGTTTGTGTGCATGTCTGTGTTTATATAAATATGCACACATGTATACATATATGTGTAATATGTATAGTATACACACAGAGAGACATAATATATATATATATATATATATATATATATATATATATATATATAGAGAGAGAGAGAGAGAGAGAGAGAGAGAGAGAGAGAGAGAGAGAGAGAGAGAGAGAGAGAGAGGCATATGTACACATATATATAAACACAAACCTTATGTTTGGCGTTAATCGGTTTAATAGGACTAATATTGTATATACTGGAAAATTTATAAATATTCAATCAAGTAAACTATTTTAATCTAAAATTGTAAATAATATAATTAAATAAATAATACAGTAAAAATGGGCACTAAAACAAAACCAAAATATACTATAATTTGTAGTCATTTTGTATGTGTATATAAGAAACATCTTTCACTTTAACATTTTTCACATTTATTTTTATATGAATGCAGTAATTTCCACATTAGGATTATGGTGATGTGCGCGCGCTGAAGTGCTCATTAATTGTGTGCTGTAATTAGACTGTGTGGGCAGAAGCAGCTCGATGCTCGCTGTGATACATTCCTTGCCCTGATTATTTACGGCCACTCACAGAAACTGGCGACTGGTCAGCCCTCTCTCAGATGCCAACACAATTACAACGCCTGTCCTCCTTTGACGGGGTTGTTTACACACGAGCTTCTTTAAATTGCAAATTAGGCTTTTTTTTCCTCAAACCGATGACCCTGGAATACGGGACGATAATACAAATTCTTCTCGCCGCATTTAATTAGCGGCATTAAGGGAGTTGTAGTTTTTAAGAGCTCAACTGAAACGGCGGGTATGGGCAGAGTGACAACAACTCCCACAACCGTTCTCTCAGTGCGCATGCGTGGAGCGCGCAACGGAGCTGTCCGCGTCTAGTAGTGCTGCTCTGATTTCATTCAACGGCTGCGCGTGTGAGCGGGTTTATGGACGCGATGGAAGAAGAACTGAAATGCCCGGTTTGCGGTTCTCTCTTTAAGGAGCCTATTATTTTACCGTGCTCGCACAATGTCTGCCTGGCGTGTGCCCGGAATATCATCGTGCAGACTCCGGAGGGAGAGACCCCTCCGCAGAGCCGAAGCTCCGGCACCTCGGACTATGATTATCTGGACATGGACAAGATGAGCATGTACAGCGAGACGGACAGCGGCTACGGCTCATACACGCCGTGCCTGAAGTCCCCCAACGGGGTGCGAGTGTTCCCGCCGGCTCTGCTGCACCGGCACTGCTCCATCACCTGCCCGCTGTGCCACCGCAGCGTGTCTCTGGACGAGCGCGGGCTTCGGGGACTCCAGCGCAACCGGCTCCTGGAGGCGATCGTGTCCCGCTACCAGCAGAGCCGCGCCGCCTCCGTCAAGTGCCAGCTGTGCGACCGCAACCCGGTGGACGCAACGGTGATGTGCGAGCAGTGCGATGTGTATTACTGCGCGCCGTGCCAGCAGCGCTGCCACCCGTCCCGCGGACCGCTGGCCAAACACCGTCTGCTGCCGCCGAATCACGCGCAGGCGGGCATCGCGCAACCGGCCGCAGCCTCCGCGCGCAAACAGGCGACATGCGTGGATCACGAGTCGGAGAACTACAGCATGTACTGCGCCAGCTGCAGGAGCCCCGTGTGCTACCAGTGTCTGGAGGAGGGCAAACACGGGAAACATGATGTCAAGCCGCTGGCCGCCATGTGGAAACAACACAAGGTAAATCACACAGTGTACAGTAGGTAAAACCATGGTAGCTACTGAAATTCATGTACCATGGTATGTTACTACAAGGCGCACTTCCATGAATACCACGTTTACGGTATGGTACTTGTCTTCCAAAAAAACAACAAGAGGGAAACAAAGCAAAAGAATGCCAAAAGAAATGGTATATTGAACTAAGGATTCATATTTAGAGCCTCTTATAATTGGACTGAATGGTACCTGTGCATCCATCCATTTTAAAAGTGCTCAATACGGCTCCAGGGGGTTAATAAAGGACTTCTGATGTGAAGCGATGCGATTTTTGCGCGAAAACGTTTGTGCAATGGAAAGTTTCCAGGTTCGTCATGAAAACATCAATATCAATAAATAACTTTTATTTTCAAGAGTGCAAGTGAAAAGATTTTATATTGAACCTTTTCAGGTTTCCAAACGAGATCATATTTTGGCCTAAACCTGTATTTCTAAAAGTGTAGTGTTATTACCGTGGCATATGGTGATGATTCATACCAAAGTACCATTGCATTTCCACCTGATCCTATCTCTATATCATTGTACCACCACAATACTTTTGCTCTTCCCAAAAAGACAAGACAAAACACTCATCTCATATAGTGTAGTTTTGGTTTTAACTAAGCATCTTCCAAAACACTAACACAACCTTAAGTTAGAATGAATCTAAGACGCACGCACACACACACACACACACACACACACACACACACACACACACACACACACACACACACACACACACACACACACACACACACACACACACAAACACACACGCACACACACACACACACAGTGTCCACTCTGGGATTCTACTCATGCGTGTCTCTCTCAGACTCTCTCTCTCTCTCTCTCTCTCTCTCTCTCTCTCTCTCTCTCTCTCTCTCTCTCTCTCTCTCTCTCGTGTGTGTGTGTGTGTGTGTCAGACTGTGAGTAGGTCAGTGTAAGTGACTTATGCTGTTGTACAGTGTGTGTGTGCGCTGCTGTGATGTGGCAGGGGGTAGTAGGAAATTGAGGAAAGCTTATGTGTGAGAATTACAGTGTGTGTGTGTGTGCGCGCAGTTTTATTGTAGGCGGGGAGGAACTGTGTGAGTGTGTATGAGTCAGTCTAAATTCTACCCTCCCGCTGGGGCTTTTTTTCTCCTTCATGCACTTTAATGGATTCAGATGGAGCCGGAAGAACAGATAATTTGACACATATTGCATGAAGCCGTCAGATTGATCAATGAAACGAGAGCGCACCTTTAGCCCCGAGTTCAGCCTGGATCTCTCTAATCCCCAGGATGGTGCGCTCCGGGGTCTTTATCGGTTAAGTGGTGTTTGTGGCATTCTGCTGGTCATAACCAAACAAAAATGGGCTGTAAATTATGAGGATTGGACATATATGTTGATTTCAATTTAGTGAATAAATCATTAGGTTGGAGATTTAAGTATTGATGTCTAATGATTCCCATCCATTATGATATTTCAGAAGAGAGAGATTACAGTTGTTTCCAACTGCTTTGACACTTTTTCAAAACTATGTCACCTTTTTACAAAACTCTACACACAATTCCCCAAACTGCACAAAATGGAAAATGCCTCACATCTCCTTCAAAATGTAACACTGCATTCAAAATGCCATAAACACATGTCAGAATGAAGCATTTGCATCAAATGGCAAACACTTCTTTCATAATAGTACATTTTTGGATATACCAAGCAAACACTGTTGTTCTATATCTAAAGCTCTTTGGTCTTTCATAGGCTTATACATTTCAATACAATGTTCTACAGTGAAAGTAGTCTGCTGAGAGGGGTAACAAGTACACTGTAAACACCAATGCAATGTAGAAACAGAAACTATTTATCAGGCCAAACATTACTGTTGTATACAGTAGCATACAACAAATCCATAAACATACTGTATGTAAACCAAAAGTAGTATAGGCCTATTCTTTAGAATACAGTAAAGAACACAATTGTGTGTGGGGGGTCTCTGTCCATTGTTGGCATCCATTGTTCAAAACAGGTAATATGACCTTTGACCTATTTATAGGCCTATACTACAGTAAAGCAGTGATTGGTTAGTGATCAGTTAAGCAATTAGTGTTTGCACATGTGAGGAGTGTGTGTGTGACCTGTGCTGCGTTCTAGTCCAAAATTGTTGTGCCCTTCACTCGCTAACTTCCCTCCGTCTCGTTCACTCGGATGTACGTCATTGCTTACGTTGCACGAATGCCCACTACTGGCGGAAACTGCAATCGCCTGAATTGGAACGTCCTAAGCCCTTGATCACTTGGAATCAGCTATGGAGTTGATGTATTATTATTATTATTTTTAAATCCCTTTAAAAATGTGTTTACAGTTTTTTTGGATTGCTTACACACTAAAATTAAAAGTAGTACACTATTAGCAAAACCTTACACTCAAGAAGCAAAACATCAGCCCATATTTGCACAACTATAAGCACATTGTCAACCTCACACTTGTTGCAAAACTCTACACACAGTGATTTGCAAAACAGTAAACACACTTAACATACATTACACACAAAAATCTATCATGAAGTCACTTCCTTGCAATACCAAAGCACTGACTGTCAAATTACCGCACCGTCCAACCAATTGGTTCAACACAGTCATCAGGTGTGCAAACACTTGTTTGCTTAATTGTAGACACACCAATCAGGTGTATAAGCACTATAAAAAGCAGCAGGTGAGTTCATCGGTCTTCAAGCACAATGGAAAGAGTCAGAGAAAGAGTAAGACGAGGAGGAGAATGAGGAGAACAAGGAGGAGGAGGAGGAGGAGGAGGAGGACGAGGAGGACAAGGAGGACAAGGACGAAGAGGAAGGGGAGGAAGAGGAATCAACAGAGGAAGAGATGGAGGCCATGCTGGAGATAGAGGAAGAGGAAGAGGAAGACAAGAAGGTGCTCAAAGAGGACCGAATCTGACAAATGAGATCCGCGCAACACTGGTTGACCACGTTGTCAACCACGGCCTGACGCTGAGGGAGGCTGGACTGCGAGTACAGCCAAATCTAAGCCGATACACAGTGGCAAGTGTGATAAGAACATTTAGACAGGAAAATAGGTACTAGATCTACACTGAACTACACAATTTTGCCTGACACTGTTCTTCAGAGAGTTTTACGAATGGATGGAGAGGAGATCCAGCATGAGTTCATTTACGTAGATGAGGCTGGGTTCAACCTGACGAGAACACGAAGGAGGGGAAGAAACATCATTGGCCACAGGGCTATAGTCAATGTCCCAGGGCAACGTGGGGGTAATATAACACTGTGCAGCCATTACACAGAATGGGGTCCTCCACCGCCATGCCCATATGGGCCCTTACAACACAGCACTCATACTTACATTCTTGGACCAATTGTACAACGTTAACAGCAGCAAATCAAATCGATTATATGCAGAGTTCATATGCAATACATTGTTGTCTGGGACAAAGTGTCTTTCCACCGCTCTGCTCTGGTTCAGATCTGGTTTCAGCAACATCCACATTTCACCGTCCTATATCTTCCACCATACTCTCCATTCCTCAACCCTATAGAAGAGTTTTTCTCGGCATGGCGGTGGAAGGTATATGATCTCCGTCTCCAGGCTGAGGTACCCCTCATCCAAGCCATGGAGGACGCCTGTGACCAGATGGAGGTAGCAGCAATGCAAGGATGGATTCGTCATTCAAGATGTGTCTTTCCAAGGTGTCTTGCTAATGATAACATTGCAACATTGCTTGCGATGAAATTCTCTGGCCAGATCCAGCTAAAAGTGTTTTAGGTTTATCACAGCAGAGTGTAACTCGTGCAAACAGAGTATAGTACTGTGAAACGTGTGTGTTTCATATGGTAACAATGTGTGGTTTTTAAACAGAAGTGTATAGTTTTTACAAGTGTGTTTAATTATGCAAAGGATCTGTAGGGTTTTGCTAATTGGGTGTGTGGTTCTGCTAATTGTGTGTAGTGTTTTGAAAACACGGGCCCTGTTTTGAAAATTGTGCTTAAGCAATCCCAAAAAACTGTAATGCAGCATTCAAATGTATAAAGGTGTGTTTGGGTTGTTTTGAATAAAAAATATATCATTAATATATCATAGAGTTGTTTGTTGTGGTGGTGATTAGACGCAATCTGTGGTGACATCACAATCGTACTGCATTGTGGGAAATATAGGCTAGGTGCCTGAAGTGTACATATAAAGTAGACTCGCTCCCTCGGTCAAAATCGAGGGAACAAGGGTCTGTCCATATAAACTTCCCTCGTCCACTTCACGAAACGCACTTCAAAATGGCGGCAGGGATTCCCCCGAGGGGAAGTGCTTAGGGAAGTTCGCAACTGCGTGTCTAAAAGTGGACTGGAGCGCAGCCCTGGTGAATAAGTGTAGCGTTTTGATTGGTTGTGTTTAGAAAAGGAAAGCAAGTCACTTCCTGTTAGATTTTTGTGTTTTAGGTAGAGAATTGTGTGTAGTGTTTTGAAAAAAGTGTTTTATGCAATTGAAAACGGAGTCAAAAGCTGAGAAATAGCTTATGGTTTTGGAGATTTGTAGTCTGTGTGTAGTTTTGCACGTTGAGTGAGAGGTTTCAAAAATCGTATGACATGAACATATTTTGTGTGTAAGCAGTTGGAAAAAACTGTAAACATAATAACTTGATGTGCACATACTGAACAAAGAGAGATGTAAAGATACAAATCTACATAGAAATATTGTCTGTTAGGTTGTATGCCTGTTTCAACCTTAGAGTAAAAACATGAAACAGGCGATTTTGAGACTGTTTAAAATAAGAAATGAGAAATAAATGTGAGATATATAGTCACATTGTGATACATAGTCACAATTACAAGTAATAAAGTCACAATTACAATAAATAAAGTAACTGTGGGATCAAATCCTCAATTGGGAGATATAAAGTCACAATTAAAATGAATAAAGTCACAATTACAAAAAATACAGTCACAGTTTGAAAATATAAGTTCAAAAAGGCTGAAGGCGCAATTATGAAAGATAAAGTGACATTGTACGATCTAAAGTTACAATTACCAGAAATAATTACAAGATATAAATTGCAATTACAAAAATGAAGTCACAGTTTTGAAAAATAAAGTGACATATAATGTGAGATGTAATGTTACAATTTCAAACAAAAGTTGCAATTACAAGATATAATGTCACAATTAGGAAAAACAAAGTCACAATTTGGAACCATAATGTCACATTGTGAAATATGGTTACAATTA